>NC_073228.2:51709807-52015192 GCF_029281585.2 Gorilla gorilla gorilla | reverse complement strand
TGGGTCAGGACCGTAGGGCAGACTTTTGGGCACACCCATGGAGGAGCAGACACTGCTGCAGCCAACCAAGGGTCTAATTAGATCCTCACTTCCAGAGTGACCTGTCCCCTCTTGTGTCTGAAGCTCCAGGGTTGGGGAGGGTGGGGTCAGGGAGTGTAAGTGGAGGGAGTAGCTGCAGATAATTAGAAACATGCTCTACTGAGTGAGCAGGCGCCACCAGGACCACCCCACCCCTCACCCCCACCCCCCACCTCTTTTCCTTAGGTCCCCTGCCCCCTTCCCTTCTACCTGGACAATTCCAGCCAAACTGGGGGAGGCGCTGGTGGAGCCTGGGAGCAGCAACTCAGTGGGATTGGCTTCCTAGGCCCTTACACAGTCTCTAAAGTGCAAACAACATATTTTTGCCATGCTATAGTATTTAATTACACATAAAAACAGAGCCATTAAACTGAAATTAAACCCTTGTTGGAGTCACTTAATTCAGGGCATGACAAATTGCTTTCAGTGGAGGCGGCAGTGCAGTCCCCCAGGGAAAGATGGAGATTAGCGGCTTCCATGGCTGGCTGGGTCCCCTCCTTCTCTTGGTCCCCTTGCCAGCTCTAAATTCTGAAATTGGGGTCAGAACCCTTTTTCTGAAGACCACCCAAGCCAAGGGGAAGCCTCTAGGTTTGTTCAGGAGGATAGGAATAGAGGGTTGGGGCATCACAGAATCACTGTCCAACCCAGTTTTAGACAACCCAGTACATTTATTGATGGGGAAGTCAAGGCCCAGACACCAAGGTTGTCCAGAGCCAGGATTAAAACTGGCACTAAGCCATAACTAGAGAGGCTGCTTTTTTTCCTCAGGCTTGTGTCCTTTGACCTTGGGCCTGAAGACAGAGGTTGAGGTTGGGGCCGCATGGATAAGGGGTGGGAACCAAGGCAGACCCTGGATGGGGAGGGCAGACTTCTCCAGAACTAGATTCCCACCTGGTCAAATTCTGGAGACAGTGGGGAAGGGAAAATGGCCCTGGGGTTTGGGCTGTCGAGGCGGCCGTCACTTCTGGTGGGCGGCCTGGAGCTCAGACTCTGGAATCAGGCAGATCTGGCTGCTGACCAGCTGAGTGAGGTTGGGCAGGTAAGACCTTTTGCTCCCGTGAGGCTCCGTTTTCCCATCTGTCAAATGGGAATAGTAATTCCTATCTAGAGTTGTGGAGACCATTATATGGGCATGATGCATGAACAGGCTTGGGGCTGAGCTCACTAAGTTCTGTTAGACTTCCTTCTCTGGACTTCAGTTTCCTCATTTATAACAAGATCCAGCTGGGATCTGATGGCTTTTAGAAGCTTCGCTTGCTCTTTTTATGTTGGCAGCCCTTCCTCCTCCCTCTAGCCCGTTTCTTTCCTTCCCTTTCCTTCTTTCTTCTGTGGGTTGAATGTCTAACTAGGGACAGAAGTCTGGGTCTGTGGTCAGACGACTGGGTAGGAAAGGGAGGTCTGCACCCCCTAAGGTTTCCCTGCCCCACGTGGCCCTCCTGTGGCTGTGTGTGAGGCCCATCTGGAGGGTGAAAGGAGACCAAATGGGACAGGGGCCGCGCTCGGGGAGGGGCTTGGGGGTCCTGCAGCAAGGGCGGGCTGCTCGTTGTCTGTGGCCTCCCTCCCCATGTGTCCTCTATGATCTGGGAACCTGTTCTCCTGATTGAAACCAGATGGGTCTGCTGCGGCTGGAGGCCTAAGCTGTCTACTCACTCCGTGTCCTCCCCCAGGAGAGGAGGCGGGGGTAGACCAAGGGCAAGTGGTGGAGGTGTGTGTGGGGTCCCTCTTCACAGGGGCTGTGGGGGAGAGCCCTTCTTCCCTTCTCTGTCTCTCTTGTGGCCTGGAAACCTTTCTATTAGCCTACAGAGGGTGGCTGGCTGTGGACAGCCTCTCACTGAGGCATGGGTGGGCACTTTGCTACCTTACCTGATGCCATCCTCTAGGAGCAGTACCCGCTGCCCTCACCTCCCTACCCTGCCCCCCATTCTCAGAGCTCAGCTCAGCTGCAGATTGTCCAAGTGGGGGCTGACCATGCCTGACCCCTGGTCTCCTGGAGTAGCCTCAAAGTCATTTCCTTCGCCTCGGCTTCCTTGGTCTTGGCAGACAGAGAGGTTCCTGCACTGGGGCTTGAGTGGAAGGGCTGGGGCTAGGCTGGGGCCCAGGGTTCCCATCATATCAGGCCTGGCAGCCACCCGGCTGCAAATGGCTCCCCAGCACAAATGTTTTGCAGCTGTCCCTCGGTCGGCTTGCCCTGGAGAGCCTTGAGACAGAGGTGGGGAGTCCAGGAGACAGAGGGCACAAGTAGAGAGCCAGGGTGGGTGGGGGACAAGCCCAGAGGGCCGCCCAGCAGACCCAGGCTGCTGGGAGAGTGAGAGTGATGAGGAATCTCCAGGTTCTTGAAACAACCTCCTCAACTTGCAAGGGTTGGGATAGGGGCTTCCCGAGGCAGGATGACGGGGAGCAGGGGCTGCCTGGCAGGGCCAAAGCTCAGGGTCTCTGCTTCCCTCCTGGGTCCTGGTCTCTTGAGTAGAACCAGAAACTTCTAAGTTGGAGCAGTGGGGAGGGGAGCTCAGCCTCCACCCCACCCAGGGGAAATTAGACCAGACTGCCCAGGAAATAATTTCAATTTTCCAGCATCATGGAAGCCTAGTCGGACAATAGAGGATTTTTTCCCCCCAAAAAAATTTTTAAAAAAGCACAAAAAAACTCCAATTGCCTTTGGCTGAGCTGTTTTCCAACTTCATTTCTCAGCCACAGTTCAAAACTTCTCATTCAAAGTGACATGTGACTGCTCTGTGACCCTGGTCCGCTCGGCCGCCGGCCCTGTGAGGGGTCAGGCCAGGCCAGCACAGAACTCGAGCTCCCAGAATCTGTGACCACCCCCACTCCCAAAAGCCTTCCGAGGTCTGCTCTGGAGACAAGGCCCGCAGGACTGTCTCTGGGCAGCCCCAGCGCCTCACAATGAGGGAGGGGCTGCGGTGGAAACAGAAACCTGCCTCTAAAAGAGAGGAGAGTTTAGGGGCGGGTGATTCCTACAGCCCAGGCCCAGGCCCACAGGGGTTTATGTTACAATATAAACTGTGGCTTTAACAACTTTGAGACAGTTTCTTATTTTTAGGGTTGGGGCGGGGTGTGGAGGTTGTCTTAAGAATGCAAATGGGGCAGGGCACAGTGGCTCACGCCTGCAATCCCAGCACTTTGGGAGGCCGAGGTGGGTGGATCACGAAGTCAGGAGATCAAGACCATCCCGGCCAACATGGTGAAACCCCGTCTCTACTAAAAATACAAAAATTAGCTGGGTGTGGCTGTGCGTGCCTGTATTCCCAGCTACTCGGGAGGCTGAGGCAGGAGAATCGCTTGAACCTGGAAGGTGGAGGCTGCAGGGAGCCGACATCGTGCCACTGCACTCCAGCCTGGGTGACAGAGCGAGACTCCGTCCCAAAAAAAAAAAAAAAAAAAAAAAGACTGCAAATGGGCCTTGTAAACCCCTCCACGGGGATGTTCTTAGGGCTCTAATGAGTGGGGAAGGCCCCGCAGGCCAGGGAAGGGCCAGCCTCCAGTTGTACTGTCTGCAGTCAGCAGCCCTGGGACACTGGCAGAGGACAGGAGGGTCGGTGCAATCCTAAGTGGCAGGTGGGCAGGGAGGGGGTAAAAGGGGGACGAGCAGAGGCTGCCAGGAGGCAGATCTCAAGGTTCTGGGGTGGGAGGTAGGAGAGGGGGCAGACCACACAGGAGGCTTTGGGGAGAGCAGGGCAGGGTCACGGCTGGAGAGGAGAGAGCAGGGTGTGTGTGTGCGTGTGTGTGTGTGTGTGTGTGTGCGCGTGCATGTGTGCACGTGTTCGGGGGAAGGGAAGGGATGGCTCTATCTTGTGGCTGAGAAAGGTCATCCCCAAGAAGAGCAGGGTTGGGACCAGCATGTTCCTCTCTGGCAGGTTCATAATGAAGATGGGAAACCGAGGCCTCGATGGGCCTGAACTGGCTTGTCGGAAGGTGTAAATGAACTGGTGGTGGAAGCAGATTAGAACTCAGGGCAGTATTCTTTCCCCCAGTGTCTCCTGGTGGGATAAAAAGGGGAACCTAAATAGGAAGGGGCACTTCGGGCACCAGAGAGGTGAAGCTAGGCCAGGGGCTTTCATTTGGGAGGAAGGAAGGAAGGGGGTGCAGTTTCTGGGCAGAAGAGCCATGATCCTACATGAGGGGGACGGAAGTGTGTGAGGTCCTGCTGGGGACCACACACTTATGTGGTGGCCTTATGTACCTGAGCTCAGGGGCAGAGGAAGGCAGTGGAGAGGCATCTAGTTAGGACCCTGTGTAACACCCTCCAGAGGCCTCCTGTTGAATACCTTCCTTGGCCTGTAGAGCTCTCTCCGAGTTTCTCCAGCCCCTTTAGTGTGACGCTGCCAGCCTCAGGGCCTTTGCACGTGCTGTTCCCTCTGCCGAATCACTCTCACCCCTGCTCTTCACAAGGCTGGCTCCCCTACCTCCAGCCTTCAGCCAAATGTCACCTCCCGTGAGAGTCCTTCCCTGACCATCCTAGGTAAAGAATCTCCCTCAACCTTACTTTTCTACCATCTTGTTTATTTCCTGCATAATGTTTTTCACAATTGTTTCTTGGGTTCCCCTGTTTTGCTAAAACACATGCTGGTCTCATTTAATTACACTTGAATCTCCAGAGCCGGGTGCACAGTAGGAGCTCAACGAATGCTTATTGAATGAATAAATGAATAAAAAAGGAAACAGGAAGCAGTCCTGGGTGGCTGCAGGGCTGAAGGCTTCTTATAAGGGGACCAGGGTCCTCTGCTCAGTTCTGCCTTTCTCTTCACTCTTCCTACCCTAGCCCCGTGGGGTCCCTGAGGACAGCCCAGGTGGCAGAAGCCTTCCTGGGACAGGAGAGCTCAGTGCAACAAGAAAGCTGGCACTTGAGGCCAAGCAAGGTGGCTCATGCCTGTAATCCCAGCACTTTGGGAGGCCGAGGTGGGCGAATCACCTGAGGTCGGGAGTTCGAGACCAGCCTGACCAACATGGAGAAACCCTGTCTCTACTAAAAATACAAAATTAGCTGGGCGTGGTGGCGTATGCCTGTAATCTCAGCTACTCAGGAGGCTGAGGCAGGAGAATTGCTTGAACCTGGGAGGTGGAGGTTGCGGTGAGCCGAGATCGCGCCATTGCACTCCAGCCTGGGCAACAAGAGCAAAACTCTGTCTCAAAAAAAAAAAAAAAGAAAGCTGGCACTTGGATATCTTTCTTTTTTTTTGTTGTTGTTTTTGTTTTGAGACAGGGTTTTACTCTGTCGCCCAGGCTAGAGTGCAGTGGTGTGATTATGGCTCACTGCAGCCTCAACCTCTGGGATCAAGAGATCCTCCCACCTCTTGAATAGCTGGAACCGCAGGTGTACACCACCACGCCCAGCTAATTTCTGTATTTTTTTTTGTAGAGACAGGGCTTCGACATGTTGCCCAGGCTGGTCTCAAACTCCTGGGCTCAAGCCATCCTCCTGCCTCGGCATCCCAAAGTTTTGGGATAATAGGCATAAGCCACCCCAGCCAGCTAGCCGTCTTTCTATCTATGCCTCTGTCTTTCTGTGTGTTCCTTTGCCTCTGGTCCTGGTTCTCTTATTTGGTTCTTATCTTTCCATTTTCTGTGTCTTGCTGTCCTGTGCTCCTGTCCCTTTTCTCCCTCTCCATCTCCCTCTCCCACTACCTCTTTTTTTGTTTGCTTGTTTGTTTGAGATGGAGTCTCACTCTGTCACCCAGGCTGGAGTACAGTGGCGTGATCTCAGCTCACTGCATCCTCCTCCTCCCTTGTTCAAGTGATTCTCCTGCCTCAGCCTCCTGAGTAGCTGAGATTACAGGCGCACGCCACCACACCTGGTTAATTTTTGTATTTTTAGTAGAGACGGAGTTTCACCATGTTGCCCAGGCTGGTCTCGATTTCCTGACCTCAGGTGATCCACCCGCCTCAGCCTCCCGAAGAGCTGGGATTACAGGCATGAGCCACCACACCTGGCCTCCCCCTACCTCTTAAATCTGCCCCATCACTGGGTTTTCCTGCGTCCCGCTCCCTGACACTACTCCGTGGTCTGCCTGGAACCGAGGCACGCCCTCTCCTGCCACCACAAAAGACCCTCCGCAGTGCGAGATAGGCTCTGTCATAACGCCAAGGGGAGGGGAGGTGGATGGAGGAAGTGAGGGTGAGGCACCAGGGATCTCCCCACACACCTGCCCCCAAACACGTTGTCTGAGGGCTCAGGCGGCCCCCACCCTTCAGGCAGGGCAAAGTGGGTGGTTCTCTGTTCATCTTCCTCCTCTCCTCCACCATGCATTGGTTTCCATCTTGGCAACTTGGGAGAATGATTGGCTGCCCTGTCTGGGAGGATGGTCCTCATGAGGGTATCTCAGAGAGTCCTGCCCGGCTGATGGGAGGGGTGGGACAGGGCCCTGACTCAGAACTCAGGTTTTCATCCCTATCCTAAGCTGGATCCTCCTGGCCCTCCCCATTTCAGGAGAGGGTTCCATCATCATTCCTGTAGGCTGGAACCCTGGGAGTCCTTCTAGATGACCCCCTCCCCTACTTCTCACTCCTGTTCCATCTTGAAGTCCTGTGGATTTTAACTCTCAGTATCTCTCCGCTCTATCCCTGCTGTCCTGCCTCCATCCAGGTCCTAGACGTAGCCTCCACCATTGCTTCCCTTTCTTACTCCACAGCCATTCTCAGCTTATTAATCCCCAGGTTTTTTTTTTTTTTTTTTTTGACAGAGTCTCGCTCTGTTGCCTAGGCTGGAGTGCAGTGGTGTAGTCTTGGCTCACTGCAACCTCCACTTCCTGGGTTCAGGCAATTCTCCTGCCTCAGCCTCCCAAGTAGCTGGGATTACAGGCGTATGCCACCACACCCGGCTAATTTTTATATTTTTACTAGAGATGGGGTTTCACCATATTGGCCAGGCTGGTCTTGAACACCTGACCTCATGTGATCCACCCATCTTGGCCTCCCAAAGTGCTGAAATTACAGGCATGAGCCACCGCACCTGGCCCCCAATCAGTTCTTCCTACAATACCAGGAAATTGAGTCCTGTCAGCCTCTTGCTTCCCTGGCCTCTCAGGGAAGGGTCAAGACCAAAGCCCCCAACATGGGCTGGAGGTCCTGCTTGGCCTAGCCCCTGCTGACCTCACCAGGCCCCCTGCCCCTCACACCCCCTTGCTCTCTGGGGCCGCTAGCCAGACTGGCTGTATTGCACTCCCTTCCACCACAGGGTCTTTGCACATGCTGGTCCCTCTGCTTTCAATGCTCCCAATGCCCCCTCCTCCACACCCCCGACAATGGATTTTTCTTCAGCTCTCATCTCAGCCATCATCACCTCCTCAGGGAAGCCCTCCCTGACTTCCCTGAGCAGGTCAATTCTCCCGAGTATTCATTTCAGAGCACCTTGAGCATCTTCTCAATGGAAGAATATTTAGTTAGGCATTCACAGTGCAATTACTCTGTATCTTTGTCCCTCTTTTTCTTTTTCTTTATTTATTTTTTATTTTATTTATTTATTTTTTGAGATGGAGTCTTGCTCTGTCACCCAGGCTGGAGTGCAGTGGTGCAATCTTGGCTCATTGCAAGCTCCGCCTCCCGGGTTCACGCCATTCTCCTGCCTCAGCCTCCTGAGTAGCTGGGACTACAGGCGCCTTCCACCATGCCCAGCTATTTTTTTGTATTTTCAGTAGAGACGGGGTTTCACCGTGTTAGCCAGGATGGTCTCGATCTCCTGACCTCGTGATACACCCACCTTGGCCTCCCAAAGTGCTGGGATTACAGGTGTGAGCCACCGCGCCTGGCCTTCTTTTTATTTTTTTGAGAGGGAGCCTTGCTCTGTTGCCCAGGCTGGAGTGCAGTGGCGCAATCTTGGCTCACTGCAACCTCCACCTCCCGGGTTCAAGAGATTCTCCTGCCTCAGCCTCCTGAGTAGCTGGGATTACAGGCGCCCACCACCACACCTGGCTAATTTTTGTATTTTTAGTAGAGATGGGGTTTCACCATATTGGTCAGGCTGGTTTTGAACTCCTGACCTCATGATGTGCCCGCTTCGGCCTCCCAAAGTGCTGGGATTACAGGCATGAGACACCGTGCCCGGCTATCCTTCATTTTTATAAGCTCCATGAGGTCAGGAATCTCATTCATCAGTGTAGTTCCAGGCTACATGTTTAGAAAATAAAAAACACAGGCCATCCAGTTCTGTGTGAATTTCAGATAAAGAACAAATAATTTTTTAGCATAAGTGTGTCCCAACCCCATCTCTAAGGGCTAAGCACAGTGCCAGATAAACAGGAGGCCTGAGGCAGATACTGAATGATTACTGAATAAATGTAGCAAGGGGCTTTCTGCCTGTCTCTTCAATGCCTACTGCCCATAGATGCTTTTCTCCTGTGCTCTGTACCCTTGGCACCTAGTAGCCCTATTTCTTCATTTTTTTTTTTTTGAGATGGAGTCTCCGTCACTTTGTCACAAGCTGAAGCGCAGTGGTGTGACCTCAGCTCACTGCAACCTTCGCCTCCCGGGTTCAAGGGATTCTCCTGCCTCAGTCTCCCGAGTAGCTGGGATTACAGACATGTGCTACCATGCCTGGCTAATTTTTGTACTTTTTTGTAGAGATGGGGTTTCACCACGTTGGCCAGGCTGGTCTCGAACTCCTGACCTCAAATGATCCACCCGCCTCGGCCTTCCAAAGAGCTGGGATTATAAGTGTGAGCCACTGGTCCTGACTTATTTCTCCATTTTGTAAGAGGGAATGTGTCTCTGTAGATTGCCTCGATTTGGGTCTCCTGTCTTCTGGCCCTGTTCTCTCTCTGGGTTTCCTTCTTTTCGGATGGCCCTCCTCCTGGTCTGTTTCTCCATGCCCTCTTTCTTTTTTTTTCTGTTTCTCCATTTCTCTTTTTTTCCTGTCTTTTATTTTCTTGAAAAGGAGTTTCTCTCTGTTGTCCAGGCTGGAGGGCAGTGACGTAATCACCGCAACCTCTGCCTCCCTGGTTCAACAATTCTCCTGCCTCAGCCTCCCCAGTAGCTAGGATTACAGGTGTGCACCACCACGCCAGGCTAATTTTTGTATTTTTGTAGAGACGGGGTTTCACCATGTTGGCCAGGCTGGTCTCGAATTTCTGACCTCAGGTGATCCATCCCCCTCAGCCTCCCAACGTGCTGGGATTACAGGAGTGAGCCACCGTGCCTGGCCCTGACTTTTTATTTTTATCTCCCTCTCTCTTTGCTTGTCTTCCCTCCCTTCTCCCCATCCCATCTACTCACAAGTAGCTGGGGGTAGAGTGGCTTCCCGGGGGTCTCTGTCTTTCCCAGCCAGGATCCTTGGGTCTCATTATGGGGCGTCCACGAAGGAGACTTGCTCTGGCAGGAGTGGGTTTCAAGCACTGCAGGAGGAGGTAAATTTGCTTGGAGCATTTGGTTTGGATCCTTGGTCCTGATGGAAGATTCTGGGTGGGGGATTACAGGGGAGATGTGCTGGCTCCTAGGCAGAAAGAGAGAGGCATGACTTTTTCAATTTCCTGAGTAGCCTGGGGCTAGGGATCAGGGTGGGAGGGGGAACCTAACCCCCAATGGAAGAAGAGGCATTTGGCAGAGACACCAGGAGGGACAGACAACCCTGCCCTGGTGTGCCTGAAGGCAGGGTATTGGATTTGATGACCTTGGGCTCAATAAACTCCAAATGTCTGCTTTCATCTCCATCACCATCGTCATCATTATCATCAGCAGCCATGGGACCAGATTGCCTGGGTTCAGATCCCACTCTGCCACTTATGGTTGAACCTTGGGAAATTTACCTAATTTTTGAATCCACAGTTTCATGTCCATCAAATGAGGATAAATAATAGTACTTAGGTAGTGTTGTTGTCAAGATTAAATGAGCTAACATATGGCAAAGCTTCTAACAGATACTACAGACCTACCATGTGCCAGGCACTGTTCTAGACGCTGGGGATTCAGTGGTGAACTAGATGAGTCTCTTTCTTCATGGAGCCCTCATTCCCGTGGCCCAGCACTCAGCACACATTGAGTGCTCAGTGAGAGAGCTGCAGATATGCTGCCCTTCCCATAAGGAGCAATTATACAGCACCCCAGAGACTCTGAAGTGCATTCATGACTGGTGCATTTATAAGGCTTCCCACAACCTTCATTCTGTGAGGTGGGTATTACAGTTGAGGAAACTGAGGCTCAATGCCCAGAGAAGTGACTTGCCCCAAACTGTGCAGCTAACCAGTGGCAGAAGGGACCTGCCACCAGATCTGCCTGACCACCCAGGTTTCCATTTCTTTTTTTTTTTTTTCTTTTTTAAGACAGAGTCTCACTCTGTTGCCCAGGCTGGAGTGCAGTGGCATGATCTTGGCTTACTGCAGCCTCTGCCTTCTGGGTTCAAGCAATTCTCCTGCCTCAGCCTCCTGAATAGCTGAGGCATGCACCACTGCCCCTGGATAATTTTTATATTTTTGGTAGAGATGGGGTTTTTCCTTGTTTCCCAGGCTGGTCTCGAACTCCTGACTTCAAGTGATCTGCCCGCCTCAGCCTCCCAAAGTGCTGGGATTACAGGCATGAGCCACCACACCTGGCCGGCTTCCAGTTCCTGATGCAGAAGAAGCAAGTGTGTGTGTGTGTGTGTGTGTGTGTGTGTGTGTGTGTGTGTGTGTGTATGCGTGTGTGTGTGTGTGCATGCATAGATGGGAGTGGAGTGAACTAAGGATATGTCCTTGTCAGTGTTCACAGGGTGTCAAGTCTGAATTCTTGGAGGAGAGAACATTGCTTCCTGGGGCACATGTAGGCCCCTCCCCCAGCTCCTGGCCAACCCTGTCTGCCTGGCTCTGCATAGTTCACTGGGAGTGCAGCGCATATTTGTTGAATGCG
This sequence comes from Gorilla gorilla gorilla, assembly GCF_029281585.2. Taxonomy (NCBI): domain Eukaryota; kingdom Metazoa; phylum Chordata; class Mammalia; order Primates; family Hominidae; genus Gorilla; species Gorilla gorilla. The sequence goes on along the minus strand of NC_073228.2, from coordinate 52,004,290 downwards.
TGAATGAATGAGTGTGTGTTGCTTGCCCTCCTACCCCCCTCCTCATTCTTCCTCTCTGGTTCCCTCCTTCCTGGCTTGTCTCCCTGACCCCCAGGCCTGCTCCAGCCAAGCTCTACTTGCCTTTCTTGGCTAGTCCAGATGGGGAGAGGAGAACACTGAAAAGCCTTCCAGGAAACAGTTACAAAAGAAGCCCCTGGCTGGCCCTGGGAGCCTGGGAAATCGAGGGTCTCCTTTCCTGGGGCTGAGGGCTCCAGCCTGGCCAGGACTGCAGCTTGGTGGGGATGGGGAACATGACTGGGCAGGACTCTGCCTGGATGGGTGCTGTGGATTGAGCTGTGTCCCGTCAAATTCGCATGCTGAAGCTCTCACTCCCAATGTGACTATATTTGGAGATAAGGCTTTTCTGAGGTAATTAAGGTTCAGTGAGGCCACAAGGGTGAGATTCTAACCAGATAGGATGGTGGCTTTATTTTATTGTATTTTATTTATTTATTTTTTTGAGACGGAGTCTCTCTCTGTTGCCTAGGCTGGAGTGCATGATCCACCCGCCTCAGCCTCCCAAAGTGCTGGGATTACAGGCATGAGCCACCGCGCCCGGCAGGATGGTGGCTTTATAAGAAAGGGAAGAGAGGGAGAGAGATCTCTTTCTCCATGCACACACACTGAGGAAAGACCATGTGAGCACACAGGGAGAAGGCAGCCATCTGCAAACCAGGAAGAGAGTCCTTATCCAAACCTGGCCATCATGGCACCCTGATCCTGGACTTCCAGCCCCCAGAACTGTGGGAAAATAAATTTCTGTTGTGTAAGCTGCCCAGTCTATGGTATTTTGTTATGGCAGCCCGAGAAGATGAATAATACAAGGGGGAATGCAGGCCCCTGGTCCTGCTCTGTCTCACATAGTCCTCCCAAGCTCAGAGGGAACCAGGGACCCAGGCCTGGATCGAGCAGGCTCCTGCACCAGCCTGTCTCAGGGTGAGAGCTCCTCTTCTTAGGCTCTCATCCCTTCCCTGGTCTGAACTCCAGGTTCTCATCCCAGCACCCTTCTCCCCAGCCTGGGCCTCAGATGCCATCTCCTGCCTCCACTGCCATATTTCTAAAGCAGAAATCTGGTCAATTACTCCTCAGCTGAAATGTCTCCCTGATGCAGGGCAGGTGAGCCCCAAATTGGGGCTTAGCCTGGGAGGGTTCTTGGCTTCATTCAGGGAATAATTCAAGGGCAAGCGGTGGTAGAAGAAAGCAGCCTTCTAGAGGTGGCGGTGTCACAGCCCTGTGACTGCTCCTGCAGAGTAGGGCTACCCCAGTGTGCTGAGAGCTGCAGCTCAGTAGCTTCCACACTCATATTTGCGCCCACTTTTAAACACATGCAAATTAAGGGGCAGATTATGCAGAGATTTGTAGAAAAAGGGTGATAACTTCTGGGTCATTAGGTTGTTGCTGCCATGGAAAGGGGTGGTAATTTCTGGGTGTTGCCACGGCAATGGTAAACTGACATGTCACACTGGTGGGTGTGTCTTATGGAAAGCTCCTCCCACCCCATCCCTGTTTTAGCTAGTCCTCAGTTTGGACCTGTGTCCAAGCCCTGCCTCTGGAGTGCAGTCCCGCTTCCTATCTCATCCTCATTACCTATGGGATAAAGCCCAAGCAGGGTGCCATGTATGACCATGCACTGCATAGCCCACAAAATCATACACAGCAGGCCTGAGTCCCATCTCCTTCATTCAGCAAGTATTCAATCTCCAGACATTCTCAGCTGGCACCCAAGGGTCCTGAGGGTCCTGTTGCTGTCTTTTTCTTCTGCTTTCTCTCTCACCTACTCCCTTAGGTACCATGTACTTGAGCCACACCAAACTTGGTACATCTTTTCATACCTGTGTGCTTCACACACGAATGTCTCCATCTGCTTTCTGTGAATGCTGGGGCAATAGGATGGGCATGGACTTGAAATCCTGTTTCTCTGCCATTTACAGTTAGGTGAATGTGGGCAAGTTAACCCTCTGAGCCCCAGTTTTCTAATCTGTAAAATGGGATTAGGCATATATAATGTGCCTCAGATTGTATGTAGCACATGAGAGCCCCTCCCCACTCCTAAAAGTTGGTTTCTAACTCTCTTTGCATGCCGAACTCCTATTCATCCTTGAAGACCCAACTCAAATGTTACCTTCTTGGTAACATTGCCCTCCTTCTCTTCAAGTGGGTAAAGTTTATCTTTCTCAGTTTCTACTCTTTCCACCAGCCCTTCATAGCACTTATAAAGCTCTGTTAGAAACACTGTCATATTTTTCTGTTTTCCTGGTTCACATGAATAAAGCACACAGCCAGAAAACATTTGTTGCATGAATTAAGGCATCGGCCCCTGGGTTGAAAGCCTTTAACCCTACCCCTGCCCTGGGTCTAAGACCTTGCCCTGGGTCTAAGCCCTGGCACAAGAGTGCAGGATCAGAGGCCAGAGATAAAACAGAGCAGTGAGCAGCCTCAGCCCTTGGTGGGGCACGGGCATGGGGCAGTGGCTGGTCAGATGGTCGGGGTAAGGACACTTCAGCCTCCTGGAGAGGTCTCTGTAGCCTGAGAGGAGGCAGGGTTTAGAGGGTGTGGGAACCTGAGTTTTTGTTTGTTTGTTTGTTTGTTTGTTTTAGAGATAGCATGTTGCTCTGTCAACCAGGCTGGAGTGCAGTGGCACGATCACAGCTCACTGCAACTTCCGCCTCCCAGTTTCAAGGGATTCTCATGCCTCAGTCTCCCGAGTACCTGGGACTACAGGTGCGCTACCTTGCCCGGCTAATTTTTGTATTTTTTGTAGAGATGGGGTTTCACCATATTGGCCAGGCGGGTCTCAAACTGGAACCTGAGTTTTGAGAAATGATTGGCAGTGCGAGAGGCTCCCCAGTTCCCTTCTGCTGCATGTCCAGCCACCTGGGACAAAGGGGCGAGGAAATTCAACTGGAAAAGAGCAAGAAGGAGGAAAGGTTTCTCTGCAAAGGGGTGATCGAGTAGAGAAGGCATAATGAGGAGAGATGGTGAGAAAGAAGAGAGGGGAAGTGGGACAAGAGAGGGAGGGAGGGTGGGTGGTATGCGTGTGTACGGAGATCAAGAAAGGGATGGAGAGGGATGAAAAGACTGGGGAGAGAGACACTGGAGCGAGGGCTGCGGCAGGGGTTAAGACCCAGGGCTATAAGGCCTGGAGCCTCCTGGAGAGAACACTCCTCTGGTGTCCTTGGGTGGATAAGATGGCTCCTCCCCTCCTGGTTCCTGGCTCAGTGGTTATCCTGCCTCCCCTCTGCTGTCCAGCCCTCCCACCCCTGCCGGGCTGGCTGCTTTGCCCTCAGCAGTCTTAAGTCAAGTTCTCCACTAAAGCTTCTTAGGGGAAACATGAGCTGTGGCAAATGCAGCAGAAATGATCGCCTTCCACGAACTCTGTTCCATGCTGGGCCAAGCGGGGCCACAGCAGGAGACTGAGAGGAGACTGAGAGGAGTCTCCATCTGGAACTGCACTGGGGCGGTGGAAAGGGAGGCAGGGGCTAACCGGCGGTGGTTCAAGGCCCCTGCCACTGGGTCACACAGCTCAGCCCAGAGAGAAGGAGGGGCTCTCCCATTCCCAAAACTCTTCAGGAGAACAGAAGTGCCATAGCCTCTCTTGCATCGCTTGCTGAGGCCTTCTCAGGGCATGCCAGCCTTGGCTCCCTAGTTGCAGCGAAGTCTGGAGCAGGTCTGGGAGGGAGGCATTCCTCTGGGACTGGCTTAGGGGAGGACTACCACTGGAAGGAGCTGGGGGTAGAACTCCCCAGGCCCAGGGTGGGATCAAGAGGCCATGGTCCAGTTCTTTTTCTTTTCTTTTTTTTTTTTTTTTGAGACAGGGTCTCACTCTGTCACTCAGGCTGGAGTACAGTGGCACAACCACAGCTCACTGCAGCCTTGACCCCCCAGGCTCAAGGGATCCTCTCACCGCAGCCTCCCAAGTAGCTGGGGCTACAGGTATGTGCCACCACGTCTGGCTAACTTTTTGTATTTTTTTGTAGAGACAGGGTCTCCCTATGTTGCCCAGGCTGGTCTCAAACTCCTAGGTTCAATCCATCCTCCCGCTTTGGCCTCCCAAAGTGCTGGGATTACAGGTGCGAGCCACCACACCCGACCACAGTCCAGCTCTTCAGGGCGGAGCTGGCAGCTCTGGGGCCATCTGGGTTCGGGGACTCTTCCGGACTCCTCTTGAGGGGTTCATGTTTTGCCCGCCTCTCCTTGCCTCTCAGTGGGGGCTGAGTGAGACCTTGGAATCCGTCAGGGGCACCGTACACACTCACTTTGGGCCCCGGGAAATCACAGTCCTTTTGTTTCCCTGGCAGAGTGGCAGGAAAGGGGCGATGAAGAAAGAAGAACAAGCGTGTTGGGCATGTGGGGGACACAGAGTGGTTTAAGCAATGGTTGACGAAGTGGAAGCCTGCTGAGCCTGTAGCGCCGTGGCCAGGGGTGCGGGAGGGAGTGTGGCACACCTGGTCTCCCCTAAGACACAGCCACGCCCTCCCAAGTCAGTCCCCCTTCTCTGTTCAGGTCTTCATTTCCAAGGGCACAGCCCTGACTGCCTCAGAACTTACTGTTTTGCAAAGACAAACATTTTATTTTTCATGATAGGAGCTGTAGCAGAGTATATGGGGGCCTCTGCCAGCCCCCAGGCTGGGACTGGGGCCTGTGACCTTGAGAACCTCATCTCACATTCTGCAGACTTTGGCGGCGGGGCAGTGCTGGACCACTGGCTGGGTGGGCTGGTCTCAGCCTCTCCTGCAGGCCCAGGGCTGAAATCATAACCGTCAGGCCCAGCCTTGGCCAAAGATAATGCAACTTTGGCAGGGCTGGCTGCTGGGAGGGGGCAGGCACTTGCTCCTCGTAGAGCAAGAGTGGGTTTCTTCCCTGACCCTCCCTTCCACCCCGGTAGGGTGGTTTCCTTAGGAACTCAGGCCTGCGGGAGAAATGGTTCCAGCTTCTGGAGGCTGGGTGGGGGTGGGGTGGGGGTGGGTGTGGGATAGAGCCCAGCTCCTCCAAGCCTCTTAGGGAAGTGGCCTCTTTGCATTCTTGACTCTCTGCTGCCCCCGTGTGGCTGTGAGGCTGGTTGAAGCCACATAGCAGTAGAGGGGCGTGTGTGTGTGTGTGTGTGTGTGTGTGTGTGTGTGTGTGTGTGTGTGTGTGTGTGTGTGTGTGTGTGTGTGTGTGTGTTGGAGCGTGGGTTGGGGGAGGGCTCAGCAAGACAGGAGCTGAGGCAGAATCACAGAGGGATGGCCCTTATCTCTGCCCCCACCGCCTAATATGCAACATTAGGGCAGCTACGATACCAGCTTTGGAATACTCGCCTATCAAGGAATGGAAAGAAGCTGGGCCAGGTGGCTCGCGCCTGTAATCCCAGCACTTTGGGAAGCCAAAGCAGGTGGATTACCTGAGGTCAGGAGTTCAAGACCAGCCTGGCCAACATGGTGAAACCCTGTCTCTACTAAAAATACAAAATTAGCTGGGTGAGTTGCACATGCCTGTAATCCCAGCTACTCGGGAGCCTGAGGCAGCATAATTGCTTGAACCTGGGAGGTGGAGGTTGCAGTGAGCCTAGATCACACCACTGCAGTTCAGCCTGGGTGACAGTGAGACTCTGTCTCAAAAAAAAAAAAAAAAGAATAAAAAACAAGTGGAAAGAAAAGATGGGGTGATACTCATCTGCAAGGGGGTGCAGGACAGCTGGGTCTCCTCTGACCATGGGGACAAGTCCCCCTGCTGAGCTGCCCTAAATACCACACCCAGCTTGGCCTGCAGCATCCTGGCTGGGTGGACCCAAAAAGCCACCCAGAAAGTGGGAAATGGAACAGAGGAACAGATATGGAAGGAAATAGAGTCTATCCATTCCCGTTTTGTAGTCAGTTCTTGACCATCACCAGCTGCAAGCCAGGAGCCCCATGGGTCACCGCCAGGCACCTGCTGTCTGCCACGAAACAGGGGCTGCAGGTCTCTCGCTCAGACTGTTGTGTCGGCAGGGCCCAGGTCGATGGGGTCAGAGGGTCCTTGGAGGTTATTTTCATGCAGGGGTCTTCAGAGGTGTGCATGCTTCAGAATCATGGAGGAGCATGTTCAAATGCCCACCAGCATCTAAGAACAGCTGATCTTGTCTATTGGTCTCCTTCTATGGTTGAGGAAACTGAGGCCCGGGGGGTCTGGATGATGGTGACTGCTGAAGGCCATAGCAGGTTCAAGGGTGTCAACTTGATGCCAATCCCCCTAGTCCCATAGATTGGTCTGTCAATATGGCCACAAGCCACACCCATTCAGGGGGTGGAGGGGGGCTCCTTAGCGAGCCCCTGGAGGTGTTGGTTAGGTGCACAGGCAGTCTCTCCCCTACATCCTTTCTGCGTCCTGCAGCAGAGCAGTCACCAGGCCGATGACCTGCGAGGCTGGCTGGACCATGTCATACTCCGCAAAGAGGTGGCATACGTTCTCCTGAGGCTCTGTCTGGCTCTTGGCCACAAACCCAAAGATCCTGGTGGGGGAGGGCAGTCTGAGTGAGGGGTGGGACCCAGGGAGGCATCAGGCTGGTGGGAATGGGGTGGTGGGGGGCCCTCAGCCTGCACCTCATTCCTCCCTGCCCCTCCCTTAGACAATTGACTCCAGCACCTCCTTATGGTGGGGCTCCCTGAGGAAGGAGATGCCTCTCCCATCAGACTGGGAGATTTCTGAGTTCAAGCTCTGGGTTTCCTTTGTTTTGAGTGAGGGCTCCTTGAGGACAGGACCTGTGCATTCCCCATTAGAGTGGAAACTCCCTGAGGGCAAGGATGCATCTTGATCATCAGACTGGGACATTCCAATAGCTTGAGGCTGCCTGAAGTTAGAGCCTGTGCCTCTTGCAGAAGATTGAGGGCTCCCAGGCTCATGTCACCCCCATCAGCCCAGAGGCTCTGAGGGCAGTCAAAGTCTTTCCCATCAGATGGGAGCTCCCTGAGGACCAGGGCCTGTGCCCTCATCAACACTTTGGACTATTAAAGTCAGAATGGTGCCTCTTTCCTTCTGCAGTTCCCTCCCCATGTTGGGTTTGGGGCCCTGAGACAGGAAGGCCTTACCAGGAGGGTTTGCAGTACTTCTGCCACCTGTAGGAAAAGAACATGATACCGAGTAATGAGGCTTTGCTCCATGCCACAGGACCCTGGAGGAGCAGCAGGACTGGCCAGCTGCGTCCCCACCCCACCATGCCCCACCCTACCCTCATTCTGTCACCCTGACCCCTTGAGGTTCACAGGCTCCCTCTGGGATTCCAGTCCCAGAGTCGGCAGGACACCTTGGTGGGCAGCTGGGCCCTGGACGGCCTTCTTAGTTTGGCCCAGCCTTGAACTTACTTCCGTTGCTCAGGGTCCATACCACAGAAGCGGAGAGTGGTGAGTGGGTAATGGCGCCGGAAAAACACCCTAGGAGGAGGCAGGGAGAGAAGGGAAGTGATGAGAGCCTGTCCCAGTGTCATCCTGCCTCCAGCGTCTCTCATTCCCCCCAAGCTCAGGTGCCCTGTCCTCCAAGAAGTCTCTGGGTTAGACCTTGATGACCGCTATGGCCTTTCCCACTGGGGGGCCCTGGCGCCCCGCTCCTGCCTCTCTCCTCTCATGGGGCTTGTCTGCCTGTGTCTTACACTCTGGGGTTTTCTATCACACCCCTACCACGCCATTTAATTTTTTTTGGCCCCTAACTTTTTGAGGACACGAATTACGTCTTGGTCATCTCTTGTTTCTCCCTGTGAAGTGCTCAGCCCTGGATCAGGCTCCTGTTAGACTGTGAGATCTGAGCCTGGGGAAGGAACGATCTTATTCCTCTCTGGGTCCCAGTGGTCAGCCAGAGTCTGGCCGAGGGAAGATGTTCCATCAATGGGTGCAGGCATAATCAGCACCCATGAATACTAGTTAACTCCATTTCCTTCCTTCCTTCCTTCCTTTTTTGAGATGGAGTTTCACTCTGTCACCCAGGTTGGAGTGCAATGGCGTGCTCTCAGCTCACTACAACCTCCGCCTCCTGGGTTCAAGCAATTCTCCTGCCTCAGCCTCCCAAGTAGCTGGGATTACAGGTGCGTGCCTCCATGCCCGGCTAATTTTGTATTTTTAGTAGAGACGGGGTTTCATCGTGTTGACCAGGCTGGTCTCGAACTCCTGACCTCAGGTGATCCGCCCGCCTCGGCCTCCCAAAGTGCTGGGATTACAGGCATGAGCCACCGCGCCCGGCCCCCGTTAACTCCATTTTCATTAGTCACGATGAACAGGGGCTTTGGCAGTGGAGTGAGGCCTGGAGGAGGCAGGGAAGCTGCCTGGAGTCACTCAGCACATCACTGGCCCCGCTGGGTCATCCAGAACCCTGAACTCGACCTTCATCCCTGATCCGCAGCTGTCTCAGCTATCCCCTCCAGCTCTACTCCGCCAGCCCCGGAGCCCCAGGGCAAGGGAAGGCCCTTACTTTCTCTGGACATCAGTCAGGGTGATGCCCTGCTCTGTGACTTTGAAGTGGACCACGGTGGGCGTGGGGAGGACGTCCCTCTCAAAGGTGGTGGAGATGGCTTTCTGCACAGCCAGGGCTCCAGTCAGGGTCTCCACGCTCACTGAGCTCAGGTACAGGGTGTGGCAGCCTGTGGGAGGCAGACACTGCGCTGGGGCCACTGACCCAGGGCCCAGGTTCTCCCTCTGCCCAGGGCCAGGGGAGGGGGTGAGTCTCCTGTTCAGGAATCCAGTGGAGCTCCTCTCAGAGCCGCCACCCAACAGAAAGTGGGTGTGTGGGTGATCACAGTTTGAGGCCAACCCCAGAGGGCTTTGGGATCTTCTGTGGCTTTGCATCGCCCTGGCCCCTGGCCCTCCAGCATGGGGCAGGGGAGGGGATGTTGCCCTGTGTGTAGAGGTGCCCAGGAAAACGTCCTTCTGTCCACACTTAACGGCTGCTCTCCTCCCCACACCTCCATCTTCAAGGTCTTGGTTCATTGGCAATGGTAGGGACAGAAGACAAGAATGGGGAGGGAAATTGTTCGTGCTCAGGGCATAGAGCAGGAACAGTCACTGAGACAAGTGCTGATGTGTGCCGGCCTCTGGGAGTGTGGGTCAGGGACCTTTCCCCTGGTGAAGGCTCCAGGACTTAGACCTGACACCCCATAGAGGATCCCAGACCCAGAACCACCTCTAGGGCAGGTTTCTCAGACCCAGAGAGACCCCAGCACGTGTGCACGTGCCCATGTGTGTGCAGGAGGGACTGTAAGTTCTGCCACTCCTCCCACCCCCCACCCTGCCCCACTTCCCTGCTGGCCTCTTATCTTCTGTTTTACAGGGGTGATGGGGAGCGGGTGTGGCACCTTGTTAAAGATGCAGAAACAAAGCTGAGATGGGAAACACGTGTGGGCCTGTGCGTGTGTGCGTGCATGCGTGTGTGTGTGCAGGGTTGGGAGGTGCCCTCTTGGGGCACAGCCAAGCTTGGCGCCTCCCTTCCTGTACCACTCACCCGCAGATTTCTTCTGGCAGGAGGCTGGGCTGTCTGTAGAGTCCGAGGCCCCATCTGCACCTCCCAGTTCTGAGCCAAGGCAAAGAAACAGGCCCCCCAAAGGGGCGGGGGTGGAGTGAATGGACCCCTCTCACAGGAACAGGCCTCATGAGTCCCTTTGAAGATCTCCCACCTCCACCCCCATCTCCAGGAAGTGACTCAAACCAGGTGTGATTACCGTAATTAGGCAAACAGGCCACTTTGGGCTCCCTAAATGCTTAGTTTGCAACCCTTTTGATCTCTTCATCCCCTCCTCCCCCCCACCCACCTCTTAGATGGCTGCCATGATCTTGTCCTCACAGGCCCCTGACCTCCTCACTTCTTTTGGACCCTGTCCCAACCCCTGACCTGTCTTTGCAGAAAGCGAGGAGGCTCTCACCATCGCTCCTCTGGGGCTCCCTTGCCTTGATGCCCTTCCAGAAACAGCCCTTCTCGAGCTTCTCCTGCACACCCCTGAGATGATCTATTTCATCTGAGCTGCCCCCCTACCTGGCTGTATGCTCTGGATAGGGCATGCTGATCTGGGTTCAAGGTCTGACTCTGTGGGCCTTTGGGCAAATTACGTAACATCTAGAACCCTCGTTTTCTTTTCCTTCCTTTCCTTCCTTCTTTCTCTCTTTCTCTCTTAGATGAAGTCTCGCTCTGTCGCTCTGTCACCCAGGCTAGAGTGCAGTGGTGCGATCTTAGCTCACTGCAACCTCTGCCTCCCCGACTCAAGTGATTCTCCTGCCTCAGCCTCCTGAGTAGCTGGGATTACAGGCGCCCACCACCACGCCCAGCTAAATTTTTGTATTTTTAATAGAGACGGGGTTTCACCATGTTGGCCAGGCTGGTTTCGAACTCCTGACCTCAAGTGATCTGCCTGCCTTGGCCTCCCGAAGTGCTGGGATTACAGGCGTGAGTCACCACGCCCAGCCCTTATTTTCTTATCTGTGAAATGGGGATGATAACAGCAAAGTCTACTTCACAAGCTTGTAGTGAAGCATGAATGGGTGAGTGAGTGCTCAACAAATGCTGGACCTGGAAAGAGAAAACCTCTCCAAACTATTTGATTTAGGCTCTTTCACCCTCTCAAAGCAGGCTGCTATTTATCCAACATCCATTCTATGCCAGGCATTGCGCTAAGAGCCTTGCCCGGGCTATCTCATTCAGTCTGCACAGCAATCCTATAAGTAGGTACGATGAGGAAACTGAGGCTCAGAGAGGTCAACATTCTCAAATTTTCACAGCTAGGAGGTGGAGATGTTGAGCGACTCCAGTGCACACAGTTTTAACGGTGACACTAAAATAATCCACCAACAAGGTAGGAGTGAACCCCATTTCTAGTGAGAACAAACAGGTCCCCCACCTTGGCATTGCCTCTTTGGGGCCCAGACCCACCTCTCTGTGGGATGGTGAGTTTGCAGGGCAGGGCCAGGGCCATGATGGAATGCTGGCACACGAAGGCAGAGAGGCTCCCTGAAAGGAAGCAAGCAGCCCTGCATGAGGAGAGCTTCCCCAACCCACCCCTCAGCTCACAACGGAGACTTCACTGGCCCCCCATCCCGGGGGAGCCTGGAGGCTGGGGAGTCTCACCAAAGTAGGGCTCCTCATCTGCTCCTTTGAGATGCACTCCTTTGGCAGACGACTCGATGAGGAAGTGTCGGATGAGGTCATTGCTGTCCTCACCTGGACAGAGAAGAAAGAGTGCATTCGGATAGAATTCCACCTTGTGGCCGGGCGCGGTGGCTCACGCCTGTAATCCCAGCACTTTGGAGGCCGAGGTGGGCAGATCACTTGAGGTCAGGAGTTCAAGATCAGCCTGACCCACATGGTAAAACCCCGTCTCTACTAAAGACACACACACACAAACACACACACACACTCACACACACAAAGCCGGGCGTGGTTCACATGCCTGTAGTCCCAGCTACCCGGGAGGCTGAGGCAGGAGAATTGCTTGAACCTGGGAGGCAGAGGTTGCAGTGAGCCGAGATTGTGCCACTGCACTCCAGCCTGGGTGACACAGTGAGACCCTGTCTCACCGGAAAAAAAAAAATTCCACCTTGTCCATCCCCCTGCCTCTCCCTCCCACAGAGGAGGTGCCAACACATCTGCTCAATGGCTCCAGCCACACCCTCTTCAGGAAACCTTTCTCTTCTTCTTCTTTTTTTGGGGGTTGGTTGGGAAACCTTTCTGCTGGTCAAGAGTTATCAGGGATTTTTTTTTTTTTTTAGACAGAGTCTTGCTCTGTCTCTTAGACTGAAGTGCAGCGGCATGATCTCGGCTTACTGCAGCCTCAACCTCCTGGGCTTAAGGAATCCTCCCACCTCAGCTTCCTGAGTAGCTGGGACTGCAGGCGTGCCCCACCATGTCGGGCTAATTCTTTTGTAGAGACAAGGTCTCACTGTTTTGCTCAGGCTGGTCTCAAACTCCTGAGCTCAAGCAGTTCTCCTGCTTCGGCCTAGGGATTATTTTATTTTATTTTTTTTAGACAGGGTCTCATTCTTTGGTCCAGGAAGGAGTGCAGTGGTGTGATCATGGCTCACTGCAGCCTCAAAGACCCCCTGGGTTCAAGTGATTCTCCTGCCTCAGGCTCCCAAGTACCTGGGACTACAGGTGTGCTCCACCACACCTGGGTAATTTTCGTAGAGACAGGGTTTTGCCATATTGCTCAAGCTGGTCTCAGATTCCTGGGCTCAAGTGATCCTCCTGCCTCGGCCTCCCAAAGTGCTGGGATTACTGGCGTGAGCCACTGTGCCTGGCAAGGAAACTTCTTAATTATTTAGATAAATGTCGACTCTTTGGTCTGGTTTCTGTCTCCCCCTGCCCACCAGGTCATCTCTGCTGGAGCCACGCTGGCCCTGGGGGTGGGGAGGTGAACAATGACCTTCTGACTCCTTTCCACCAGTCCACAGTGTCCTCCTCAGTCTGGGCTCATTGCCTCTTACAAGGCGTCCTTTATAAGTAACACCCTCCCCAGAGGTCACTTTCTTATTGTGACAGTGAGGCATACTGTCAAGAACACAAGGCTGGCTGTTTCATCCTCCCTTTATCACTTAATTGCTCTGGAGTCATTAAGTAACTCTGGGAGCCTCCGTTACCTCATCTGTTAAATAAAAGGGTGCAATCCTGGGGTTTGAGTGAGGCCTATGACCCAGGTACCTTGTACTGTAATCATCTGTTTTCGTCTGTCTCCCTAGTGAGGTGGCGTCTGTGTCTGATTCCACTGTATCCCTGCTGCCTCACACAGTGCCTGGTGTGTGGTGATGCCCCATAGATGTTTGCTATCAAATAAGCATGGGAGACCACAGGAAAGCATATAAGCTATCACACACACGTGCGCTGAGCTAGTACACAAACCTGGTAAGCTATCACCTGTGAGATAAGCTAGCTGCATGTGTAATCACACATTAGGTTCCCTGGAAATGAATCCAGTTTGACTCCAAAAAGAGCAGCCTAGAGGGGGCTAGGACCTTCCTCCTTCTCTCCCACCATCAGGAAAAAACAGGGAAGTGGGGGTGGGGCTTGGGAAGGCAGAAGCACGCAGGCTTGCTGTGAAAGGCGTTTTTCAGGGTGCCTTGGGGCTGGAGGGCATCGGGGAGAACACTGGGGTGGACGCTTCTCCTAGGAGCTGTTATAAGACTGGCGCCATGTCACCCTGAAAGCTAGTGCCAGAGCCAGGACTGGAACCTACCACACCCCGCTGTCTCAGTGAGGCCTCGAGTGAGCACAGAGACAGACGCATACCTGGTCGATTCTGAGCAGACGCGGGAACCTCCTGCACCCTCAGGGCCAGGCCGAAGGAGCCTCGGTATGAAGAGCTGTCCCTTATGACAAAAGCCCCTGGCTCCTCCTTCCTCAGCAGCTCGATTGCTGGAACAATCCTTGAGTCAGAGATGGACACCGCCCCACCTGGACACCCTGTCCCCAGCCCCGTAGGGTCTTCACAGAGCAGATGTTACAGAGTCACCTTTTGTCCCCAGGAAGTTCTTTGTACTGTCAAATCTCCACCATTCTTGCTGTGGTTCCTACTTCCTCGGGAGGTCATGAGGTCAGCAGGACATCCCCCTCCCCCGCTTCCCAGGACCCACTATTTGCCATTCCTTAACTGTAACCCAGGGCCCTGCCTGATGCAAAGTGCAAGACCCAGACCCTATTCTGGGGTTGCTCGTGCTTCCTTTTACCTTGCTCTCGGGTGATGTTTGGCTTAAACCAGTATTTAGATGTGTCCATCACGAACTTCATGGTGGGCTGCATGTCCCTGGCGGGACCTGGAGACAGACAGAGAAGGGGGACCCTGTAGGCTGGACAGACGGGAGCTGAGGGATGTTCACCAGAGAAGGCTGGAGACCCTTCCCTACTCTATTGCCCCAAGGTTTCATTCAACCACCATCCCAGACCCTAACCCCATTGTATCTCCAAACTGCCTACGATGAGGGAAAATCAAACAGAAGGATGCCAGGGTTTGGCGCATCTAGAACTCAGAAGTGCCCTTGTATCCTTGGTAATGAATAAAAAATGAATAGATACAACCTCAGTTTAAGGAGAAATGGTTTCTTAAGTCTACTGTTGAGTTCCCTGGTGAGGACTGAAATAAGAGATAAACAAGGAATTCTCAAATGCATCATGTTGGATATTACATTCTCCTTCGTCTTCATAATCCTAAGAATTCCTTAGGGGAATATTCAGCTTGGAAAAGAAAATGGCAGAAAATGTGAAGGAGAGGAAAACAGCAGATCTGGGCAGAAAAACATGCCCCTGGGAGGCGGGAGCCTGGGTCTTGACTCTGATATGGGATAACTGAAGCTCAGAGGGGACCAAGTGGACTAAACAACTTCTGAGGGTCTTTAATGTTCTAGTAGTCTATGGAATTAAAATGAATTTTGTTTTAGGAATCTTTTGCAGAATTTGATAAGATCTGGGGGTATAGTTAGTGATATTATGGGACCAAAGCAGGATGGGAATATCACTAGGCTAAGTAAATGTGCTCTTTGGGATGCCAAAATGGCCATTTCCCTGGGTCTCTAAGGCAGAGAGCAGTAGCTGTCAACCTTGGCGGCTTGAAAAGGAGTGTTGTGACCACTTACTCTCAAGTAACTCATTCAAAAAAAGTACTGAAATCTGCAAATGATTTGTCCTAGGAAAGCGATCAGGGCAGATGCAAAGGCACGCCAGAAGTGTCATTTTCTCCTGCTTGCCTCCACATGGCTTCGTGAGTGGGAGTGAGCAGTGGGCTATAGTAAACATTCCACCCCCACCCCCTCTGGAGTCGCCTTGATGCCTGTGAGCGTCATGGCCAAGTGGGGGCTGAGAAGCCCCCCGATGGCCGAGGGAGGGGGAACAGGGGGTTGGCAGGGGACTCTGCTCATGGGAGAGGCATCCACAGGGTGCTAGAGCTTAGCTTCTGGGTTTACTGCTTGGGTTTGTTCTCCTTGGACGCCTGTGGTCTCAGACTCCGGGAAGGAGGGTGTTTGCTGTTTTGTGGTTTTCGGCTGTCTGAACTGGAATGCATTGTCTCTATTACCCCATCCACCCCCTCTGTGTTCTCATCATCCACGAACGTCAGAGTCAGAACTGACTCGCCCTCTTGCTCTCCTTGAGTTAGTCATCAAGCACATCCTGAGGGTCGCCTGGTTCTGTCCTCTCTCCTCCACCCCCACTGCCCCATCCCGGTTCAGGACCCTGCTATCCGTTGAGCTGCCAGGGTGATCCATTGAGCGAGCACCTCTGACCCCATCACTCTCCTGTGTGAGGAGGCTCTCTGATGGTACCCTATTGCTTAAAAGGCAAATTCCATTTTTTTTTTTTTTTAGCTTGGCATTTAAGGCCTTTCACAATCTGGTTTCAAATTACTCTCAATGACTTGAACCTGCACCCAACATTCCAGCATTTCCTGAACATGCCATGCGCTTCCACACCTTCATGACTGTGGACCCCCTGCTTTCTCTGCTGGGAATGCCTTTCCTCTCCTTCTCTGGCCACAAACTTCTGATCCATTTCCCAGATCCAGCTCGGATGTCGCTTCCTCTGTTCTCCAGACTGAAAGAATCATTCCTTCAGCTTTGGCCAATATGATTGAGAATATCTCTTTACCTCCGCGTTTATCCTACCCTACTGTGATGATTTGTTTTTGTCTCTTTCTAAACTGTGTCCCTCTGTGTGTCCTCACTACCTGGCATAGTGCCAGACACACAATAGTTGCTCAATAAATGTGTCGACTGGCTGTTGCAGAAACCCACTGGCACTTTGTCTATTCCCCACATCTTACATTGCTTCAAATATTGGTTTACGACGTACCCTCTGGGCATGTGGTAAAGGGGGCATCTGACAGGGTCTGGCTGTGGCTCCTGGTGGCTGGACAGGGGTTGCTGGGAGAAGCAGCTCCAGGTTGAACGGAGTTCTGGTGTCCTGGGGTCCGCTGGGGTGGAGAAGACCCTGGTTCTGGGCAGCCGTTGATCAGCACAATGGGTATGTCCACCATGGAGTTTGTGATGGATGGGGGGCAGCTGCTGGCATGTTCTTTGGCCAGTGGTGGAGAGTGGGGTGTTCTGGGTTGGCCCATGGTTAGGGTGGGGTTTCTGGGAGCCTGGAAGTCACTGGGTCTCATACACAGGGACACTGAGCCAAGGCTGTGGAGGCTGGAGGAAGAGTTGGCTGGACTTTCCAAGGATCTGGAAGATGACTGATGGCTGGAGTTGCTGGAGTGCAGGAGGGACTGGCTGCTGCAGCAGGAGAGAGTCAGACAGGGTGTTAAGGCAACAGGTGGCTCAGGGGCTAGAGTCAGGCTCCGGATCTGGTGATCTGGGTTCCCGTGGCTTTGGCCAAATAGAACACTGCATACCCCACCCCCTACAGCCCACAGCAAAGTGCATGCCCACCTAATCCTCAAGGGATGGTAAGGATACAGAAATGTCCTTGGATGGTAGGGTCTTTGGTCACTTAAAGTAGCCAATGAGCTGACCCCTGCAGGCTTTGGGCATAGGCTGGCCCACGTTCCATCTGCCTTCCCAGCCAGGCCGTTCTGACTGAGCTGTCGGATCAGGATCCCTTCAGGCCCCCATGACTCCCAGGAGCCCTGCAGATGGGCTGAACCTACGCTGGACCTGCAGATGGGCTGAACCGTGGCTGATGCAGAGGGAACTCCCCAGCTGCAGGAGAAGGCCAGCTTCACATCCAGCCAGACTTCTTCCTGAGCTCAGGGGCCTGTGCCAGTGGGCATGGCTGTGGAATCCCCAGCCTCTGTGCCAGGGACTGCCTTGGCCAGTGGCTTTGGAGGTGGAGTGGGAAGCAGAGTCCTGTGGTTCGGTCTTCCTGGGGCAGAATGGGTGCGCATGTGCCTGCAGTTCTGCTGTGAGGTCTATAGAGAACTGAGCTGGGATGATTGTGATTCCCAGGCAGGGCTGCCTCACTCCTTTGCTAGGTTTTGCCAGCAACAGAGGAAGGAACCTTTTTATTCCTAAATAGTTCATCTCAGGCCCCCCAATTCTATTTATAGCCCTGTGTTTTGGGGTTTAAAAAAACCTTCCTTGAGATGGGTTGTATGAGGGCTGGAAAGGATATAGATAAGCCTCATTAAGGCAACAGCTCTTTTACCAAAAGGTAGATATAAGTCAAGACTTTTTATATTGAATTGTATTCTGAATGCTTGAGGACAGCTTGAGATCTGAAAGGCTGTAAAAGCAAACATTTGCTTCTGGTTTTGGTGCTTGCCCAGATTTTGCTCAGACAGAGCAGGGTCCCTTTCAGTGATTTTAGGGGGTGCATGCGTGCGTGTGCCTGCGTGTGTGTGTGTGTGTGTGCAATGTTAGAAGCTACAGAACCTACCTTCCAAACATATAGCTGACATCAGACACTGGGCTGGCTGACAGCACAGAGATCCTGCTGCCCCGCTGTGGGGCCAGGCCTCCCAGCCGCTTCTCCAGTCTTGGAGAAGCCACCAGCGGGGAGCCCAAGCCATGGGGGCTCGAGGCCTTGCTCCCCATGCAAGGGATTGAGATGCTGGGGGAATTTGGGGGTCGAGGGGAGAGACCCTCTAAGGGGGGCAGAGGGCGCTGGTGCCCCCTGCCCTGGTTCCCAGAGAAGATGAGGCTCTCACTGCTGCTTCGTGTCTCTCGGGGGACGTCTCTGGAAAGGAGGCCACCACTGCAAGGGGAGCCGAAGGGCGGGGTGACAGAGGGGCTGGAGCAGTGCTGGGGGCCATCGTGGCACCTTGATCTGGCGGAGGTCACCTCGATGTACTTTATGTCTTTGGGGGAGAAAAGCAGAGCATTGGTGAAATGCAGGAGCCTGGACTCATAGAACAGAGAGGCTGGAAGTGTCCTCAAGGTCATTCTGTCCCCCCTCTTTTATAGAGATGAGGAAACTGAGGCCCAGAGAGGAGAGCCCAACTCCACCTTCAGGGCCCAGTTCCAGTCACCCTCCCTGTGACAGCTTCCCTTGGGTGAGGAGATGCAGTAGAGGACCCAGGCCTTGGAATCAGACAGACCCAGGCTTCAGATCTGGCTCTGCCACTTATTTTCTGAGAGAGTTTGGCCAAAAGACTTCACCACCCAGGGCCTCAGTTTCCACGCCTGTAAAGTGGGGCAACTGCATTCAGCCTTTTGGTGATACAAAAAGGATGAAGTGAAACTCATGTAGGCAGCACAGCACTGTTCCCGGCACAGACCAGGTGCTTAAAAACTGGGCAACTCTCTCCTTTGTCTGTGCCCTGTTCCTAGGTTGAAATGGCCACTTGGTGGGTTGTACCAGTGACACTTTCTGATGCCTCTGCTACTCAGGATGTGTGAAAGTGGTTTCTCTGAGACTGGGCGCGGTGGCTCACACCTGGAATCCCAGCACTTTGGGAGGCCTAGGCGGGTGGATCACCTGAGGTCAGGAGTTCAAGACCAGCCTGGCCAACATGGCAAACCCCATCTCTACCAAAAATACAAAAATTAGCCGGGCACCTGTAATCCCAGCTACTTGGGAGGCTGAGGTACGAGAATCGCTTGAACCCGGGAGGCAGAGGTTGCAGTGAGCCGAGATTGCGCCACTGCACTCCAGCCTGAGTGACAAGAGTGAAGCCCCATCTCCAAAAAAAAAAAAAAAAAAAAAAAAAAGGAAGTGGTTTCTCTGTACCTGCAGTGAAAGCAGGGATTCTCAAGCTTGGTGCTTGGTTACACACTAGACTCACCCCAGGCTGCGCCTCATGTCAATTAGATTAAACTCTCCAGGGGGTGAACCCAGGCCTCAGTTTTGTTTGTTTTCCAGTTTTTCAGGTGAGTCCAGTAGACCATGAATGGCTCAGCAGGACCACATCACCTGGGCTCCACCCCTACAGAAACATAATCTGCATTTTAGCGAGGCCACCCAGGGCATGTGAATATGCAGTGGAGTCTGAGAACCCTGCTTTGGAGCAGGCACTCCCTGAGCACAGGGCTTGCTGCATTCTTGAGCTATGGATCTCCTGGGGATGGTAGCTGGTACACAGGGGTCACCCAACACACCCCAGGCTGCCGACACGCTCCAGCACTCTTTCCACTCCCTGGTCGGGGCATCCAGAACTCTTGGGATTCTGAGGCCTTGTTCCTCTCCCGAGGTCGGCCTTGGAGTGGGCTGCTCTGAGGTTCTCCCCAAGGTGAGGATGAACACCCTTCCTCCTGACCTGGGGGAAGGGAATTGTCCTTGGTGCTGTTCCAGCAAAGCTGGAGGAAGGTGGGGGTTAATGAGCCGCTCCTTTCTGAAGAGTGTGAGTCTTGCCTCTAGCTTCCTGGGATGGAGGCTGGGGAAATTGGGGAGAACGTGCACCCTCAGCTCCCACCTGCCTGGGGCCCTGGCACATGCACTGTTCCTCCCCATTATGACTGTGGAGCCCCAGCCTGCCCCAGCCCGCTCCTGGGTAGGGCCATCTGGCCCTGCTCACGGTTACTGCCTCTGTCTGAGCCTGCTTGGGCCACGGTGGGGGTGGGGAGTTACATCAGATGAGCAAGGGCTGGCAGCTGACTGGGGCTTGCTGCTCAGCGGGTGGAGGAAGAGCCTAGCTTTGTAGCAAAACAAACCTGGGGTGAGTCCTGGCTTTGCTGCTTTTCAGCCAAGGGCATTGTGCAACTTTCCTAACCTCTCTGAGCCTCAGTTTCCTTATCTGCAAAGTGAGGATCTGAAACCAGTCTTCCAAGGTTGTGATGAGGATGAAATACAATAGCCTGGAGCCTGGCCCATGGTGAGGCTCGAGAGAGGAGCATTTCCTACCTGCCTGCTTTTTGGGGGCAGTATTGGCCAAATGGAGCCCTTTTCTGGCTAAGGTGGGGATCTCTCTGCTTAGAAAGATGACTGCAAGAAGAGAGTGTTTGGGGCACTGCATTGTGGGCTCTGGAAGAAAAGAGATCTTGGAATGGGTTGGATTCTTCTGGAAGGCTGGAAAGCACAACTTCAATTTTTATAGGACTTTATAGTGTTTACACCCATAATCTCCTCTGAACCTTATAATAGCCCTTGAGCAGGACAGGCATTATTTTTTACAGAGGAGGAAACTGAGGCTTGGAGAAGAGTGGGGATGGAGCTAACACTTAGTGTACAACGATGTTTCACAGAGACTGGTCTTTATTGAGTGCAATGTGCCAGGACCACTACGAACACATTGCTTGTATTAGCTCCTTTAACCCTCATGACAACTCTGTGGAAGTAGGGGATATTATTAATGCCCATATAACAGATGGGAAATCTGGAAGGCTCAGAAAGGTGAAGTGAGTTATCCAATGCTGCACAGCCAGGGAGTGTTGTTGAGCTCTGTTTAGGGACTGCTTCTTCCAGGATGAGGAGGGGCTCCTTGGGACCCTGCTCCAAGGCCTTGCCCTGTGAGAAGGTGCTTGGCTGCTTTGGGGAGGGTCTCTTGGCACAGTGAAGCTCTGGGCTCCCTACTCACTGGGCCATTGAAACATCCATCAGGGACCTTACTGGGGTCACTGAGTAAGGAGAGCGGGAGGGGAGGGAGGAGCCCCGTGCTCACCTCAAGGTGGGTGTGGCTGGGGGGCGGGGTTGGGGCCTCTACCCATCGCAGGGGTGCAGTCGCTGTTTACTGGCCTGTGGGGCAAGTCTGAGCAGTGCTGGGTGGGTGCCGGCGCCAGCCCCAGGCAGGCGGGTGAGTGGAGGGAGGGCGTGTGGGTGAGGGGTGGAGAGATAGTTATTAAATACCCTTCACTTGGGGCTGGTAAACAGCCTTGCTTGGCAGACACTGTTGGAAAATGAAAGTGGGGGGCCTGTTCCAAAGATGGGGTGGGGGGTGTTGGAGAGGATAAAGAAAGGGATATGGTGTTTGCTTCTAGGAACCACATTCTCTGTGGGATGGGGGCCCCCAGGGCAAGTTTAAAGGAAGGCAGGGGCAGGGAACCTGGGGAAGGTTTGTGAAGCGCCCAGGAGGTCGCGTCTCAGAAGGGAAGCCTGCAGGCTGCCTCCAAACGGATGGATTCCGTGATGCCCCAGAGGGCAGAAGACTAGACTTTAGAAAGAGAGAAAGGACAGTGGCCTATGGAGCCCAGAACCTGGGATTTGAGGCCTGACCTATCTCTCCCTGACTGTGTGACTGTGAGCCATCACATACCCACCCCGAGCCTCAGTTTCCTCATCTGTAAAAGGAGGTTTCCACTATTTCCTTCAAAAGCCAGACACTGGGATCATGGATTACATGGACTCTTTTTTTTTTTTTTTTTTTTTTGAGACAGGGTCTCACTCTGTTGCCCAGGCTGGATTACAGTGGCGGGATCTCGGCTCACTGCAGACTCCACCTCCAAGGCTCAAGTGATTCTCCCACCTCAGCCTCCCAATAGTTGGGACTACAAGTTCATGCCATCACACCCAACTAATTTTTGTATTTTTAGTAGAGATGGGTTTTCGCCATGTTGGCCAGGCTGGTACATGGACTAGTTTTTGTTTTGTTTTGTTTTTTTTTAAGCCTGGGCTGGGTGATATGGCTCATGCCTGTAATCCCAGAACTTTGGGAGGCTGAGGAAGGAGGATTTCTTGAGGTAGCCTGGGCAACATGGCGAGACTCCATCTCTACAAAAAGTTTAAAAATTAGCCAGGTTGGCAGGGCATGGTGGCTCATACCTGTAATCCCAGCACTTTGGGAGGCCAAGGTGGGCGAATCACCGAGGTGGATGAGGTCAAGAGTTCAAGACCAGCCTGGCCAACATGGTGAAACCCCGTCTCTAATAAAAATACAAAAAAATTAGCTGGGCATGGTGGTGGGCACCTGTAATCCCTGCTACTCAGGAGTCTGAGGTATGAGAATCGCTTGAACCTGGGAGGCAAGACTCCATCACCCACCAAAGAAAAAAAAAAAAAGAAATTAGCCGGGTGTGGTGACATGTGCCTGTAGTCCAAGCTACTGGGGATGCTGAGGTGGGAGGATTGCTTGAGCCCAGGCATTCAAGGCTGCAGTGAGCTATGATCACACCACTGCACTCCAGGCTGGGCAACACAACGAGACTCTGTCTCAAAAAAAATATGTATATATATTTAGGGGAAATGTCAATATAGAATTGCCAATGTTTAATTTTTAAATTTTGCCAAGTTAGGACAAAAAGGAACAGTAAACATCTCCTAGCACGGTAATGTCAGAGTGTCTTTCCTTGAACAGCCCAAAAGTAGGAAGGATGAGATTGTAAAATGGCAGGGGATCCTCCACTCTGAATACATTTCGAGGTAAGAGAACTCACCACAACGCTCAGAGTTGTACACTGCTATAGGCCAATAAGAGCTTTGTCACCAGCAGTAGGGTCTGCGGGGAGGATTTTGGGTGCAGGTGTCTGCTATTCTTAGTGATGGTGGAGAACTTCCCAGTGGGGAGCTGACCTGGCTGGGCTGTCTTAGGAGGTAGTGAGCTCCCAGGCATTGCAGGTGTCCAGGCAGATGTTAGAGGAAGAAATTTTTTTTCTCCATCAGAAGGGGCCAGGGCACAGAGAGGCAGCTTCCTCAGGACCCTCTGGCCACTGCCTGCCTTACATTCCCTGTTCCCCAGAGTTGGGTGGACACACGTTCACAATGGCATGTGGTGCCCAGGGCATCTGTGGATATGGACCCATGCCATCAGCCCTAAGCTGATCATGAGCCCCTTCCGTGGAGGAAGGGCCTAGTTGTCACCAACCCCCACCCAACATTTGAGGACGTTCCACAGGGACTGGTTTTGCCCCAGCTGGCCTTGGACATGTGGAAATCCAGTCCTGGGGCATGAATGGTAAAACCCTGGGCTTGCTCCTGCCAACAGTAATTAGGCCCAAGATGCCTTTCTTGCAGTGACATGCCCATGACTGGCCTGAAGAAACAAGAAGACCCTTGAGGGACAGTTTCTTTAACAGGTCTGGCAGGCAATGCTTGGTGAGAGGGGACAGAGCAGGCAGGAGCCCAGGAGCCCAGGAACCTGGGGTGCCAGAGGGCCTGGGTGCTGGGCTGGCCTCCACCTCAGAGCCCAAACCTGGGGCTAGCCCAACGTGCAACCCCAATGTTTAATAAAAACAGCTACCATTTAGAATGGCATATGGTGTGCCAGGATTTGTGATAAGCAGCCAAAAAATGTAATTTCTTTCAATCCCCATAACACCCTTTGAGGTAAGAACTCTCATTATCTCCATTTCTCAGATGGGGAATCTGTGACACATAGCAGTGAAGCAAGCAGCTTGTGAAAGCTCTGCCTGACGCTAGCCATTAGGCTAGACTGGCTCCTTACTCAACCCCAGCAACCCCAGCTTTCTCATTTGCAAAACAGAGATAAAATATTCGGCAGGGCGTGGTGGCTCACGCCTGTAATCCCAGCACTTTGGGAGGCCAAGGTGGGTGGATCACTTGAGCTCAGGAGTTCGAGACCAGCCTGGCCAACATGGTGAAACCCTATCTCTACTGAAAATACAAAAATTAGCTGGGCATGGTGGCAGGTGCCTGTAATCTCAGCTACTGGGGAGGCTGAGGCAGGAGAATTGCTTGAACCCGGGAGGTGGAGGTTGCAGTGAGCCGAGATCGTGCTGTTGCACTCCAGCCTGGGTGACAGTGAGACTCCATTGCAAAAAAAAAAAAAAAAAAAAAAAAAAAAAAAATTCAGCTCAGGGAGTGGATTGAGAGGATTGAAGATTCTACATAAAGTGCTCAGCACAGTGCCTGATATGTGTCCAGTAAGTGTAATATCTTATGGCTCCTATCTCTAATCCTAATCATGCACCCCTTCACCCTTGCTGGTAGTTTAAAGCCTTGGAGGCCTCAGTCTTCCAATCTGTCTAATGGGGCTGCTCCTTGATCCTCATCAAGAGCATACTTGAAACTCTTTGTTCAGGAAACTGAAGCCAGATGTAGGAATTTCCAGGTTCCTTTGGACTCGGTGGTGCCCTGGAATTGGCTTGTATCAGCTGGTTAAGAGCTGATTGTTAAATTTTCAGGATTTTGTCTAGCTAGTTACTAAACCCAGCCATTATGAATAATTACATTATGTACACTTACAATGAAATAACTTACATTAAAAACAAAGGTAATAAATACTCAAAATTTGTCACGTCCCAATTATTTTACGACAGTGTCTCCCCACCCTCCATACTATTATCTGTGCTCTCAGGGTTATTTACATCTATTGTGTTGGTGTGGTGGCAATGCTGTGTGACAGCCTGCTACTCCACATGTCTCCAGCTCCTCATTCAGTGACATCATGTTGGTAGTTTGAAATTGGCCACGGTGGGAGAATTTATACTGTGGAAATGGGCAGAAGCTTCAAATCAGCTCCCTCTGCCCCTGCTCCCCAACCAGAGAGCCAGGTAAACATTCACCAGCATACCACTGCTTGAACACTACCGGGTCCTTATCCTAAACAGATGCCCCAATCCTACCATTTCCAGCGTGGGCCTCTCCAGAAAGATACTCCCCTAAACAAGGACAGAGGTCCCAATAGCAATCCTACCAAAATTTCAGGGGGGCCCAGGTTAGGCTCTGAAGTGAGACACCCTAGGACAGTGGGGGTCAGGGATCCACATTTATTGAGCTCTTCCTTATGGGCATGGCACTGCACAAAACACTTTCCATAGGAGCTTATTTAAGTCCTCATAAAATCATAGAAAATCAGTATCTATCACTTTCCAAACTCAGGAACCAAATAGAATTGGCTAGTGAGGGAAACTTGTATTTATCCCCTTTGTGTAGCACAGAAAACAGAGGGGTTAGTAACTTGGTTAGGTTTGCAGAGCATCTCCCAACAGGACAGGGTTCCCTTCTCTGTACATAGGAAAATCCTTCTTCCTCATGAGGTCTGGCATCAAGCCCCCCTCCTGGTACTGTGCCCCAAATCCTTACCCAAGGCTTCAGGTTCCTCCTTCTTTCTCATTGACATGGTGCTCTGGGCCAGCTCAGCCTGGGAGCCCCCAGTCCCTGGGGGAAGCAGCTGGAAGGTGGGGTCCAGTTCCAGGATCATCTGATTGAGGCTCTCCAGTGAGAAGTCAATGTAGGAGTCAAGGTCCTCTGGGGTCCCCAAGGCCTGCTCACCAGGGGACGGCAGGAAGCAGGTGGCTTTGGCCTCCGCCTGTGGGGCTTGCTGGAGTCGGCCAGGGGGCCCCATGCAGGGCACGGGGGCCATCAGGGCCTGGGCTCCCCAGCCTTCCGTGGTGTAGTAAGAACACTGGGGTGGCAGGCTGGGGCTGGGTGCTGGGTGCAGGGTCCTCCTGGGCTCATCACAAGGCGCCAAGCTGACAGCATGGCCTCCTGCCAGCAGTGGGCTGGACATCACCTGGGACATGGTGGGGGTGGTGACCTCTGCAGTTTACCTCTGGTCTTCAACCAGCCTCACTGACATCCCAGAGATCTCACTTGCCAACCAGGAGCTCCCAGGATCTGAAAGAGTCCAAGAGTGGGAACGGAGTAATTTCTGTAGGTGAAGCCCCTGCCTCCCACCCTCCGTACAAGGGCTAAGTTATTCATTCATTTAAAAGCATGGATGCTGGAGCCAGACCACCTGAGTTTGCAGCCTGGCTCCACCACCTACTAGCTGTATAACCTTGGGCAAGTTAATTGACTTCTCTGTGCCTCAGTTCCCTTGTCTATAAAACAAGTTAATCATTGTAATGTGCTTAGAACAGTGCCTGGCACATAATAAGCATTATGTAAGTGATCATTAAATAAAATAACTTCAGCAGATGTTTATTGAACATCTACTACATCCCAGGTGTGTTTATTAAGTAAATACTACCTAACGTTTGCTGAGTAATTATTATCCACATAAGCTCTGGTATTTTTACATAAAGGCTTTAAAAATCCTTATAACAACTGTATAAGGTAGGTATTATTATCCCATTTTACAGGGAGAGAACTGAGGCATAGAGAGGTAGGTAACTTGCCCGAGGGTCACACTGCCAACAAGTGTAGAGAAGGACTGGGCCCTCGGCTGCCTGATGTCCGAGCACCTGCACTTGGGCCGGTTGGTGAAACAGACAAGTAAGTGGGTGAACAACTGTAAGCAGTGTCACGAGAGAGGAGGGAAGGGACAGTGGACTTTTCTAGTTTAGTGGGGAGGTTAGGGAGGTCTTCCTGGAGGAAGGGACACGCAAAGGGAGATAAGAAGGAAAAGCAAGAGGTAGCTGTGCAAGGTGGGTAGGGATGAGGAGGCAGAGAGGAAGATTTAAGTTAGAGGGGATGAGCTGGGCGTGATGGCTCACACCTGTAATCCCAGCACTTTGGGAGTCTGAGGTGGGCTGATCCCTTGAGGTCAGGAGTTCGAGACCAGCCTGGCGAACATGGTGAAACCCCATCTCTACTAAAAATATAAAAAGTTAGCTGGCATGATGGCACGTGCCTGTAATTCCAGCTACTCAGGAGGCTGGGGCAGGAGGATTGCTTGAAGCTGGGAGGCAGAGGTTGCAGTGAGCCGAGATCGAGCCAATGCACTGCAGCCTGGACGACAGAGCAAGACTCTGTCTCTAAATAAACAAATAAATAAATAAACAAAGTAGAGGGGACCATTTGTGCAAAAGTCTGGCCAGCAGGGAAGCTCACAAGACACTATTGAGCACCTGAGTAACAGAGCACCTGGGGTGGGCGGAGGAGATGGGGCGGGGGAGGCAGGCTGGCCAGCTCCCATAGGGCCTTGCAGGCTGGGCTCAGGACTGCCAGCTCAACCCTGAGGGCAACAGGGAGGCTCTGAAAAGTTTTGAGCTGGGGAGTGACATCATCAGATGATATTTATTTCCTTGGGGCTCATTTGGGAAAGAGATGTCTCAACCTCCTCATTTTCCTTACTGTGAAAAGTCCTTTCCATTGTCTAACCTTAATGCCACATGCTAGTTTCTTGTAGGTGGGGCTTGGTAAGGAGGTAAGAAGTTCTGGGACTGAGGCTGCCAAGAAAACTGTACAGAGCTGCAATGTGCTGGTTGCACTCCCATTGCCTGCTCTGAGCTTTGCTGCTGGTCCCCAGCCCCCACCAACACCCCCCAACTCTCTTTCTTCTCATTGCCAAAATGCCTCCTTTACGTCCTGTTTTGGAGTCAGACCTTAGCACTGGAAAAGGTATCTGAGACTAGCCTGGGAGAAGAGAAAGTGGACTCTGGGATCCGAAGGTTTAGATTTGACTTCTAGCTCAAATAGCTCCTTATGGTGTGACTCTGACCCTGAGTTTCCTCATCTGTGAGATGGTAATGAGAATTCCTGCACTCTCCCAGAGAGTGTTATGGAACCAGTGAGGTGCTCCTTGTGAAGGTAGTTAGGCAATTCTAAATAGTACTTAGAAATAAGGACTTATGGAGTATAACAGCCTCATAATAGTAGCTTCCATTTATTGAGCGCTGACCATGTGCCAAGTACATACGAATTACATTGGTAACTCACTCCTCTGACAGCTCTAGGAAGTACTGCACCCTATTGTCAGTCCTCTTGTTTTTTTTTCTTGAGACAAGGTGTCGCTCTGTTGCCCAGGCTGGAGTGCAGTGGCACAGTCATGGCTCACTGCAGCCTTGGCCTCCTGGGGCTCAAGCGATTCTCCCAGCTCACCCTCCTGAGTAGCTGGGACTACAGGCTTGTGCCCTATACCCAGAGAATTTTTTGTAGAAAGAGGGTCTCACTTTGTTGCCCAGGCTGGTCTTGAACTCCTGGGCTCAAGTGCTCCTCCTTCCTCGGCCTCCCAAAGTGCTAGGATTACAGGTGTGAGCCGCTGTGCCTGGCCTTATTTATTTATTTTGAGTTGTCAGTCCATTTTACAGATGAAGATGCTGAGACTCGGAGAGGTCAAGAAACACCCTTCACATCCAGAAAGATGGTGGAGCTGGGATTCAAACCCAGGTGTGGGATTTTGGAATCTTAATTCCTTATGCTAAGGGAGGAGACCACCCCTCATATTGTCTTATGCCCAATTTCTGCCTCCAAAGAAAGAAAAAGTAAAAACTAAAAGGCAGAAATGAAATCCACAAGCAGACAGCCCAGCGCCACACCCTGGGCCTGGTAGTTAAAGATCGACCCCTGACCTAATCGGTTATGTTATCTATAGATTACAGACATTGTATAGAAATGCACTGTGAAAATCCCTTTCCTGTTTTGTTCCCATCTAATTACCGGTGCATGCAGCCCCCAGTCACGTACCGCCTGCTTGCTCAATTGATCACGACCCTCTCACACGCACCCCCTTAGAGTTGTGAGCCCTTAAAAGGGACAGGAAATGCTCACTCGGGGAGCTCGGCTCTTGAGACAGGAGTCTTGCTGATGCCCCCGGCCGAATAAACCCCTTCCTTCTTTAACTTGGTGTCTGAGGAGTTTTGTCTGCGGCTCGTCCTGCTACAATGCCACACGGAATTCAAGTGCAGAGGGACACCTGGGATCTAGAGAGGGGGCATGATTGGCTGAAGGTCGCACAGGTTTCATGACAAAAGCCAGGGCCCCTTCCCCTCTCCTGCCTCCCCCAACGCCCGCGGCTCCGGTAGGTCTGATGCCAGACTTTTCCTTGGCCAGGTCCTGCAGGGGGCGGGGCATCCCGGGCACGGGAAGCTTTCTATAAATGGAAGTGGAAGGGAGCCGGCCTCTGCGCTCCCGCCCTCCCGGGACAGCTGAGGACACAGAGCCGGAACCGCGGCTTTTTCCACACAGGCTCCAGGTGGACTGGGTTTGTTGGGACAGGATCTGGGCGCTCCCTGCAGGGTTTTCTGGCTGTGTCCTGCAGAGGAGGCTGGGGCTGCTGACTTTGCAGAACTCAAGGAGGGCTGGGTGTCCCCTCGCAACCAGGACCCAGTATACCTGCTTACTAATTTGGACACAGCTTTTGTGCCACGCTGGGCAAGCGTCCTTTCCTCTCTGGGCAGACCTCAGTTGTCCCATCTGTGTGATGGGGATGTGATAATAACAGACACTGAACACCTTGCATTTTCTCAACAGTACTCTGAGGAGGGTGCTATTGCTGCAGGGCTGGAGAGGTTGAGGAATTTGCCCAAGGTCATACAACCCCGACTGTGAATTGGGGTTTAAACCCAGGTGGTCTTGCTCCACGGTCCCACACTTTTAGCCTCTGCTGCTGCTTCACATATTTAAGAACCCTGTCCACCGCTGCCCCTTCTGGGATTCTGGAACCAAGAGGGACAGACCTGGAGCTGAGCAAAGGGCAGGCAGCCCCTACGCTCCTCTTCAGCCTCCCCTCACTTTTAAGGCTCTGCGTCGCCCTTGGATGTACCAGGGCAGGGCTCCGTCTTACTCCTGTATTCCTGAATGCTGACCCCTTCGCGGCCCCGCACACTCCTCTAACTTGCTCTTTCTTGCTGTAAATGGTGGGGAGAGTCCCTGGGCCCGGGGCTCTGTGTGGTTGGGAGGCACGGGGCGGGGGCAAGGAGGGCTCCAGCCACCTCTGCTCTATTTGTAGGTGCCCCCTACCCGCTCCCACTTCTGATTCTGACTCAGATCTCTTTCTTTGTTCCCAAGGACTCTGGGGAGTCCTGGTGCCTTGGCAAATCCCCTCTTCCGTGTCATTGCCAACCTCTTCTCCTGACTTACTCTCTCCCGATGAGCCCAGGTCAGTGAAGGGAGAGGGTGGGGCAAGGGTAAAGCCTGAGTCTCCCCCAAAGCACTTTGCCTCATTAGCCCAATCTCCACTGCACCCCCTATTTTTGAAAACTGGCTCCCGATCTTCCCATCCCTCCCACCCAGACCCGGTGACACAGGACGTGGACCGCAGGCAGGGACCCATAGGACCAATGAAGGCCAGCCGCTCCATCTCCCATTCCTGTCTACCTCTGAAGTGCCCAGAGGGCTCCCAGAGCGCTGGGAGGCGAGAGGCCTGGGTTCTGTATCCAGTCCCTTTCCATGACCTCAGGCAAGCCTCTTCTCTCTGGCCCTCAGCTCTCTCATCTATTTGCCGAGGGGCACAGGTTTAGTTCCCTTGAACTGCTGAACTCCGCGGTCTGTGATCCTGAGACCATCTCTGTCTCATCCACATCCTCCACCCCATTTCTCCCCACCTTGACTCTGAGCCCTGAGAAATGGAGAAGCTGAGGACAAAATGTTAAATGAGGCTGGGCTCACGCCTGTAATTCCAGCACTTTGGGAGGCTAAGGTGGGAGGATCACCTGAGGTCAGGAGTTTGAGACCAGCCTGGCCAACATGGTGAAACCGTGTCTCTACTAAACATAAGAAAATTAGCCGGGCATGGTGGCAGACATCTGTAATCCCTGTTACTTGGGAGGCTGAGGCAGGAGAATCGCTTGAACCCTGGAGGCAGACGTTGGCAGTGCCCCGAGATCGCGCCACTGCACTCCAGCCTGGGTGACAGAGCAAGACTCCATCTCAAAAAAAAAAAAAAAAAAAAAAATTAAACGTTTAAATGAATCAGGGCCAGCAAAGGTGCTCCGTGTTCCTCTCTTCTTAGAGAATAAAGGCACCTACCTGGTGTCCACAGGTGGGCAGACTGTTGCCTTCACTACTGGCTCCTGGGACCAAGACGACTCAGAGTCCAGGTGAAGAGTCAGGAGAGGCGCCAGTTCACCTCCAGACTTGCCTTAAAAGCAGCTTGCCCGCCCTCTCTCCTCCCCTCCGGGCGGGCCCTGCACGTGGCCCTGACAGCAGTAGGCCCCACCCCTGCTGGGTCCAATGAGCTCAGGTGGGGCTGGCACAGGCAGCAGGAAGGGAAGCACTGGGTGGTGGGTTTTGGGTCTGGGTGTGTGTGAGGGGCTCCCAAGTTCCTGCTTGGGCTTCTCGTGGCACCACATGGCCAGGGAGTCCTTGCTTGGACAGGGCATAGCTAGGATCAAGGTGTGCAGTGGGCACTCCTCAGGTGCTGGCTGGGGCAGAGGCCATGGGTTGGCAGAGCTGGCAGAGAGTGAGGGCCTTGACAAAGCAGGATGCCAGTGGGCAGGAGACCCTCTGCAGTCCCCCTTTGTGCTGGGTCACGCTGGGACAGGCACAGGGTAAGGGCCCACTGGAAGTAAGGCTAGGCACGAGCTTGTCTTTCCTTCTTTCTCTCCTTTTACAGTAATGACTCTAGCCTGGGATGGGGCCTCTAACTCAAGGAAAGGAGGCTGAAGTGTCTGGAGGCCTTTGAGAAGGGGCTTATAGCTGTTCCTTCACTCATGGGCTATCTCTGTCCCTCGTCTGGTCTGTGCCCCAGGGTGGAAGTTCCCTGAGGGGAGGACATTGGAGGGTGAGATCAGGAAGCCCAGAAGTCTGGTCTGGTAGCTCCTTCTCCATGGTTCCAACTCTCTCCCTGTTCTAGAGGGGCCAGGGGTCCTAGAATGTTGTAAGGAGGCGTTCAGACATGGTGAGCGGAGGGTGCTGATGGCAGAGCCTGGTCTGGGAGCACTGGTCTGAAGTGAGGGAGCTGGCGAAGTCTCCAGCCCAGGGACTCATGGTGATCCCAGTAGGCTAATCTCAGGGGTGGGTTGCCCCATGCCCCCATTATGCCCAGTGGAAGGGCTTCTGGCCTTACAGTTTTTGATGCCCTGGGGTTTCACTGAGGCATGGTGAACTAGTGCATGGGAGGCCGGTGAGCAAAGCTATGGAAAGTTATATAAGGTGCCCCTTCCTGATGGTGACATAAAAGGTGTCCCTAGGTGTCCATGCAGCCTTGTTGGCACATGGCTTGATGAGCAATTATGTCTTTGGATGAAAAATGTGGTGCTCCTGCCCTGGAGTGGATGTCACTGCACATGGCGGCTTCCCCCATGAGGCTGTGGCTCATGATTGTGGGAGAGTGGGAGGGGCGAGTTGTGAGTTTCTTGAGTGGAAGGGGCAGGTTACAGTAGGGCGAAGTGTTGGGCAGAGACTGTGGCAACTCCAGGGTAACCCTGGCCATCTCCCCTGGGGCTGGTATGGATAGCCTCTGCAGTGGTTCTTCAGGGCTAGGGGGTCCTCCAGCCTTACAGACCCATACCTTGGGGTTATGGTCTTTCTTGGCAGATTGGCTCTTTTGTTTCACACCCAGCTGCTTCCTTTAGCTTAAGATGGTCTCAGAACAGTGATTTCAGCCCCAGTTGCCTCACAAACTCTGCCCAACACCACATCACTGCCC
Organism: Gorilla gorilla gorilla; assembly: GCF_029281585.2. Lineage (NCBI taxonomy): Eukaryota > Metazoa > Chordata > Mammalia > Primates > Hominidae > Gorilla > Gorilla gorilla. The sequence goes on along the minus strand of NC_073228.2, from coordinate 51,972,321 downwards.
TTTGCCATGATCATCAAGGGATGGATGGAGTGGCGTTTCTTTATACATCTATAGATATGACATTTTTTCTTTAGCCTATGGATGTGATAGATTACATTAATTTACTTTTGAATTTTGAACCCTCCTTGCATACCTGGGATGAACCCCCTGGTCATGGTATATAATTCTTTTTTTTTTTGAGATGGGGTCTTGCTATGTTGCCCAGGCTGGTCTCAACCTCCTGGACTCAAGTGATCTTCCCACTTCAGACTTTGGAGTAGCTGGGATTACAGACATGTACCACTATGCCTGGGTCTGTATAATTCTTCTAATACATTGTTGGGTTCAATTTGCTAACATTTTGTTGAGGATTTTTGCGTCTATGTTCATGAGTGATATTGGTGTCTAGTTTTCTTTTGTAATATCTCTGGTTTCAGCAATGCTGGCCTCATAAAATGAGTTGGGAAGTGTTCCTTCTGCTTCTATCTTCTGAAAGAGGTTGTAGAGAAGTGGTCCTATTTCTTCCTAAAATTTTTGGTAGATTTCACCGGTAAAACTGTCTGGTCCTGGTGCTTTCTGTTTTGGAAGGTTATTAATTATTAATTCAATTTCTTTGCTAGATATAAGCCTATTCACAGCATTTCTTTTCAACCTCAAAATACACTATTTCCCTAGTTGACGGGGGCACCTTGTCCTACATCTACTTTTCTGAGAGAAGGGATTCCAAGTAGATTAAAAAAAAAAAAGTCCAGCCTATATTTTGATGTATTCTGCATGTCTCTCACTAAGGGAGAGGGAAAATCAATTAAAGAAACTAAGAAATGGCCGGGCGCGGTGGCTCACGCCTGTAATCCCAGCACTTTGGGAGGCCGAGGTGGGTGGATCACGAGGTCAGGAGATCAAGACCATCCTGGCTAACACAGTGAAACCCCGTCTCTACTAAAAATACAAAAAATGAGCCGGGTGTGGTGGCGGGCACCTGCAGTCCCAGCTACTCGGGAGGCTGAGGCAGGAGAATGGCGTGAACCCAGGAGGCAGAGCTTGCAGTGAGCCGAGATTGCACTGCTGCACTCCAGCCTGGGTGACAGAGCAAGACTCCATCTCAAAAAAAAAAAAAAAAAAAAAAAAAGAAACTAAGAAATGTAATTTCTGACTGAGTTTTTTTCTTGTAGAGAACCCACATTACTCATTCATTCAAAATACATTTATTTGGCTGGGTGTGGTGGCTCATGCCTGTAATCCCAGCACTTTGGGAGGGCACACTGCCGAGGTGGGCAGATCGCCTGAGATCAGGAGTTTGAGACCAGCCTGGCTAACATGGTGAAATCCCGTCTCTACTAAAACCACAAAAACTAGCCAGGCATGGTGGTGGGCACCTGTAATCCCAGCTACTCGGGAGGCTGAGGCAGGAGAATCTCCTGAACCTGGGAGGTGGAGGTTGCGGTGAGCTGAGATTACGCCACTGTACTCCAGCCTGGGTGTCAGAGTGAGACTCCATCTAAAACAAACAAACAAACAAATAAACAAAAAACAACAATTTATTGAGTGCCCCTGCATTCAGATGTTAGGATATAGAGATGAATGGGACAAGGCTCCTGCCCGCAAGGAGCACACTGTTCATGGGGGAGTATGACTCATAGACAGAAAGGCCCCCAAATCTCAGCCTGGTGCAACCAAGAGGCCTACAAAAGGCTGGAGCTGAGCCATCTTCTGTCAGCGTTAGTCGCATGTGGATACCGAGCGCCTGAAATGTGGCTAGTCTAAACAAAGATGTGCTGTGGGTGCAAAATACAATTCAGATTTTAAAGACTCGGTATGAAAAATTATATGAAATATCTCAATAGTAATTGAATAATTTTTTTTTTCTAGAAATGCAGTAACATTATGTTGCCCAGGCTGGTCTCAAACTCCTGGCTTCAAGCTATACTCCCACCTCGGCCTCCCAAAGGGCTGGGATTACAGGCGTGAGCCACCATGCTTGCTCAGTAATTTTTTATATTGATTGTGTGTGGAAATGATGCTGTTTTATAGATACTGGGTTAAATAAAAACATTATTAAAATTAATTTCCTCTGCTTCTTTTTACTTTTTAAAATGTGTTTTATTAGTTTCTCGAGACTATCGTAACAAATTACCACAAACCTGATGCTTTAAAACAACAAACATTTATTGTGTCACAGTCTGGAGCCTGAAATTGGACAGAGCCATGCTCCTTTCAGGGATTGAAAGGGAGAATCCATTCCTTGCCTCTTCAAATTTCTGGTGGCTGTCCTGGAATTCCTGGGCTTGTGGCCACATCACTCCAGTCTCAGTCTGTGTCTTCACATCTCCTTCTCCTCTTCTGTCTGTCTAATGTCCCTTTGCCTCCCTTTTATTTTCTTTATTTTGAGAGAGGGTCTTGCTTTGTTTCTCAGGCTGAAGTGCAGTGGTACCATCATGGCTCACTGCAGCCTTGAACTCCCAGGCTCAAGCAATCCTCTTGCTTCAGCCTCCTGAGTAGGTGGGACTATAGGCACATGCCACCACACCCAGCTAAGCTTTTAATTGTTTTGTAGAGATGGAAGTCTCACTATTTTGTCTAGGTTGGTCTCAAACTCTTGGCCTCAACTGATCCTCCCACCTCAGCCTCCCGAGTTGCTGTGATTACAGGCCTGAGTTGCCACGCCCAGCTGGACACTGGGTATATTTTTTAGCAGCTGTTTTCTAACATCCAGCGTTCAGCTTTGTGGGCATGAAGAGTTTGTTGCTGAAACAACTTCCTGAATCAGTTGTGATGATGGTTCTTGAAGTCCACAGACCCTGAGCGGCTCCTGATTCTTTTTTTTTTTTCTGAGATGGAGTCTTACTCTGTTGCCCAGGCTGGAGTGCAGTGGCACGATCTCAGCTCACACTGCAACCTCCACCTCCTGGGTTCAAGCGATTCTCCTCAAGCCTCCCGAATAGCTGGGACTACAGGTGTGCGCCACCATGCCCAGATTTTTTAAAAATATTTTTAGTAGAGACGGGGTTTTGCCATGTTGCTAGGCTGGTCTGGAACTCCTGACCTCAAGTGATCCGTCTGCCTTGGCCTCCCATAGTGCTGGGATTACAAGTGTGGGCCACTGTGCCCGGCCACTTCTGATTCCTTACTCTCCTGATGGTACCAGAGGGCAAGACTCCCAGGTGGGTTGCTCGGCCCCTGTGTTCTGGGAGCTATTCCTGCAGTGCAGCTTGCTCCTCTAGCCCTCTTGATCATTTTCTAAGGACAGAATACTGCATGAAATTCCTCTCTGCTTACACTAGCTAGTGTGGCTTCTGTTTCTTGCAGGTGACTGATGAGAATGGGTGGGGCCAGGGTATAGACTGGCCTGAGCAGTGGGAATTTTCTGTGGTGGGCAGTGGAGACACACGGGGAGCCTTTAAGCAGGGCAAGGTCAGGGAGGGAATGACATGAGCATATGTGTGCCTTAGGGAGGTCCTGTTGCTTCAGGGAGGTGGTGAGCCCCCTGAGAAGGTAGCAGAGGTGCAGACTTCACTGCTTTCTGGGAGTCCCTCTTCTTTGGGGTTAAGACAGACCCAAAAGATCGGAGAGAGATGTTCTTTGCCTCAATGGGGCAGGTCATTGACTTTGAGTGTTTAGCCTCCTGAGCATTCTAGGCTTTATTTGCAACATGCAAATCTAAAATGAATAGCAGGGAGGACTTTACAGTACAGAGGATAATGAGAATTTTGGTAACCAAAAACCAGGCTCCGGATCAAGAGAGAACAGAGCAGGTAAAAGCTCGGCACTGGCGCTCTGGGTGTCTGAATTCACACTTAGTCTCCATTGCCAATTTACTGTGATACTCCAGGAAAGAGAGTTACCGTTTTAGGGCCTCTGAAGTCCCTCTGAGAGGGAGGAAAGTTTTCCTCCTCCTGTTGTGTAGGAGGGGTGAGGGGCAGTGGCGAGAGAGGTCCTTCTTTTTCCAGGGGAGGAGATGATGCTCTTTCCAATGGGGCTGCTCTCAGGTCTTATGCTTTTGGACCTCTGACCCCCCTAGCTATAAAATGCACATGCCTGGCCGGGTGCAGTGTCTCACACCTGTAATTCCAATACTTGGGGAGGCTGAGGCAGGTGGATCTGAGCCTCAGGAGTTTGAGACCAGCCTGGGCAACATGGTGAAACCCTTGTATCTCCTTAAAAAAAAAATTAGCTGGGAATAGTGGTGCCTGTCTGTAGTCCCAGCTACTTGGGAGGCTGAGGTGGGAGGATCACCTGAGCCCAGGTAGGCTGAGGCTGCAGTGAGCCATGATGGTGCCACTGCATTCCAGCCTGGGTGACAGAGTGAGACCCTATTTCAAAATAATAATAATAATAACAATAATAACACGCACATGCCTGAAGCTCTAGTCAATGGCTTGCCTCTGCAGGGCAGGTAAAGCCCAATTCAGGAACATCTTTATTATGAAGGCTTACATCCAGGTCAGGGTGGCCCCATGCATTCTCCAACCCCAGAATGGAGGGCCCCTCAGGCACTGCCGCATCCTCAGACTCAAACTCTGTTGTTCACACATCCCACCGGTAAAAAATGTTGAGCAGGCACCCTAACAACTATTTGTTTATAAATTACAGATATATAGGCCAGGTGTGGTGGCTCACGCCTATAATCCCAGCACTTTGGGAAACTGAGGTGGGTGGATCACTTGAGGTCAGGAGTTCAAGACCAGTCTGGCCAATATGGTGAAACCCCATCTCTACTACAAATATAAGAATTAGCTGGATGTGGTGGTGCACGCTTGTAATCCCAGCTACTTGGGAGACTGAGGTGGGAGGATCGCTTGAACCCAGGAGATTGAGGTTGCAGTGAGCCAAGATCATGCCACTGCACTCTAGCCTGGATGACAGAGCGAGACTCCATCTCAAAAAAAAAACCCAAAAACATTACGTACATGGAACTTTACAAATTATATACATGAGCTATATATACATAAATATATTAGTATTTACATTACAAAAATATATGTACATTATAAAATATGTTATGCTCATTTTACGTATATGTGTAAACTATATTATATACATTCTAAAATTTTAAATAAAGATGAAGAAAAAATACATTGAATCTTTTTCAATGATATATTTAAAAGTAATTTTATGGCATTTCATTTAATTAAAACCCTTTTGTTCTCACAATGAGAGCAACGTGATTGAATATGCTTGTTTATTTTTGAAAGTCCTGGTTTGTGAAATCTGAAAACACTTTGTGGAACAGTGATTTGAATGTCTCATTCTAAATTCAGTTTATTTCAATATTCAGTTTTAATGGTTGTCACAGCTGAAAAGAAGGCCTCACGAAGATACCTAGATCCAGACGGATGGGGTGCATTGTGGGCTCAGCTCATTAAATCATGACATTAATTTTCAATTTTCAATTTCATCCACCAATTATGCAAAGGTTTTGTTCAAAATTGTCTTGCGAATTTCCATCTTCTCTCATGTCAATCAGTTGTTCTTGCAAAGAAATTGGAATATGTTGCATTATAATACTTTCAGCAAATGGCTTTTAAACCCACTCAAACTCTTCATTTAGAAGATTTTTAAGCAAATTAAACATTTCTTTTTTAGTTCGTTGTTTGAAGGGCAGATATGAAGGATCTTGGGAACACATGAGGTTTTCAGCCACAAAATCATGTAACAATAGGAACACTTTCAAACCTTATTTTCAAATGCTCTGTCATATTCTTTTCCTTCCCCCACAGTTGCTTCCTTGATAACTTGGCTGCACTTCACCTTTATCCTGATGAAAAGAGATTTCATTTTTGGAAATCTCTACTGTAGCACTCAATAGGCAATACTTGTTCTTCCTTTGTGATGTGGCAAATGAGGCGATCTTCTACTATTTTCTTGCTGTTTCTTTGCAGAAATCTTTTTAGGCCGTTTATCCTTTTTTTTTTTTTTTTTTTGAAGGAGGGCTAATTTAGTTTGAATCAGGCAGTATAAACTGGGATATGCAGACATCAATATGTCACAATACATTGAAAGTGAGCAACAGAGTGAGAGTACAGCCCTCAAGTTCTCTGCCTGACGGAGTGACTAATTCAGGGGACACAATTGGCCAACAAACAGACTGAGTGAGGGTGCCTAGGTCAATCTGTATGTTAAATATTAGTTGACCTGAATTTATTTATTTATTTATTTTTCTCTTTCTTTTCTTTTCTTTTTTTTTTTTGAGACGGAGTCTCGCTCTGTCGCCCAGGCTGGAGTGCAGTGGCGCGATCTCGGCTCACTGCAAGCTCCGCCTCCCGGGTTCACGCCATTCTCCTGCCTCAGCCTCCTGAGTAGCTGGGACTACAGGTGCCCGCCACCACGCCTGGCTAATTTTTTGTATTTTTAGTAGAGACGGGGTTTCACCGTGTTAGCCAGGATGATCTCGATCTCCTGACCTCGTGATCCACCCACCTTGGCCTCCCAAAGTGCTGGGATTACAGGCGTGAACCACTGCGCCCTGCCTCTTCCTTCCTTCCTTCCTTCCTTCTTTCTTTCTCTCTCTGTCTCTCCTTCCTTCCTTCTCTCTCTCTTTCTTTGTTTTTGTTTTTTGAGACAGAGTCTCACTCTGTCACCCAGGCTGGAGTGCAGTGCTGTGATCTTGGCTTACTGCAACCTCCAGCTCCCAGGTTTAAGCAATTCTCCCTGCCTCAGCTTCCTGAGTAGCTGGGATTACAGGTGCCTGCCACAACGCCTGGCTAATTTTTGTATTTTTTAGTAGATGTGTTTTTGCTATGTTGGCCAGGCTGTTCTTGAACTCCTGACCTCAGGTGATCCGCCCTCCTCGGCCTCCCAAAGTGCTGGGATTACAGGCTTGAGCTACTGTGCCCCGCCTCTTTCTTTCTTTCAAAAAAAATTTATTCTTTTTTTATTTTTGTAGAGATGGGGGTCTCACTATGGTGCCCAGGCTGGTCTTGAACTCCTGGACTCAAACAATCCTCCTGCCTTGGCCTCCCAAAGTGTTGGGATCACAGGCATGAGCCACTGCACCCTCCCTCTTTCTTACTTTTAGATACAAATACATGTATATGAATTCTAAAATTTTCTTTCCACATTCCGCAGTACTTTTGGAGTATGTATGTGCAACCTCATTGGACTGACAGGTGAGCTGAGACTTAGTGTGGGGGTTGCCTATGGGCCGCATTGCCAATGGGGTGATAATGCCAGACTGAAACTCAGGTCCTTGCCTTCCACGATCCTCCCTGGACCCTGACAGTGTGGATGTGGAGGTGATGCAGGGTAGCCTGTGCAAGCCCCACCCCTGCATAGGGTCCTGTGGCCCTAAGAATACCTGTCTCCCTGGACTCAGGGCCGGAACCTCAACATCTGCTCTGCTCTGTGCTCTCTGGGGAGCAGCACCGGGTGAGCCCAAGAACAGGTGTGGTTCTTATTAGAATGTCCCTTTCTTTTCCCACTCCCTTCCTTCCTCACGTCAGAGCCAGGCCTCTCAGACCAAGTCTAGATCACCGTGACCAGGGGTAAGTTATGTGGGCCTCTCAGAACCAAGGAATTTGTTCTTGGCTTTGGGACATAATTTGCTGATTTGTACACCTCAGTTAGATCTGAAAAGCAAATCAGCCATCTGTGCCCGGAAACAGATAGGCAGGGGGCTGGGCACTGCTGTCCTTGGGCTTGCCCTCCTGGACCTCTCACTGTCCTTGGAGGAGGGGAAGTGCAGGGCTGCTCTTGGAGGCATCGGTACCTGTGCAGCAATGACCCAAGCTGCTGGACCGTCTGTCCAGACGCTGGCCAGGAGAAGGGCATCCCTGGCCAGCTCGTGTGCGATCCTGCATGGCCCTAGGCCCAAGGTGAGCTCATCGGATGAGTCAAGCCTCCTGCTGAGCCTGGCGGCTGAGTAAGAGGACATGCTGTGCTCTCACACCTCCCTGGCCCCACTGCGGCATGCCCACCTTTGTCTTCCCTTCTGGGGTTTGGCTTGTTGTCACTGACAACATGGGGCAGCCCTTTTGCACACGGCATCCCTGGAGCCACGTGTTAACTGTGAGTTAATAAATGGGTGTTGTTTTAAGCCACTAAATCTGTGGTCATTTTTTATATAGAAGTAGAAGATGAATACATACCGTAAGTCTAAATATTCAAAAGTCATAAGTCAAGCTTACAAACTGTTAATAAAATATGTTCTATCCATCTACCTTGATTTTTTTTTTTTATAATGACTGTGAAGGCCAGGGTCAAAATCATAATTCTCTGACAACTAGGAGTTCTGTGCCAGGAGGTAGCTGCCTGGGGAGGGCTGGCCCCTGGATCCCAGTCCCTCGCTGGTGGTCTGGTCCTTCTTACCTTCTCATTCCTGGCTTCATCCTGCACCAGAAGTTGGGGGACAGAAGAGCCTGGAGAAGCCAAATTCTAACCGCTCTCCTTCAAACAGCTATCCCTTGGGCCCAGGGAGTGACTTGCTTTGGGGAAATTAAGACCTGGAGAAGAGTTTCAGGGCTGTATGGGCAGGAATACCATGGTCCTCCATGGGCAATGCATGGTCTAGAAGGGAGGCTGTGGTTCTGGTGACATCCACTCGGACCCACAGATTCTTCATTCCATGGGGGTGACCAGAGCAGAATTCCTCTATAGCCGGGGACCCAGGCCAAGGGCCTTTCATTTTGTCCTTTTATTGTAGTAAAATATGTATGACATCAAATTCACCATTGTGAATTTAATACATTCACAATGTTGTGCAACCACCACCTCTATTTCGGTCCAGAACATTTTTATAGCCCCAAAAGGAAACTCTATACCCATTAAGCAGTCACTCCCATCTCCCTCTCCTCCAGGCCCTGGCAACCACTAATCTGCATTCTGTCTTTATGGCTTTACCTATTCTGGATAGTTGATATAAATGGAGTCACACACTATGCAGCCTTTTGTGTCTGGCTTTTTTCACTTAGTATAATGACTTCAGGCTCCTCCATGCTGGAGCTCATTTCAGCAGCCCATTCCTTTTTAAGGCAGAATAACATTCCATTGCACGGATAAACCATATGCCCAGGGGCCTTTCCTGCCAGGATCAAAGATGGTATTGGGCTGGGGCTTGGGAGAGGTCAGCTGGTGACTTTACCTCTTTTTCTTTTTCTCCTCCATGCCTCTTGGGGTTTGTCACTTTAGAATATGCTGCTGAGGCTTGGGGACCCAGGGAGACAGCCTGTCTCACCATGTCCCCTAGTCTTTGCAACCTGATCCTGAATCCTGCCTGGTGGTGGCGACAACATCAGACAGAGCTGGAGCTGGTGTGACCCCATCCCAGGAGGATGCTCCTATTTCGGGGATCCCAGCTGTCTCTGGTCAGGGTGCCTCAGCAGAGTCTGGGAAAAGCCAAAGCCCATCTCTGGTGACAACTCTGAGGTCTGACAGTGGGGAGAGGTGGTGGGTGGGGGGAAGGAGTTGGGCTTGCTCAACTGCCGTGCCTGTAGGGCGGAGGGAGTCCATCCTGGCACGGGGCACAGCAATCGGACCCAAGCCCAAAGAGATGCTTAGCTCTTCACTTGTGGAGCCTATTTTCCAGAGAAATTTAATTCCACATTGTTTGTTCTCTGCTCTGCAGACGCCTCGGAGTTCTGTGCCAGGAGCCGAGCTGAGGAACTCAGCTGAGGAAACCACGGGAATCTCATTTGAAGAGGAATTTGGCCCCTGGAGCCCCCTCCCCACTCACTGGTGGGAGGGTGCCAAGACTTCAGTCGCCGCCGCCACACCAGCAAACCCCAAACCACAGGAATGCAATGGGGTCACCTGGGGACAGAGGGAGATGGCTGGACAGTGAGTAGGCAGTGAGCCCTTGGGCCTGCATCGCATGGGGTCTGCTATTTTGTGACAAAAGCACTGGACTTGGTCCCCAGGCCTCGGTGTGGATTCAGACCTCGGTGTGGATTCAGGCTTGCCACTCGGGTCATGGGGTCTTGGGTGGTCACGTCTGTGGCTAACCACGCTCACCTGGCCACTCTGGCCTTTGGACCAACTCGGGCAAGGAGCTGAGCTTGACGGGGAGGGAAGCCACGGATTGGGGTGGATGGAGGCGGTGAGTGAGAGTAGAGTGTTCTGGTCTCCAGGCTCTGCAGGCTAAGCAGGGGAGGCACCCAGCACTTGTTACCCAGGGAAAGGAAACTATGTCGATAATGATTTGTCAGCTATGGGTCAAGGACTGCTCCAGGCACTTTTTTTTTTTTTTGAGACGGAGTCTCGCTCTGTCACCCTGGCTGGAGTGCAGTGGCGCAATCTGGGCTCAATGCAAGCTCCGCCTCCCGGGTTTCACGCCATTCTCCTGCCTCAGCCTCCCGAGTAGCTGAGACTACAGGTGCCTGCCACCATGCCCGGCTAATTTTTTTTGTATTTTTAGTAGAGACAGGGTTTCACCGTGCTAGCCAGGATGGTCTCAATCTCCTTACCTCGTGATCCGCTCGCCTCAGCCTCCCAAAGTGCTGGGATTACAGGCGTAAGCCACCGCGCCTGGCCCGCTCCAGGCACTTTATATAATACATTGCATTTCTCCTTACGGTGGTCCTCTGGTGTGGCTGGCATCATTCTCTTTTATAGACAAGGAAACCAAGAAAGGAGAAGGGGACTCCCCTAGAGTAACAGGTACCAGGGGAGAGGCTGGGCAGAGGGTGGTCATCCCCGAATGCTGAGTGCTCCACACCATGCCACTGGCCCCCGACTCAGTCCTCAGACTTGTTCCTTGGTGAGATCACAGTTGAAATAATAGTTTTCTTCCCCTTAACTCCTCCTAGTTAAGAAAGGAATCATAGTATTTTTGAGCTGGAATGGACTTGGGTACAAGTTACCATTTTACAAACGGGAAAATTGAGGCTCAGAGAGGAGAAGCAGCTTTTCCATTTGAATCTTCAGATGAGATTCCCATGGTTTCCTCAGCGGAGTTTCTCAGCTTGGTTCCTGGCACAGAATTCCTAGGCGTCTGCAGAGCAGAGAACAAACAATGTGGAATTAAACTGCCCTGAAAAATAGGCTCCTCAAGTGAAGATCTAGAAGATCTTCCTGACTTTTATCACCCAGGAAGATAGCAGATCTAGCTCCAGATGCTCTCTGGCCATTTGGCCCACATGGGTAGAATCCAGGGTCCCTGAGGCCAAGGCTGTCTTTAGTGCCCAGTGGGACAGAAGCTCTTCGCTCTGCCCAGGTTCCACACCTGTCTGTTGGTGTGACCCTGCGTCCAACCTGAGAGGCCACTGATGGTTTGGTGCACCCTGTCCCCACTATTATAACCCTGCTGGGAGGGTTCAGGAGTGCCATGTTGGTAGACGAAGCACTGCTCTATTTTGTCCCTCACCTTAACAGGCACATGTCACCTGTACTTGGTGGCTCTATCCAGCAGAAGGAGAGAAGGTGGGAATGAGTGTCATCGTGGTTCAGACACTGTCCAGTGGGGTCACCTTAGCCTAGTCACTTCATATATGAAGGGATTCCTGGGAGCAGGCTCTGTGCTAAGGTGCTGGGGAAACAAAAATAAAATAATGTCCCTGTTCTCAAGGAGGAGCTCACAGTCTAGTGGAGAAGGCAGACCTGCAGTTTAACGATGGCTATTTCATGATGTCCTTGCTCTGCCGAGGAGGAGGTGAGCAGCACAGTGGGAGCACGGAGGGAATCAGGACCTCCGTGCTCCCACTTGCTAGAGGAGGCAGGGCTGAGATACAACGAGAAGGGTTATTTGCCAGGTGGACAAAAGCAGAGGCCATTGAGTTTAGAAAGTGGGTTCAGGTTGGGTGCAGTGGTGCACATCTGTAGTCCTAGCTACTTGGGAGGCTGAGGTAGGAGGATCCCTTGAACCCAGGAATTTGAGGCTGCAATGAGCTATGATGGTGCCACTGCACTCAAGCCTGGGTGACAGAGTGAGATCCTGTCTGAATAAACAAACAAAAAGCAGCAGACTCAGCAAGTGCAAAGGAATGAACATGTGGCAGGGAAATATGGAATAACTTGGAAGAGTTGGATAATACAAAGTGGCAAGGTGGCAATGATGGTGCGGGGATGTTAGGCTGGCGAGGCATTGGGAAGCATGAAGGATTTCAAGCAGGGGATGGACACAACCAGATCTGTGTGTTGGAAAGTCTGCCTGGGCTGCCCCACAGAGGGCATGATGGGGGTGGGGAGGACCCCTGGAAAGCTGATACCGTGATCTGGGTGAGATGGGGTAGGGGAGTCACCCTAAGGCTGGGCAGTGAGAGAAGTAACAGGATTGAGGGATTGTGCTTAGCTGGTTTGGGCTTGAGTGACTGGGTATTGGGGGCACCATCCCTCCCAGTAGGGAAACAGGAGGTGTGTAGGTTTAATGGTGAGGATGGAGATGCATATGCATTAAGTTTGAGGACCTGATGATTTGAGGTGCTCATCGGACATCCAAAGTGAGATGTCTGAGGGAGAGTTGATATAAAGATTTGGAGGCCGAAAGAAAAGTTAGGGCTGTAGTTTGATATTTGGGGCTCATCATCCTACATCAAATACAGATGAGTTAAAGGGCCACAGAATGCTCTGGAAGCTGCACAGGATGACTTTGGTGCCCTGTGCATCCACCGTTGGCATTCGCCCTTCCCCTGCATGCTGAGGCTTCTGCCTGCATCCCTGCAGTTCTGCCAGAGGCCTTCTCTGCAGACAGAAGCAGGCTGTCTGTCCTGTGCATGGGACAGGTTAGAAGTGCTGTGGAGTTGATGACCCCAGGAGCAGCCTTCAGCCAGTGACAGATGCGAACTGGATGATGAAAACCATCTTCACCTCCTGTAGGTGTGTTCTGCCATCTCCCAGGGGCTTCCAGTGGGATTGCGTTTGAGTTCCCAGTTGCCCACAGGTGCTTGTCAGTCCTCCTCCATTGGCTTCCTCCCCCTTTCTGTGTCACTCTTCCATTTCCCTACAGTGCTTCCTGGGATCACCTGCCAAGTCAATGAATCTCATGCTCATCCTTGTCTCAGAGTCTGCTTCTGGGGAACCCGTTCTAAAACACTGGTTTCCTTCAGTAGGATGTGCGTCTGCATTGACTGCTTCCTCTCTTGATTGCTTCTTCATGTTTCCAGCATGTCTTGACTCTCAACTGGCCTGGAAGTGGCTTCAGGGTGTTTTCATCTCTGTGTCTCCAGCACCAGGATGCCAGGGGAAGGGATTCCTCAGCAAGCGGTTGTTGGATATATGAATGAATAAACCCACCAGTGGCTTCTCATTGCTTTTAGGATCGAGACCCAACTGTTCAATAAGCTTCACAAGGCTCCTTCCCACCTCTCCACCTCCACGTCCCGCCACCCTCCCCTCTACCCTCTGAACTGCAGTCACTCAGGTCTCTCCTTCTCTTCCTCTTCAATTTTCCGTGTGCTTTCCTCCCCGATGGCGCGTGTGGCACATGCCGGTCTCTGCCTGACTGCTCCTTTGCCAAGCCATCCTCTTGACACAGTACTAGTTCACACCTCCTCCCCCATCCTTCCCTTAGCACTCCTCCATTTCCCCCTCCCCACCCCCTTCTCACTCAGGCATCCTCTCTGCAGCAAAGATGTCCCTGACCACCGTCCCCAGCCCAGACCAGTTGGGGCCCTACTGTTCTAACCTCCTGTAGCACTCTGTGTATTTCTTCATGCTCCCTATCATTGACTTCGGTTATGAATTTTTTTTTTTTTGAGACGGAGTTTCACTCTTGTTGCCCAGGCTGGAATGCAGTGGCGCGATCTCGGCTCACTGCAACTTCCGCCTCCTGGGTTCAAGCGATTCTCCTACCTCAGCCTCCTGAGTAGCTGGGATTACTGGCATGCACCACCACGCCCGGCTAATTTTTTTTTGTATTTTTAGTAGAGATGGGGTTTCACCATGTTGGTCAGGCTTGCCTCGTACTACTGACCTCAGGTGATCCACCTGCCTCGGCCTCCCAAAGTGCTGGGATTACAGGTGTGAGCCACCATGCCTGGCCTTGGAATTATTTAAATAATGCTTAGAATGATGTTTCTCAAACTTTTCTGATTATGAACCACAGGAAGAAATACATTTTATGCCAGGACCCAGTTCACGTAATACATGTATAACTGAATGCTTATCCTCACTGCTTGGGCTACACTGATATTTTCTATCCCATTCTGTATTGCATTTAAAAAAATGCTGGCTGTGACTCACTAAATGGACTATAGGCTGGCAGTTGGGAAAAAGGTCTAGACAACAAGATAGATGCCTGCAAATTCAGGAGAGTAGGGACTTAATTCACTTGTACTCACTGCTGTCCCCCAGGGCACTGCACAGTGTCTGGCACCCAGAAAGGTGCTCAATCAATATTTGTTGAATGACCATATGATAGGAACAAATATGTATGAATGAGTGAATGAATTGCCTGCCCCACCCAGACAGGAAAGTGTGGCTTCTATCAGATTTTGCTGTTACCGAAAAATACCAGCCCACTTCCTGTGGCTTTGATCTGCAGCCTTAATTCTAAACTGCCGTGCCTCAGCCAACAGCTATCTGCAGCTCATTTCCTGCTTTCTGGCCATCTTATCTCTGTCTCCAAACATTCCTCAGCTTTCTCTTTCCAGGTAAGTATACCCAGAGCCCCAGTTCTTCCTCTTGCAACTTTGGCAGCACAGGGTGGGGCTGCCCTTTTGGGCCAAGTACTTCCCAGATCTCAGGCTCCTGGGGTGTGGGGCCTTTCTGGGTCAGGCGTGTCCTTCTGATTCCAGCCTCCTGGGGGGCAGGTGCTAGGGCTGGGCCTGGGCATCGGTCCACATCCTGTTGATGGTCTTTTGGACAGGATGGGGGATGAGGATGGAGGGTAGACATTGATGAAATAACCATGCAGATGTCTAATTACGGACTGTGAAAGAGGCTATGAAGGAAAAGTCAAGGTTGCCTTGAGAATGTGTAACAAGGGACATGCCTATAGGGGATCATAGAGCGCTGCCTCAATTAATCCAAGATCTGAATACAATAGAAGCTAGCCAGGCAAAAAGGGTAAAGGAGAGAGAAAGAACTTGCAGATGGAAGAGACTGCAGGTGCAAAGGTCCTGGGGTAGGAGTGAGTGAAAGCGGTCCTGTTGAGGAGCTGAAGAAAACTCAGTGCAGCTGGTGGACAAAGACAGAAGGATTTACAAGGAGGCCAGAGAGGCACCTAGGGGCCAGCCCCAGTGCACCAGCTTAGAGGTTTTGGATTTACCTTGAGAACGGTGGGAAGCAACAGAACATTTGTAGAAGCGTGATGACATTGTGTTTATTTTTTTATTTGTTTTTGTTTATCTATTTTTATTTTTATTTATTTATTCTTGAGACAGGGTCTCGCTCTGTCGCCCAGGCTGGAGTGCAGTGGTGCTATCTCAGCTCACTGCAATCTCCACCTCCCGGGTTCAAGAATTCTCCTGCCTCAGCCTCCTGAGTAGCTGGGACTACAGGCACATGCCACCATACCCAGCTAATTTTTTTGTATTTTTAGTAGAGACGGGGCTTCACCCTGTTAGCCAGGATCGTCTCAATCTCCTGACCTCGTGATCTGCCCATCTCGGCCTCCTAAAGTGCTGGGATTACAGCAGTGAGCCACAGTGCCCGGCCCTGTTTTGGTTTATTTTTGAGACAAGGTCTTGCTCTGTCACCCATGCTGGAGTGCAGTGGCACGATCATAGCTCACTGTAGCCTTGACCTCCTGGGATCCAGCAATCCTCCCAAGACATTGTGTTTTGCAAGATCCTCTGGGTGTGGTATGGCTAAAGGGTTGGGGAGCTGATCAAGTGCAGAGAGCAGGAGCCTAGGGTGATGGTGGTGGAGATACAGGCACATGACTGGCTTTGAGAAATACAGTACTCAGTAAGTACAGTCCAATATAGTCCAATACAGTAGAGTTGAATTTGTCCATTCAACAGTTTTAAATACCATGACTCTAAGGACCAGAGAGCCAGGCTGGGTTCTGCCTTTAGGCAGCTCTCAGTCTTTCTGGGAGTGCAAGTTGGAGGCAGATTGGCCAGGCTGAAAATGCAAAGTGCTCAGGGAAGTTCAAATAGCAAGCATGCCTCCTGGAGTGCATGCCCAGAGGAAGAAGGAGCACCTTCAGTGGGTGCTTTCCTGCAAATACTGTTTGAGTTCCAGGCAGAAGAGAAAACGGGGTGCTGGGAGAGGATTCATTAGGGTCTCCTTCCTGACTCCTCACCATCATTTATAGGACTTTTGGCTACAGGGATCTTCCCTGCATTTCACCGGGGCCTATAGTAGGGCTGAGAGTGTGAGAGGGAACAGGGGTCTCCCCAAGTGCCTGGGGCAGCAAGCCTTGTAGGTCAGGTGAGGGTGGCATCCAGACTGGGCTCTCACTCTCCTCTTCCTGCCTCTGACTCATTTTCCTTGGAAGTGCATTCCTCTGTAAACCTGATTACTCATGGAGTCTCCGCCCTCCACCTGCAGGCCTGCGCCCTTCCCTGGGGTGTCTCAGTGAGCAAGCCTGAGCCCCCACCCCTATCCCTGCATCCCCATCCCCAAGTAGGGCCTGGGTCTCCCCCTTGGAGTGGGAGCTCCCTGAGGGCAGGGCAGGGATGTTTCTTTGCTTGGCGATTAGGGCTCCTCCAAGGCCTTGAGGAGGGTTTCTCACCCACATGCTTGTTGCCAACCACCCTCCCGCCACCCTTCTGCCCCTCAAAGGGCTCTGAGGGATCCTCCTGTTATATGGAGTGGCAGGTTGTGGGGTGGGTTTGTGGGGCTCCAGCTGCCTCCCCACCTACTTTCCTGCTGCTGAGGACTGTCTAGAGGGCTTCACGCCCTGGCTGTGGGGAGTATACATAGTCCCTGAGGGTGCTTCCCCATCAGAGCCCACTCTGTCCATTTCATCCAAAGAGCCCCAGGTCGTACTCTCTGCTGTGACTGGAAATGGGGCCGGGTTTAAGGGACTGCTGGGGGCTCATGGAGGTCAGCTTGTGCTCTCCAGCCTGGCTTTCCTGACTCCCGAGGGCACTGACAGCAGTGCTGTCTCCTGACAGCGTCTGGCTCCCTCCTCTGCCCCGTGCCTGGGCTCCTGGGTCTGCTTTATAGACCTGCAGCAGAACTGCACAGAGAGGGTAAGAGCTGCCTTCTAGTCAGCAGAAGTTCAGTTGGAAAGAGACTCTGCTGACCAGCACCAGGGCATCTGGGGCAGCCCCATGGTTGGTCCCCAGGGCTGGGAGCTCACAGTCACCTGCTCCAGTCCCTGCTTTCCTGCCAAGGGGAGGACCCTCTCCAATGTGAGCTGGGACCTGAAGCAGGAGCCTTTCCTTGCTCTGGTCTCACTACACTTTGGTGTCCACCCAGCCTCCTAAGATCACATCAAGGGGCTCTTGGGAGAATAGGACGCCTGCTTCCCCCACCTGCCCCCTGCATCCCAGCACTCTCAGACTTTGGATGGTGTAGCATGGAACTGTAGAGCTTTAAAGGAGGCAGCAGAGTTTAGGGGAAGAGAAAAACGGTTGATCTCTAACAGGCATTCTAAGTGGAGTCCTCGACAGCTGGGAGCAGCTCCACAGGCTTCAAGGTGTGGGTGAAGCAAAAAGACCAACTGAGACCCAGGGAAGCAGGAGGGGCTATGGGAAGATCGGAGGGCACTGGGGGCAGCCTGTGCCTTTGAGGGCCTCAGAAATATCCCATACACACTCCCTTCTGGAAGGACTGAGGAACAAGCTCTTGAGAGTCGCATCCAAACTGGTCAGAAGCGGCCGGGTGTGATGGCTCACGCCTGTAATCCCAGCACTGTGGGAGGCCGAGGTGGGCAGATCACCTGAGGTCAGGAGTTCGAGACCAGCCTGGCCGACATGGCGAAAACCCGTCTCTACTAAAAATGCAAAAATTAGCCAGGTGTGGTGGCATGCACCTGTAATCCCAGCTACTTGGGAGGCTGAGGCAGGAGAATCACTTGAATCCAGGAGGCAGAGGTTGCAGTGAGCCGAGAGGGCACCACTGCACTCCAGCCTGGGCAACAGAGTGAGACTCCATATTGAAGAAAAAACCAAAAAAACAAAAAAACAAATTGGGCAGAACCACTGGGGTAAAATAGGCAACAAGCTCAGAAGGTTTACATATTTGGGGGGTGAGGGTCAGGGGAGGTGTCCCATGGAGGCGGTCTCAAAGGGAAGCCACGTGTTGAATACTTCCAGTACCAATAGCAGGGTGGGGGGATCCAGGAGTAGTGAAGCAGTGAATCCCCCAGCCCATTCCCACCCCTTACTCTGGAACCTCCTCCTAAATGTACAGGAAAATCCTTATTTAATAACAATCAACAGAACAGGATTATGAACAGACGCCATACAGAGGTATTTGTAAGAAAGAAGGTGGATGCCAGAATCCTTTCTTCAAACAGAAGCTTACCAGTAAGTGCAGACTAATACAACAGGTAGGTCAAGGCTAATCCAGTTGGAGGGGGTGCTGGTGGAGGTGGGCACTGAGGGAGGGGGTCAGTGCCCTAGCCGTCCAGCCCTCTCCATCCTCCTGCACCCCCCACATCTGGGTTCTATGCAGCCTGATGTGTCCCCACCCCCTCCTATGCAATGAAGGAGGGAGAGGAAGAGAGGGAGGGCGGCTTCCCCAAGACCACCCAGGGTACTGGTTTGTGGTGGAGCGGGAAGAGGTCACGAGGCCTCCTGCCTAGCACTCCCTCTCTTACCCCAGCCTGTCTGTTGCCGCCTGCATCCCTCCATTCACACAGTGTCTTCTCCTGCCAGACCCCAGCAGGACACAGCGGGCAGGACAGGTTCCTCTGGGTCTGCCCGAAGGACTCAAAGTCCAGGGACAAGAGTTGCTTGGTGGCCTCAGGAAGGAGAGGAGGCACTGTTTTGGATGGGCCGGGGGAAGTGGAGGTGGGATGCAGGGCTGTGGAGTCCTCCTGGCAGCCTAGGCTGTGTGTGGGGCGTGGCGGGATGTCAGAGGGTCTGTGTTGAGGCCTAGCCCTGTCTCCTCTACAGTGGAGGAACTGCTTTGGGACTCAGTTTTCTTACTTGTAAAATGGGGCCACGCTCTGCCCTTCCAGCTTCATGTTGCTGAAGGGAGGCTCTAAGGAGACAGAAGCTTCCTGTTCCTGTAACAAGATGCCATGAGCGAATCATACTCTCAGCCTGGCCCCCAGGAGTCTCCTGCCTTCGGGCTTCTGGAGTTCCCTGCTCCACTCTGACCCCCAGGGAGAGTCCCCATGTATCCTCCCCGCTGTGGAGGGTGCCCTTGCAGTCCTCCCTGAGCTGCCCCAGGATGACTGGCTCCACAGGGAATGTCCTCCCACTCTGTAGGAAGTGGAGCACGGCTGAGAAGAACTCCCTGTGGTCAGGTCACCCCCATCCCCAGACGCACACAGACACAAACACATACATATCCTGAGGTATTGAAGAAGAATTCACCACACCCTGAAGATTGCTTTCCACAAAGCACTCTCTCCAAGCCCTGAGTCACCCAACTCCTTCACTCTGGACACCCTGCCAGGAACAAGGATATTTGTCCTTTCGGCAGACATGGGTTCAAGTCCCTGCTCCACTGCTAACTAATGGCATGGCCTGGGTCAAGCATTACTTGCTAATCTCAGTTTTTTCATAGGTAGAATAAGGATAATAGCATCAACCTTATATGGTGGTTGTGAGGATCAAGTGAGATAATGTGTGTCTGGCAGGAGGAAAGCCATGGGGGGTGGGGGGTGGGGGTTGAGTGTTCCACCCCAGTCTCTCCCTTCTCTCTGCTCATCAGAGAAAATCCTGACTTGGCCTATTTGAATTGTGTGTGTGTGTGTGTGTGTGTGTGTGTGTGTGTGTGTGCACACCTCCCTTAACCCTCTAAGAAAGGTGCGGATTTATTGGAATAGTCCTTAGGCATAGGCGATATAGAACTGGGAGGAGAGAGAGAGAGGGAAGAAGGATTAGCAGCAAGACTGAGGGAGGAGGGAGGTTTGAGCAGCTGTAATGGGTGAGGGAAGAGAGTGGGTGGGAGAAAGGAGATTTGAGAAGCATCGCTATGATCCATGAATCTTTGTAGTCAAGTTTAAGAAATTCAAGTAAACAGAGTTATTGGGAAATTATGATTTTTTGGTTGCTATTCTCTCTCTCCTCTCCCTCTCTGTCTCTTTTTTTTTTCCTTTGAGATGGGATCTTGCTCTGTCGCCTAGGCTGGAGTGACGCAGTGGTGAGATCATAGCTCACTGCAGCCAATTTTTTTTTGTAGCGACAGGGTCTTGTTATATTGCCCAGTGTGGTCTCAAACTCCTGGCTTCAAGTGATCTTCCTGCCTTAGCCTCCCAAAGTGCTGGGATTACAGGCATGAGCTACTGCGCCCAGCCTGGTTGCCATCCTTGATGATAACACAGCTTTGAGACTGGACCATTTGCATGACGGCCTTATAAGTGATACCCCTACGTAACATGCTTAGCACACAGTAGGGACACAGTAGGCACAGTGACTGGTGCTGTATCCTCTCAATTTGGACGACACTTGTGTGCACGTGTACTGTCTCCCATATTGGACTGGGTATTTCCTGAGTGTGGGTTGGGTCACATCAGCCTGGGAGTGACTTGAAGCCTGGGACTCTATTTTGTTTCCCTGCCCTCCCACCCCCCGCCATATTAGATGAGAAGCTCCTTGAGGACAGGGATTCTTCCTGTCCTGCTTTCTTCATTAGACCTGCGACTCCCAGTGTGGGTGATGCTTTTCCTCCTTTTGGCTCTGCTCGAGGCCTGAGAACAGGATCCTGCTCACAGACTGTGTCTTAGCTCCATATTTGTCTGACTAATGGGCCTAACTCTGCCTGGGTGGGAGGCGAAGGTAGAGGGAGGAAGAAGGCAGAGCTCAAGGCCTGAGGTGTTTTCTTCTGACTTGTGCTGCCCAAGGCGGTAAAGAGAAGAACAGAGAAAGCATCCTGCCCCAGCCCTGCCCCAGAGCTAAACGTCATTCTAGAGAATGAAAAATTCCATCCCCACCCAGTGGGTTCTCAGAATTCCAGGTGAGCTCTGTCTGGTCTAACTGTCTTTCTTCCTCTGACTGTGTCTCATGGGGTGGGGCAAGGGCCAAGCCAAACCAAGGATCTGTCTCGTGGGGTGGAACGTGTTTACTTGTGTTTGGCAAAGTGACAGGGTTGGCTACAGAGGTCATGACAACAGCTCAGAAGCTCCTGCAAGAAAGGAACAAAGTGTTTGCGTTGTGGACAAGTTAGAATCTGTCTGTCTGGGTCATAGTTTGGCTTCCTTTCTTCCTCCCTCCCTCCCTCTCTCCCTTCCCTTTCCCTCCCTCCCTTTCTTCCTTCCTTCCTTCCTTCCTACCTTCCTCTTTCTCTTTTTCTTTCTTCTTTATTTTTTTTTTTGAGACAGGGTCTTACCCTGTCGCCCAGGCTGGATTGCAGTGGTGCGATCTCAGCTCACTGCAACCTCCCCCTCCCGGGCTCAAGTGATTTCTCCTGCCTCAGCCTCCCAAGTAGCTGGGATTACAGGTGCATGCCACCATGCCCAGCTAATTTTTGTATTTTTAGTAGAGATGGGGTTTCACTATGTTGGCCAGGCTGGTCTCAAACTCCTGACCTCAAGTGATCCACCTACCTCGGCCTCCCAGAGTGCTGGGATCACAGGCATGAGCCACCGCACCTGGCCATGATAGCTTGGCTTTCATATCTCTGCCTGGCAGTGGGTTTGGGATCTTCATAATCCAGTTCAGCTTGCTGCAACTCAATTAGACTCCAATACTTATTGATTGCCCACTGTGTGCTAGCTATAGGACTGGGTGCAGGGGAAATATGAGGAATTAGATCAGGACACTCCCTTTAAAGAATCCCTCTCTACCAGAGGGACAGGTGTGTGCAAAGCTCTCTTTGTTGCAGAGAGATTGGAACTACAGCAAAGGTATGAACAGGTGTCACGGGGACACAGAAGAAAGAGCAGTTACTCTTCTGGAAGGCTGGAGAAGATTTTGTGAATGTGGGGATGTTTGATTTGAACCTTGAAGAACAAGCAGAGACCCAAGAAGTACAGAAGAGGGGAGGTGGAAATAGCATGAACGAGGTGGGGCATGGTGAGTAGTCTAGTATGGAGTGGGAAGGAGGAATAGCAATGAGCATTTATTGAGCACCTACTAATCACTGGATTCTGTGCTAGGTGCTCTGCATATATATTGTCTCACTTAATCCTCACAGCAATCTGAGAAGGTAGGTACTGATGTGGGAACTAACATTTGGAGAGAACAGATGGTTGAACCAGGATTTGAATCAAGTTTGTTTGACTCCAAACTCCATGCTCTTTTTTTTTAATCATGCCAGTGGTTTTCCCAGTATATTCTACAAAATTTTTAGGGTTCTGAGGAGGTGCTTTAGGGACACGTATAATTTTAGTTTCATATTTAAAATATATTATAATCAACAGACACTGAAATGTGTTATGTAACAAAAAAAAGCTTTCCTTCCATCTCTGTGCACATTTTTGAGTTTCTTGTAAATGTGTCATTGATTAGAAGGACTGCACAGTCTGCTCAGGTCTGTCTATGTAAAAGCACACACCCATGCCCACCAGCCTTCATTACAAGGTCGGTGGGACTTCCAATCCAAGAGGGCTGACTAAATGCACATGGGCTTATCTTTACCTCTTCCAGAAATGTCTTTGTAATAAATAATAAACATATCAATGCTTCCAAAGGAGAATTTGAATTGGGAGGGGGCACCTGTGGACAAGAGAAATCCCAACAAATTTCTGGAGAAGTGGTTCAATGGGGAATGATGACTGAGTAAGCAGGACAGAGGAAGCTGCTGTGTGGAATGCACATGGCTGGGTTTGCAGCCAAAGAGGGAGCTGACCCACCAGCAGAGGCCCAGAGAAGCTCAGGACTTGGATGTGCTAGGTGCAATGGAGGGTGGGAAAGGGATATGTGGCTGAAAAGGGGGAGCTTAATTGGAAGTCTAAAAATGGAACAGTTAAATTCCCTGACCCTTATATGCAAACTGTTCAGCCAGCAGATGTTTGCTCTGTCCCCCATTTTGCTCCTTCCCCTAATTTCTTCTTTAAAGAAATTAAACTGCCTGAGGAAGACTAGGATAGCTGGGTTTTAAGGTGGCATCTGAGAGCAAAGCACATTGCAGGCTGACATTTAGAAATCTCAAGGCATAAAGATCAGTTTACGTGGAAACAAAGCCTGCCATTCATCTCCTCTTATCCATGTACACAGAGCTTCCAGGAAAGTTCTCTACTGCTTCATTCTTAAATATGAATGGACAACCGTAAGCCAGAAGCTATTTGAGGAAGGCTGAAATATGAAATAGAGAGACTAAGATAAACAAAGTGAAAATAAGACCTCTGAGGAAACAAAGACAATTCATACGTAGAATAGAACTTAAAAAAAGAATTCAAGAAGACACTGAATCTATAAAACATGAGTAGTGATATGAAAAAAGAAACAATTAGAGAACACAAAAGCCCCAGACATAGAAAAATGTAATTAAAATTCATTGGAAATGTTGAAAGTTAAGGTCAAGGTAATCTCTCAGAAAATAAAGCAAAAGGTTAAAGAAACAGAATTTTATTAGATAATATATGAGACATAAAAAATTAATACAGGAGGTCCACGTTTGATTTATAAAGATTTCAGAGAGAAGAGAGAAATCAAGGGAGAGAATTTTCAAATAAATGACTGAACAGAATTTTTTAGACACAAAACACTCCAGTCTTCAGAATAACAGGATTCATCAAGCAAGCCCCCAGCAAAAAAACACACAAGATTTAGAAATTTCAGAATACTTGGGAAAATAAGAAGATGCTAAAAGTTTCCAGAGAGAAAAAAATCACCTATAAAGGAATGAAAATCAGAAAGGCACCAGACTTCTCACTAGCAGCATTGGATGACAAAAGACAATGATGCAATCTCTTCCAAGTTCTGAGAGAGAGATTTTCAACTTAGAATTCAATACCTAGCTAAACTGTCTACTGGTTAAGAGGGCAAATCAAAGACACTTTAAGACACATGAGGACTAAGGAAGTTTACTTCCTATAGACTCCTTGTGGTAATGCTCCTGGAAAAAAAAGACAGCAATAGAGGATGTGCAGCAGTAAAACAAAGGAGAAACCAAGAATGAGAAAAGCATGGAATTTTTGTCAGCTTATAAGTTAGCTTGGTATGTAGTTTTAATTAATTTGTTTATTTAGTGTGTGTTTTCTGTTATTGGGTTTAGGTATCAGGGTTATGCTAGCTTTGTAAGATGAACTGAGTTTTCTACGTTTTTATTCTCTGAAAGTGTTTGCACAGGGAATAATCTCCTTCTTGAATGTTTGCAAAAACAATTGTCCACATCTTTTTTTAAAAAACACTTTTTGGACAATATTTTCTATTTTCTTTCACCATTTTGTGCCTTTTATGGCAGGTCATTCTGCTACCCAATATCCAGTCTTCTTCCTTTATTGAAAAGAATCCAATTTTGCCAAGTTCAAAGTTCAATTTCATGGACTCCCTTTCAGAGAGTGGGGCAAGTGACACAGTTTTGGCCCATGAGATGAAAACACACATTTACTGAATAGAGTTTCTGGAAAAGCTATCAGTTTCCTGATAAAAAGGGACAGACTTAGCTGTCCCTTTGTCCTCCCTGCCTTGTCTGGAATGTAGACAGGATGCCTAGACGTGGAGGAGCAATCTTAAAAGTGTGAAGACAAAAGCCACTTTCTAAGGATGGTGGAACAGAAAGGCAGGAGTCCTGCTCCCTGGCACCATCATGGAGCATGCCCAGCCCAGATCTGCCCCGCTCTGAATTTCCTGTTGCATTAGAAAAATATGTCCCTTTTTAGTTTAAGTTACTGATCTCAATTTTCTGTTATTTGCAGCAAATTCACTTTCAATTGATACAATCTTTCACCTCAGAGCTGCTTCTTGTAACACAGAAGTTTTCAGATTCTATGAAAAGGTATTGAGTGAATTGAAGGCTCTGTTAAGGGGGCAAATATCTCCCCTCCCCATTCTCCTATCAGCCCATAAAACAGGAACTGACAACCTCTTGGAAGAATTGGGAAGAAACTTTTCGATTTTCTCTGTACAATCTTCACTGGTTCCTCTTTGTGAGAGGAGGAGGGACCTCTTGGATTGGTGTCGTTGGGAAAAGGGTATCAAGTGTGCATGGCTCAGCCTGTTCCTGGCTCTTTCTCTGGGACTGACGTGACTGCAAGCAGCATGTTCTCTCTCTGCTCCTGCCTCCTCCAGGCAATGAGCACCAGGGCGGGTCCAGCCCTTGCTTGGGAGGACTTCAATAGTCCAGCTGCTCTGCCGCGAGTGGGTGAGTGAGTTCAAGTCAGAGGAGAAGACACAGAAAGCTCATTTGGGCCTTGGGTCTTAGCCACATCCTCCAGTCCATCTGGACTAGCAATAAAGCTGACATTTTAATCCCTACTTGTCTCCTGTGACTATTTCTCAATTGGATCAGACCTCGGAGAAGTGAGGGATGTGATTAACTAGCACCCGCAAACCCCAACATCTGTTGAATATTTAGCCCTAGCGGGAAAAGCCAAAGTTAGATGAAAACACTGGTTTAAAATTCTGATAATTATTAGACAATACTTCTCTATCCTTGTTTGTATGTCTTTTGATCTTACTATAAAAGGTGTATCATGTGGGTTTAAAAAATTTTTTTTAAATTTTCTTTTTGAAGGTAAGAGCCTGGATTGAGAGTGATAAGGCTCTTCTGAGTCTTGGCTACCACTTACTCACTCTGTCCCTTGACTTCTCTGGGCTTCAATTTTACCAATTATATAAAATGAGGAGGTTAGACTAGATGATCCATGAGGGCCATCCCAAGCTTCGGTGTTCTTTCATTTATTTGACCCCTTTTTATTGAGTATGTGTTGAGTGTGTGCTGGCAGCTGGCTCTGTGATGTACAAAACAAACCTGGCCCCTGCCATTTGGGGTTTAGAGTCTCATAGAAGAGACAGACATCAAACACACCACAAATAAGTGGACAATTACAAATATTTCACTTGTTTAGCCATTAAATATTCCTAAGTGGTCATTTGGATTGTGAAGATTCCTACTTCTTCTCAGTTATCCACACTCAGGGCAAACCTTGCAGGGTCCAGCAGTCACACACAGCGGTGCCACTACTGCAGCTGTGTCCCAGCCATTGCTCTCGGGAAGACAACAAAGAGGCTTCCAAAGGGCTGGCCTTTTGGATTAAAAAAAAAAGTTAAGCATTTTTTAAAAAGTCACAAATGAGTAACATGCTTGTTATAAAAATTTAAGCAATAAAGAAAAAAATTGAAAGGAAAAAATCTTTCTCTTGTCCCCTCCAAGCCCACTTGGAAAAAGAAATAATGGGTAGATGTGTGTCCTTCCATTAAGCTGCATATTTAACTGCAGGCTCTAGGAGGGCAGGGATGGCATCTGCCTTACCCACTGCTGTATCCCTGGTGGGTGCCCAGGAAATACTTGCTGTTTGAACTAGTGCATAAGTAGTAATCACACATAAAGGCTCATAGATAGCTATTTTTTTAAAGATTGAAAAGGAAATCATGCCACATGTGTTTTTTTTCTTGCACCTTCCTGTTTTTTTTTTTTTTTTCACTCAAAAATCTGTCATGGAATCCCTCCATGTATTGGTTCCTAATTTACCCATTCCCCTTGTGATGGGTTGAATTGTATCGCCCTCAAAAGCTACACTGAAGTCCTAATCCCAGGTCAGGCACTGTGGCTCACACCTGTCATCCCCAGCACCCTGGGAGGCTGAGGCAGGTGGATGACTTGAGGTCAGGAGATCGAGAACAGCCTGGCCGACATGGTGAAACCCTGTCTCTACTAAAAATACAAAAATTAGTTGGGCATGGTGGTGGGTGCCTATAATCCTAGCTACTCAGGAGGCTAAGGCAGGAGAATCACTTGAACCAGTGAGCTGAGATCATGCCACCGCATTCTAGCCTGGGCGACAGAGTGAGATCCTGTTTCAAAAAAAAAAAAAGAAGTCATAGGTACCTAATCCCTGGTACCTATGAATGTTACCTTATTTGGAAATAGGGTATTTGCAGACATGATCAAGTTAAGATGAGGCCATGCTCGATTAGGGTGGGTCCTAATCCAATATAGCTAGTGCCTTTATAAAAAGAGACAGAGACTGCAGCCATAAAAAAGAATGAGTTTATGTCTTTTGCAGGGACATGGATGAAGCTGGAAGCCATCATTCTCAGCAAACTAACACAGGAACAGAAAACCAAACACCGCATGTTCTCACTCGTAAGTGGGAGTTGAACAATGAGAACACGTGGACACAGGGAGGGGAACATCACACACCAGGGCCTGACAGGGGTTGAAGGGCAAGGGGAGTGAGAGCATTAGGACAAATACCTAATGCATGTGGGGCTTCAAACCTACGTGACAGGTTCATAGATGCAGCAAACCACCATGGCACATATATACCTATGTAACAAACTTGCACGTTCTGCACATGTATCTTAAAGTAAAAAAAAAAATGAACTTAAAGTTAAAAAAAAAAAAAGCGAGCGTGAGACAGAAACAGAGACACAGGGAGGATGTCACACAATGACAGAGGAAAGATTGGTGTGATGCAGCTGCAAGCCAAGAAGCGCCGAGGGCGGATAGTCGCCCGTCAGAATCTAGAAGAGGCAAGGAAGGAGTTTTCCCAGAGCCTTGGAGGGAACAGAATCCTGCCGACACCTTGATTTGGGACTTCTGGTCTCCAGATTGCAAGACAATCCATTTCTGTTGTTTTAAGCCACTCAGTTTGTGGCAGTTGATTACAGCAGCCCTAGGAAATGAATCCCTGCCTCTTCGGGTGTATTTAGGTTGCTTCCAGTGTTGAACTATCATAACAATGAAAACTGCTTCCATGGACTGTTTGGAGAGGGGAGCCCTAGGAGGTTTTTTTTTTTTTTTTTTGAGAAAGGGTCTCACTCTGTTGCCCAGGCTGGAATGCAGTGGCGTAATCTTGGCTCACTGCAACCTCTGCCTCCTGGGTTCGAGCAATTCTTGTGCCTTAGCCACCTAAGTAGCTGAGACTAACAGGCGTGTGCCACCATGCCCAGCTAATTTTTGTATGTTTAGTAGAGATGGGGTTCTGCCATGTTGGCCAGGCTGGTCTTGAACTTCTGACCTCAAGTGATCTGCCTGCCTCAGCCTCCCAAAGTGCTGGGATTACAGGCGTGAGTCACTGTGTCCAGTCCCCCCCTTTTTTTTTTGAGATTGGGTCTCACTCTGTTGCCCAGGCTGGGGTGCAGTGGTGTGATCATGACTCACTGCAGCCTCAACCTCCCAAACTCAAGGGTTCCACCTACCTCAGCCTTCTGAATAACTGGGACTACAGGTGTGTACCACCATGCCTGGCTAACTTTTTTTTTTTTTTTGTAAAGACAGGGTTTTGCCGTGTTTCCCAGGCTGGTTTCGAACTCCTAGCCTCAAGTGATCCTCCCACCTTGGCCTTCCAAAGTGCTGGGATTATAGGTGTGAGCCACTGTGCCTGGCCCTGAGTTTATTCTTGTCTCCAGGAAACCCTTGGAGTAATCATAGACTCTAGCCTTGGGGCCTTAGCATCAACTCATAACCTTGGCAGGATTGCCAGCTAAAATATGGGACACCTGAGTCATATTTGGGACATACTTATGTTACAAAATTATTTGTTTTTTATTTGAAATTCCAGTTTAACAGGGCTTCTGTGTTTTTCTTTGGTAAACCTGACAACCCTAAACCTCAATCTCCGCCATTGTAATCCTGAGCAGTTGGGCTGTGAGCAGCCTACACTATCCCAGAAAGAGCCTGAGGGTCATGGTTTTCTGCCTGGTGACTGTAGGAGCACTGGAAGATCTCCCCTCGTCCTGGATCTCTGACTGTCTCTTAGCATCCTGAGTGTTCTCAGTGGGACCTGGATGTCCTGTGGCACCTGCCTCCCCCAACAGTGCCCAGCTAAGCTTCTCTTCTGCCCATCTCAGCAGCAATGTGCTCATTCGCTCCACCCCACCTTTGCCTTGGCAGTGCCTGTCCATCTCCCTCCAGCCTGCTCTCCCCCTACCTACTCACCCCTACTGGGCTTAGGCGAGACAGATGTGGGCCTGGCCCGCAGGGGTCCACAGGGCAGAACTAACTCATCAGCTCTAGGTGTGCTGAGTGGAACTGGAGAGGGAAGGGTGCCATGTGAGCTTGTGAAGACAGTGGGCAGTGCCTCCCAAACTTGCCCTATTTTAAAAATTGCCTAAGGGCTGGTTGGAAATGCTATTCCTGGTTGGAATCAGAGATCTCCTGGGAGGGGAATCACAGTAGCTCAGGGACCTGGCCGAGACTGGAGGCTTGGGGGTGGCCCCTTGCAAGGAAGCGCTGTCCAAGCAGAGGTCTGAAGGCTCAGTAGGAGTCAGGCAGGTGAGGCTTTGGGGGGCAGGGTGGGGATCCAGGAGAGGAAAGAGCATAGCAAATGCCTTGATGGGAGAAGAAGAGCCTGGCCTGTCTGAGGCCAGAGAAGAGGCCACTGTGGTTAGCGTGTGGAGAGTGAACAGAAAGGCGAGTTGAGCTTGGAGAAAGCAGGCGGAGCCACATCTGGCCAGGCCTTGTTGGGCTGGTTAAGAATTCAGCCTAAAGCAATGGTAATGGCCTGGGGCGGGCACCAACTGAACCTTTTTCAAAGGCGAGTCCTGAGTTGTCTCCCTCCTCTGACGTTTGATTTCTGAAGGTGCCCATGTTGCCTCCATCCTGCCACCCACCCCACCCCCAATCTGGCAAAGAGCCACTCACTCACCCAGCAGGGACTTTCCACTAAGTCTGGTGGGGGCGGGGGACCAGGGGGACCAGGGGGCTGTTGCTTGAGAGAAATGGGTGTGGGCATTTACCAACGGATTTAGAAAGTTTCCATATTAGACAAGTAACTTGAGAAAATACTGTTTTTGTTATTGAGAAGATGCTATAAATGTTCAAGTATGTGGTAGGCATACCACGCGTCCTTGTGTAATCCCCTCCCCTGAGTGTAGGCTGGACCTGGTGACTTGCTCCTAATGAGTAAAATATGGTAAAAAGTGGGGGAATGTCACTTTTGAGATTAGACTATACAAAACTGGGACTCCCCTCCTGCTCACACTCTTCGAGACTTCTTTCTTATGTGTTCTGATGAAGCAGCTGCCATGTTGGAGGCTGCCCCATGGAACGGCCAACGTGCTGAGGAACAGAGGGCACAGGCAGTGAAGGGCATCGGGGCCTTGAATCCAGTGGTCCACGAGGAACTGAATCCTGCCAGCAACCGCTCGAGTAAGCTTGGTATTGGGTCCCCAGTTGAGCCCTGAGACGACTCCAGCTCAGCTGACAGCTTGATTGCAGCCTGCAGAGGTGCTGAAGTGGAGGACTCAGCTAAGCTGCACCTGTATCTGTGACCCACAGAAACTGTGAGATGATAAAAGTTGTTGTTTGAAGACACTGAGCTTTAGGGTACTTTATTATGCATCAAGAGGCAACTAGTACAAAGTATAATTTGGAGGAGATCAGCCATACCTGTACCCTCCTTAAGTATACATTTGTATAAGTTGAAATCATGGTGGGTGCACTAATTTTGAAGTCTTAAAAAATCACTTATCATTACGGGGGAGATATCATTCATCAGGGTCCATGGTCTGTGTATGTATCAGAGTCTGGCCAGAAAACAGAAACCACACCAGGTATCTTAACAAAATTTAATATGATGAATTAGATGGCTTAATAACAAGTACAGTGTGAAAGGTGAAAATCATCAATAACCAATCATCAAAATCACTCTCAGAAAATGTCATTACATCATCAGGACCTGGGGCCTTGGAAACTCAAAAGCCAAGAATTATTGAGCTTATTGTGTTTGTTGCATTCAAGCTTCTCTTCTGTTCCTTTGGGGTGTCAGAGGCTGAGTTTATTTTGAACATGAACAGAGAGACTTCTCTCTCCTTGACAAGCGTGATTTGTTGAATTAGCTATTTAGGTGGGAGTGTAGTGGTGATACACTGTGTAGTAGAAGCATTCTCCATGTTCCCATTCCCCATTACAGTCACACAGCTGTGGATTTCCAGGCCTGATTGTCCATTGTGTTGATGTCCCAGTTTATTAAACCACTTCCTTATTGTGGTTCCCAGTTTTTGACCTTTAAAGAAAGACTTCAATGCACACATGTATGCAGATAACACTTGGCTTCATTTGGATAATTTCCTAGGAATAATTTCCCAGGAAAAGAGATTATTGGGTCAAAGGGGGAGGAAGAGCTTCATGCCTTTTGCTGGTAATTGCTTTACTGCTTTCCAAAGGCACTATACCAGCCCAGCATCGACAGTTTATAGCGGATGAGGGGTCAGCTTCAGGGCACCAAGTTATTCACTCTTAGGAAATCAGCTTCCAGGTCCTTCATCAACCACCCAAAAGGGCCTGGAGATGTGAGAAGTGGAGTCCAGCACAGAGAATCCCGGGCTGAGAAGTAGGATGTCTGAAAGTCCAGCCTTGAGGCAGCAGAGTGAGCAGTTAACAGTATGACCTATGGACAACAGATCCTGAGTTCGAATTCTGCCTTCACCACTAAGTGACCCTGGGCAAGTTACTTAATTTTTCTAAGTCATTAGTTTTTTCATCTATAAAGCAGGAATTATAGCAACACTGAGCCTTGAGGAGGTGAGAGGAAGATTAAACGAGTCATGACATGTGAAGTGCTTAGACCAGGGACTAGCACTTGGTAAATATGTAGAGTGAGTGGTATTACCATTTCTATTATTCAGACGGAGACTCCATCTCCATCAGCCCTGCTTCTGTAGTGGCTGACCACCTCCTCTTCTGGGTTTCCACGTGAGACCCCACCCTGGTTCTTCAGTTTTTCCTGGGATCTCGTCTCTCTGAGACCAAGTAGCAGTCTTAGCTTTGAGATATTGAGTTGGATGGTCCTTGAATGCCCCCTTGTGGACAGCTGGCTTTCTTTCACTCTTTCAGCTGAAGAGGAAAACTGGCTCTGTGTGTGTGTGTGTGTGTGTGTGTGTGTGTGTGTGTGTGTGTGTGTGTGTCTCGGGGTGGGGAAGAAGGTGGGGGAGGCCTCCATGTTTGCAGACAAAACAGGAAATAGCACGTCATGGCATCTTTCTCGCCGGCTAGGAAGGCACGGGTGTATGGGTCTCTGTAAACTTACATAAACATGGAGGGGAGCTGCATGTGCTGGTGTGCAGGTGTGTATGTG
The DNA here is from genome assembly GCF_029281585.2 of Gorilla gorilla gorilla. Classification (NCBI taxonomy): domain Eukaryota; kingdom Metazoa; phylum Chordata; class Mammalia; order Primates; family Hominidae; genus Gorilla; species Gorilla gorilla. The sequence goes on along the minus strand of NC_073228.2, from coordinate 51,940,277 downwards.
GGCATACACTTGATACCACTCTCCTTGTTACTGGGGTCTCTCACTGGGTTCTACTGAGACGATGTGATTAATGTGATTTGAAAAATGAAAGCCCTGTGCGCACACGAGGACATTGTTATGTAGAATAGCTTGTATAACCATTCGGTTGATCCTTTCACTGATTTGGACATTCAGTCCCACAGTTGTTTATTGAGTACTTACTATGTACCGGGTCTCCTGAGGTCTGGGGAGGCTACAGTGACCAAGACAGAATCTGTTTCCATCCTCTCACAATCCAGTGGGTGAGACAGACAGGTGAGTAAACCTGTGGCGTGCTAGTCTAGCACTTGGTAAATATTCAGTAAATATGAAGAGTGAGTGTTTTTACCATATTCCCAGAGGAGGGGCAGAGCGGCTGTGGAGGGGGAAGGAAGGCTGCCTGGAGGAGGTGACACCTGAGCTGAGCTATGAACTGTGAGTGATCTATCCTCTCCCTGGCTTTGGGGCAGAGGGCTTGGTACAAAAAGCATTGGTGGGGTTTTGGAAGTGCAGGCTGTAACCCCAACTCCCTGAGCAAGTCCTTTTTTTTGGGCCAGAGTTTCCTCCTGGACTAAGCCAGGGGATTTGGCCATGAAAGCCACAGTTTCCATCAACTTTGATGTTTTCTGACCTTTTATTCCCTCAGCCTGAGGAATTCCCATTTCTTCCACTGGTCTTTCATGCCCCATCCTCTTCCCTAAAGAAATGAAAACCAGACTGAGTGATAGAAAGCAGTGAGACATTGGTATACACATGTAGGACACACACACACACTCTCACACACACACACTCTCACACACACACACACACACTTTCTCACACTCTCTCTCACACACACACTCACACACACACACACACACACGCAGACACACACACTCCTCTATTCCCACCCTACCCCTGCTCTGCTGGAAACCTCCAGCTGCCTCCCAGGTCAGAGTGGTCTGACAAGGGAGGGGTGGAGTGCAGAGGCAGAGTGGAGGTGAGAGCTCAGCAGACCCAGTTTCTTTTATGCTTGGCCACTCAGGCAGGTCACCTTGGGGAGGTTACTGAGCTTCCCAGAGCCTGCTTCCAGCTCAGCAAAGTACATACCTACCTGGCAGGGCTTCCATGATGATTAGAGCTGCTATATGCGAAATGCGCCCCCCGGACTCTGTGTAGGACCTAGCAGGCTCTCGGAAAATGGGAGCTGAAAAGTAATGATATTACAAAATATCTAGTGTGGTGGCTCACACCTGTAATGCCAGTACTTTGGGCAGCTAAAGCGGGCAGATCACTTCAGGTCAGGAGTTCAAGACCAGCCTGGTCAACATGGTGAAACCCTGTCTCTACTAAAAATACAAAAAAATTAGCCAGGCGTGGTGGCGGGGACCTGTAATCCCAGCTACTTGGGAGGCTGAAGCAGGAGAATCGTTTGAATCCGGGAGGCTGAGGTTCGCAGTGAGTTGAGATCGTGCCACTGCACTCTGGCCTGGGCGACAGAATGAGACTTCGTCTAGAAAAAAAAAAATCTAGTGGGGGTCAGACTCTTGTCTCTGCAGGAGGGAAAGGTGTGATCTTTCTTCCACTCTGATCTTCGCAGTGAGAATGGTCTGGGGAGGATAGCAGACATGTACCAAGCTCACTGTAGGTGGTGAGGCACTCTGGTTCCAGTTTAGAATGCAATTTATTACTTGGGTCACTTTGGCCAAGTTATTTAACCTTTCTAAGCTTCAGCTTTCTCATCTATAAAACAGGTACTTTAAAATAGCTCCCTTGTGGAAGTACTGTGAGGACTAAGTGAGATAATAAATGTAAAAACACTTCATGTAGTTCCTGGTATATAGTAAGTGCTCCATAAATTGATAGCTACCTGTATTGGTCAGGATATGCTAACTGGTGTAACAAATAGACCCAAGAATGTGTGATGGCTTAGAGACAATGGAATCTTGTTTCTTGCCCCTCTAATGGTCTAAGAAAATACCAGGTTAGAAATGAGGCTCAACTAGAGACCAGGTTTCTGACAGCTCTGCCGTTTTTTTTTTTATTTTGAGACGGAGTTTTGCTCTGTTGCCCAGGCTGGAGTGCCGTGGTGCAATCTCGGCTCATTGCAACCTCCACCTCCCGGGTTCAAATGGTTCTCCTGCCTCAGCCTCTCGAGTAGCTGAGACTACAGGTGTGTGCCTGGCTAATTAGCTCTGCCATCTTTAACAGGTATCTTCCGAGATCACTTTGGCCATCGGCTTCTAGCTAGTGGGTGGGGAAGAGAGAGTGGACAAGGCACATCAGCTTTTTAACTGCTTTGGCCCAGAAGTGCCACTTCAGCTCACATTCCATGGGTGAGAACTAGTCACATGGCCCCATCTTAATGCCACGGGGGCTGGGAAATACAGTCACTGACTGGGCAGTGTCAGATCTCAGTGTCAACTCCATATACTTCTTAATGTCAACCCCACGCACTAGGCAAGGGGAAGCAGGAGTCTTTGGTGACAGAAATGTCTATTCCCATGATTGTTGTTGCTATTTCCATCCAGGACAGAGTGATAAGCCCTGGATGGGGGGTGAAAGCATAGTAGGAGTTTAAAAAGTGGGGTGATCGGGGATTGAGCTGATTGGGGATCCAGCAGTGCTGCCCAGGGAAGACAGCGTCCAGGGGGCTTGGAGAGAGGCAGGAGTTCCACAGGGTGGGATGGAGAGAGCAGGGAGGGAAGGTCACTGTGAGCTGAGGGAGTCACATGAACGGTCAAGAGGCAGGAAAATCCAGGCCGAGAGAGAGTCCAAGGCGGGAAGGGGTGGAGAGGTGTGCTGGCAGCCCACCCGGAAGGCCTGGAACGTCAAGATAAGGGTGTGGAGACGCGGAGTCACGCATGGTCTCTCTGCAGCATAGTCCAGGGGAGTGGGTGGTTGTGGGATAAGAGTGCCAGGTGGGGAGGAGGAGGTGAGGAGGCAGAAAGAGAAAGCAGTTAGGGGAGGAAAGTCTGGGGTTCACAGAGGAGAGGCTGGAAGGTGTAGGAGGAAAGGGGGCTTGCCTGACCCCATGCTCATCCTTCTCCCTGAGGCTCTCCAGCTCCTCTGGGGCCCCAGTTGTCACCTGGCAGCCTCCTTCCTGGAGGTCCACCCCCTTGGGCCCCATTGCTCCATCCACAGGGAGAGGCTTGATCTCCTCTTTCTGCTTTGTTCTCCTTCCAGGAAGGAAGTGGCTCCAGATGCCGTGGGTGGGACATTCCTTGGCTCTGCTCGCTGTTCCCAGATTTCTCATGATTCCCGGTGACAGAGCTGGCATCTCTAATCAGCCTCAGAGAGGGGCAGAGTCTTGCTCAAGAACACCCTGCACCTCAGGAAGCCAGAGGCTCTTTTTGAGCTGTCTCAGCCCTCTGAGTGCAAGACCCACCTCCAGAGAGATGCTTTGGCAAGGTGATTCCCCCCCAGGTCTGCTGGGCACCTACCGTGTACCCTGTACTGTGACGGGCACCAGGAGACAAGACGGCTTCTACACTCAGGAGCTTATCATAGATTGGGGGAATGAGATATTACTTAGAGAACTATAAACCCTGGGAAGTACCACAAAAGAGGCACAGACCTATGGGGAACCAAAGAAAGGAGGATTCATGTTAAAATATTACTGGGGGCGGGGCCTGGTGGCTCACACCTGTAATCCCAGCACTTTGGGAGGCTGAGGCGGGTGGATCACCTGAGGCCAGGAGTTCGAGACCAGCCTGGCCAACATGGTGAAACCCCGTCTGTACTAAAAGTACAAAAATTAGCCGGACATGGTGGCAGGCGCCTGTAATCCCAGCTACTCAGGAGGCTGAGGCAGGAGAATTGCTTGAATGGGAGGCGGAGGTTGCAGTGAGCTAAGATCGTGCCACTGCACTCCAGCCTGGCTGACAAGAGTGAGACTGCATCTCAAAAAAAAAAAAAAATTACTGGGAGGAAGTGACATTTGTGATGGTTCATGAAGAAGGCATAAGATCTGACAGGTGAAGATGGCTGGGAGGTTATTTCAGGGGGAAGGGAGAGCCCACGCAAAGGTGGAGGAAAGAAGTTGGGTGTGGGGGCTACGCCTGTAATCCCAGCACTTTTGGAGGCTCAGGCAGGTGGATCACCTGAAGTCAGGAGTTCGAGACCAGCCTGACCAATGTGGTGAAACTCTGTCTTTATTAAATACAAAAAATTAGCTAGGCATGGTGGCATATGCCTGTTAATTCCAGCTACTTGGGAGGCTGAGGCAGGAGAATCGGGAGGCGGAGGTTGCAGTGAGCCGAGATTGCGCCACTGCACTCTAGCCTGGTCAATAAGAACGAAATTCCATCTCAAAAAAAAAAAAAAAAAAAAGAATCAAGTCAGGTTCACCTTTAAAGGGAAGTATCAGGCCAGAGTTGAGGGAGAGCCAGAAGCCTGGGCTTGCCTCTCAGCTTCTGACTGTGGGTCCTGGGCACATTGGTAAACCGTTCTGGGCCTTGGTTTCCTCAACGTGACGTGGAATAGCAGCACCCACCGCTCATGGTAAATGGAATAGCTGCTCTGGCTTATTTATAGTTGTGTTTAACAAATAGTTTTTCACTTGGAGTGGGTGGGGGCAGGGGGAGAGGATCAGTGAATCGGTGCCACTGGTGGTTCAGCCTGGAGGGTGGCTGTGGCTGCCTGTCCCTTTTCATCTTGTGCCTGAAATGTTTGGGGGAAGAAGGTCAGTGGTGGCTGGAAGCACTACCCCCTTCTCAGGCCTAGCTGGCTCCATCCCCTGCCCTCCTGCTCACCTAGAGGGACGGTTATGGGACTGAGGTCTGTGTCATTCTGGCCACTGTCATGTCATAAGCTGCTCCAATCAGGCTGGCAGGAGCTCTGCAGCACTAGAGGCTGTGGGTTCCTGGGAGTGGAATGTGAATGCCTGGGAGGCCGGCAGCCTTGGGCCCCATGCCCACACTGGCACAGCCACTTGGTCCAGAAGAGGGGCAGGAATCCAGGTCACCAGCTGCTGCGACACAGGCTGGCTTGCCGTCTCCCTTTCCTTTGGTTAATCTTCCCTATGAGGAGAGACAGAGAGGAAGAGTCTACAGGATAGAGCTCATTTTGCCAGTTTTTTCCCAAAGTCCATCAGGAGGGACATATCTGAGCTGCCCACTTCCTTCGGCCAGCCTTGGAATGAGAGCACATGACTCACGGCCTCACTTCTCTAGACCTGGCAGGTAGTGGGAGAATCAGACAGATCTTGGTTCTAATCCTGGCTCTGCCACTTATTAACTAGGTAACCTTGTGCATGTTATTAACCTCTTCCAGCCTCAGTTTCCTTGATTGTAAAATGGGAATAATAACACCAACTCACAGTGTTATGAGAACTGAATGAGCTAATGGTTAGAGTTAACATAGTGACCAACACATATTGGGAGCCCTTAAATATCAGTTTCCTCCCTTCCTTCCTTCCTTCCTTCCTTCCTTCCTTCCTTCCTTCCCTCCTTCCTTCCTTCATTCCCTCCTTCCCTCCTTCCCTCCTTCTCTCCTTCCTTCCTTCCTTCCTTCATTCCCTCCTTCCCTCCTTCCCTCCTTCTCTCCTTCCTTCCTTCCTTCCTTCTATCTGGGGAATATGATGGCTGCCTTGAGGGCAGAGATCTGAGTTGAGAGAGCTGTACGTACTTAGAGGTGGCCTCCTTCGTCATAGAACCCCTCAGAATCCCAGGCCAAGACTGGAGAACAACAGGAAATAGGTGATCTCCAAGCTTTGCACGCTGGCTGTACCCAATAGCTGATGAGATTTATCTGAGGCACCACTATTGTTAAAAGGAATGTAGTGATCTGAGCCCCAGGTGCAGAACCCTAGCATAGCGATGGGAGCGATTACAGCACTCACCACCTCTGGGGAGAGTCTGCTCTGGCACCCCTTGCTTTAGGGCCCAAGTGAGGCTGAGACAAGCAAGTGTGGCTAGGTAGGGTAGCATGGGAGAGGTGGAAATAGCTGGACTGGGCTTTTCCCCTCTGGAGGACCAGTATCTCCTATCAAAACTTAACAGTATGGATGCCCCAGCCACTCTCTGCCAGCCAATTGACAAACAGCCAGCAGCTAATTCACACTAAAATGTTAATAGCAATAAAGGAATCAATGGTATTCACACCCTAGGGGTGTTGATAGCTGTTAATGGCTGTCGGGTTCTACACATGGCCTTCTCAGCAGCACAACTCTCCTCTCTGAAGTGCCTGTGGCTCAGCTGGAGAGCTGACTGCTGCAGAGTATAGAGGCCCACGTTTTGGCTCTAGTCTGTGGCTGGGAATCTAACCCAGGGGACACAAGCCAAGGTACAGGAGGCAGGCAGAACTGGAGTACAGGGTCACCTTGGTGACCACCGTCAGCTCCTAGAGTGCGGGTGAGCCGGTTGGCCTTATAAGCTTAGGTCAGATAAGATGAGACCAAGCGTGTGGCCCACCACCGCCCCTTGCTTCGAGAAAGGCAAGGTCTGGAAGGTGGAGGAGAGGTGGCATCTGGGGCAGAGTAGAGCATGGAGGTCCTCCGTGCACAGAGGAGCAAAGCTGTTGCCCCCTGCTCTTCTTCAACGTGGGCAGCTAGGACCTAAGCTCAGCACCACATCAACCTCATCTGACACGTGGCTGGAGGAACAGGGCAGTGGTGGCCGTGGTGGGTTGGCCACAGCCTCTCTTGGGCATGGCTGACCAGCTCTTTGGGCATAATGTAGCTCTTAGGAGGCCTAGGCCCGGGCTGAGCCCAGCATGGGGGAGTAGGGAGTCTCAAACTTATTGGGCTAAAAATCAGCTGAGGGCCTTGTTAAGATGCAGGTTCAGATTCGTTAGGTCTGGGGCCTGAGGCTCTGGTTTTTCACAAGCTCCTGGGTGGTGCTGAGGCTGCGGGTTCAGGTCACACTCTGAGCAGTGAGTGTGGATGCCTGGGAGTGAGAGGCTGAGCAAAACACTTTCCTGGCTGTGACCTTTGTGTCCCTTCCGGCTGTGACACTTTGTACATCGCCAAGACCACAAGTTGAGTGGGTGGTTGGGGCGCGGAGCTCCTCCACTCAGTTGCCCCACTGGCGGAGGAAGGTGGCTGCCCTTTGATGTGATGAAAAATAAGAACAGTCGCCAACCATTGAGAACTTACTCTGAGGACACCTCATCACTTGTATGTGGCAGAACATGGCCCTGAGATGTTTTTGGGGCTTGGAGGACCCTGAGTTATGAGAAAGTTTAGGGAGGGGAAGCACTGGTTTATTTGGGAATTATTCCCATCCCAGGTCTCTCTGGCTCTTTTGAGGGTCAAGGGTCTTATCAATCCCTTTCTCGGTGCCCAGCACAATGCCAAGAGTTCAGGGAGAAAGCAGATACCCCACAGAGACCTAGACAGGCCAGAGGCACTGTCCCCGGGCAGGGGAGGCAGGTCAGGCCGGCGGTGCTCACCCAGGGAGGCTCCAGGAACTCAACTCAGGCCTCTGATCAACCGCAGATAAACACTGAACTTTCTACCTGAGGAAGCTCCCTGGCAGGGCTGGGTTCCTGTCAAGGAGACAGAGAAAGTTTCCATTGAGTGGGGGTGTGTGCATGCGTGCGTGTGTGTGTGTGTGCATGTGTGCGAGTGTACGCGTGTGAATGCATGAGTGTGTGCGTGCATGTCTGTGTGCATGCATGTATGTGTGTGCATGTGTGTGCGTGTCTGTGTTTGTGTGTGTGTGCATGTGCACATGCACCGAGGTGCCCTATTATCTTTTCCTCTCTGCAGAAAATCAGGTCAGTGGTTTGACTGTTGTTGTTAACTGCAAGGTGGAGTGGGGAGGTGGCCTGAGCTGCTGAGGCTGGGCTAGAGTATGAGGGCCAGGGTATGGGGCCACCAGGCTACAGGGCCCCCAGGAAGCAGTGGCAATGGATGCCAGTCTGGGGAGAGGGTGCTGCCTGCCATGTCCTGTTTCCCTCCTAGCATTACTCTCCCTTTCTTTAGGGCCTTGGCTGCCTGTCCTGGTAGCTGCTGTTGAATAACCCAGGGACTGTGGCTGAAGAGAGGCAGTCACTCTGCCTTGTGGCTCGGGACACGGTGGAGGGGTGGGAGGTGCGGGCAGGGCCCCCCCACGGGTAGTAGTAACAACAGCCAGGCTCTGGCAGTCGCACTTTCACAACGGAGTCCTCACCTCGCCCACAGTGCCCTGGAAGCATGAGAGCAGGTGTTATTGTTGAGGGCACTGAGAAAGAGAGAGAGAGGGGCCAAAGAGCTAGTTTAAAGGCATCCCGGTTCTCACCCTGGCCTCAGACTCCCCTTCTGGGGTCCTTGAGGGCCCCTAGGCCACCCCAAGGGGTTGGAGGAACACTTTGTCCATTCCCCGTGGCAGATGGAAGGACTCCGGAGCATGTCAGCTGCAGCCTGGGCCTCTGTTGGGTCCTCGGCTCTGGGTCTCTCACAGGCGGCCATCAAGGTGTTGGCTGGGGCCTTGGTCATCTCAAGGCTGGAGCAGGGAAGGACCTGCCTCCCCAGGCCCTAAGCTTGAATGGTGCTGGGGACAGGGGGCAGCACTCTTCTGGCATGGCAGCCCCTCCTCCGTCCTCTTGGCATCTTGTCCTTAAAGTTCATCATTGCCTCGTCCGCTAACCTCCTCCCCCTCTTTCCGCCTCCATCTCCCCAAGTCCTTCTCGCCTCTGCTTTTGCTTCCACGGCTGTTTCCTCACGGAGGCTCAGACAATAGAGGCTAATGATCCAACTGCTGAGAGCACACCCTCCCCTAGCAGCCAGAAATCATCTGTTACCCATCGCCCACCCTCCCTGGGGCCCAGGCTTCCAGACCGAGACCTTTTCCTTCCCTCCCACTTCTTACTGGAAATGAGCCCCCGTCCTTCCACTCCCCCCTAACCCCCCAGGCCTCCCTTAGGGAGGTTCAAGAACTCGTCTCTGACTCCACCTATCTACTGGGTACCCCTCGGCAGCGGGGAGGCAGGGGCTGGTGCCCACGAACTCTGGAGGCCCTTCTGGGAGCACAGTCTTGCCATGACCTCTCTAGGTCAGCTCAGCGCCCTGTGCTGGACACAGACCCGGAGAACAGCTCAGCACGAGGTTACCAGGCTGACGTTGCACAGACTGTGCTGGAAATTACAGAGTGCCTTGGAGGGAAAAACAAACTGGGGTTTCAGTTCCCATGGAAACGACATCTATTTGCAGAGGTGCTTGCGTCAGAGCCCGGGACCCTGTGCTTGGCAGGGATGGGGTGGATGTTAAAAGGCAGGGTCATCTGTTGACTGTCTGGGACTCTTCCAGGACAGTGTCTGAAATGGGGCCCTTACCTTTAGCCATGACAAACAGCTCTTTCCACAGAGGGGCCTGTCTGCCTGGGCATGTCTCTGCAATGCTGGGGTTTTTGGGTAGACTTTAAACTTATGAGTCAAGGGTGTGGGAAGACCCCACATTCGCCATTCATGAGCATTTATTCCATGAGCATGTTTTGACCTATGATGTGCCAGGCACTGGGCTAGGCCAGCCAATCAGGAGTTGGTCTGGACCTGCTAAGTTTGGGGCCTAAAGTCTCCCTTCCTGGGAGGAGCTTTGGTCAGACAGGGGCAAAGTGGGGACCTGCCAGGGACCACGTGACGTGGGAGCACACAGGCTCAGCAATGCCAGTCCCCTCACTCTGTAACCAAAGCAAATGCCTTCTGTTCTCGTGTGTCACAGGGGAGTAATTCCTCATCTCACGGGGAAAGATGACCCCTAAACTAGCCACTGAGGTCCCCACAGCAGAGGCGATTATTCCAGCTATTGTTATGGAAGAGTGTCTATTGTTACCCTCTCTGTCACTTTACACTTTACAAAGAGCTGTACATCCACTACCTCGTTTAATGTAACCCTCCAGGGAGGTTTTAACAACATCACACCCGTTTTCAAATGGGGAAACTGCATTGAGGGAGGAGAAGGCACTTGTCAAGGTCACACGGATGATAAACGGTGAGACCAGTATGGGAATCTAAATGCCGGACCCCCTGCTTTGCCCCCTCCTCCCTGTCCTGGGGCACCTGGTGACCAGACCTCCCACCCTGGCAGGCCTCCAACCAGCCCGGCTGTTTCCCACGCCTGGGGAATGGGAACCAGCTGTGTGCTAGTGCGGTGGGGCATGGATTGTTCTGGATCTGGTCTCATGGAGACTGCGCATCAGAAAGACCACAACCCTCAACTCTGCTGCTCACCCAAGTCACTTCACTCTTCCTTGACTCAGTTTCCCTCTCAGTAAGTTGACAGAAAGCCTGTGAGGGGATCTGAGTGACTTATGTCCTATAAGAAATCTGACGAAATAGGCCGGGCGCGGTGGCTCACGCCTGTAATCTTAGCACCTTGGGAGGCCGAGGTGGGCGGATCATGAGGTCAGGAGTTCGACAGCAGCCTGGGCAACATGGTGAAACCCTGTATCTACTAAAAATACAAAAATTAGCTGGATGTTGTGGTGCGTGCCTATAGTCCCAGCTACTTGGGAGGCTGAGGCAAGAGAATCGCTTGAATCCGGGAGGCAGAGGTTGCAGTGAGCCGAGATCGCGCCACTGCACTCCAGCCTGGGTGACAGGGTGAGACTCCGTCTCAAACAGAAACAAAAAAGAAATCTGATGAAATAGTTTCTTGTTGGTGGCCACTTGGACGACCTTTCCTCTCTCCTGTGGGTGACTGTAATTGGAATGGGGCACACTGGCATGCCCCTTAGGGCCCATTCGTTTTTCCCGAATCACTCTTTAAGAATCTGGTATCACCTAACAGAATGATGGGGTTTTCAGGGAAGGGACAGAGGCTGGGACAATTTTAAATAGGGACGCCTGTAATCCCAGCACTTTGGGAGGCCGAGGTGAGCGGATCACTAGAGGTCAGGAGTTCGAGACCAGCCTGGCTAACACAGCGAAACCCCGTCTCTACTAAAAATACAAAAAATTAGCTGGGCGTGTTGGCGGGCACCTGTAGTCCCAGCTACTCCGGCGCCTGAGGCAAGAGAATGGCGTGAACCCGGGTAGCGGAGCTTGCAGTGAGCCGAGATCGCGCCACTGCACTCCAGCCTGGGCGACTGAGCGAGACTCTGTCAAAAAAAAAAAAAAAAAAAAAAAAAAGCAAAGATTAGCTGGGCGTGATGGCACATGCCTGTAATCCCAGCTACTCGGGAGGCTGAGGCAGGAGAGTCACTTGAACGTGGGAGGCAGAGGTTGCAGTGAGCCAGTGCACTCCAGCCTTAGCGACAGAGCAAGACTCTGTCTCTAAATAAATAAATAAATCAGGAAGGTTAGGATTGGGGGTGGAGAATACAGGTTGGGGGTAAAGAATAGAGGAGGAGGCCAGGTGCGGTGGCTCACGCCTGTAATCCCAGCACTTTGGGAGGCTGAGGCGGGCAGATCATGAGGTCAGGAGATCGAGACCATCCTGGCTAACGCGGTGAAACCCTGTCTCTACTTAAAATACAAAAAATTAGCCGCGCATGGTGGTGGGTGCCTGTAGTCCCAGCTACTCAGGAGGCTGAGCCAGGAGAATGGCATGAACCCGGGAGGCGGAGGTTGTGGTGAGCCGAGATCGCGCCATTGCCCAGCCTGGGCAACAAGAGTGAAACTCCGTCTCAAAAAAAAAAAAAAAAAAAAAAAAAGAATAGAGGAGGAAGAAAAATTTCCAGGACTTGGAGTCCTGCTTGGTTTGGGTAGGGGGTGGGGCAGGATGGGGCTGCAGGATCCTGAAGGTCCCTGAAGTGATGGTGGCCATGAGGCCATGAATTACATCCACCTCTGTGCTTGTACCTGGCTGCAAGGTGTGAAGTGAGACCAGGAGAAGATGGGAAATAAACGCGTTCCAAATGTCTGCTGTAATGAGGGGGTCTGGAGTTCCTGCGCCAAGGATCAGATTGCAGGCCTGATCACAAGACGAGCTGTTGATCGCTGCAGGAATCCAGGAGGTGCTGTGTCTGCGTGTGCCTTGCCACCCTGCAATGTAGAATTGGCTATCCCATTCCACAAAGGAGGAAGCTGAGGCCCAGAGTTACACGGCGTGCCCAAGGCTGTGTAGCTAGTAAGAAGGGAGGTGGGCATCCTCTTACTGACTCTGAGGGCGGGACCGCCCTGTGCTTGCGGGGAGCACAGGGGCATTGTTCTTACTGCTTTGGGTCCAAGACCTTCTGAGCTCTTATGAGACCACTGCTGGGGCCAGCTCACCTGGGGACTCAGTTCCTGCCCCCACTCCCCACCCGTTCTTTCTTGCCCTCTCTCTCTCCCTCTCCACCTCCGTCCCTGTCCTCTTTCCGTCCATGCGCCCACCTCCCAGGCTCTCCCTTTCTTCTGGTCCCAGCCGCTGAGTGGGGTGGGTGCGCCCAGGGCCGAAGAGAGAGGTGGGAGATGTTTGCAGGTGGAGGACATGAACCTGTTTTCTCTCCAAGCCCCTTCCCGGCACATTGTTCTGCTGCCCCCAATGTTAAGTCAATTGAATTGTGTCAGCAGGCTGCAGGGCATAGGCTGCATGTTGTAGCGTTGCTTGTGAGCGTCTGGACCCCTTCTGGGTATCAATGTGTGTGCTTTGGCGCGTGAACATGGGGGGCTATTGCTGTTTGTGTGGGTGTTACGTTTGTGGCATGCATGTGTTTGTGCATCTGTGTGTATGTGTGTAGTGGATGCACTGTTGTCTATAAAGGTAGGATTTTTTTTTTAAAATTTTACTTTCAGTTCCAGGATACACGTGCGGAATGTGCAGGTTTGTAACATAGGTATACATGTGTCATGGTGGTTTGCTGTACCTATCAACCTATCATCTAAGTTTTAAGTCCCTTGTGCATTAGGTATTTGTCCTAATACTCTCCCTTCCCTTGCCCCCTACTACCCGCTGACAGGCCCCAGTGTGTGATGTTCCCCTCCCTGTGTCCATGTGTTCTCATTGTTCAACTCCCACTTATGAGTGAGAACATGTGGTGTTTGGTTTTCTGTTCCTGTGTTATTTTGCTGAGAATGATGGTTTCCAGCTTCATTCATGTCCTTGTAAAGGACATGATCTCATTCCTTTTTGTGGCTGCATAGTATTCCATGGTGTATATGTGCCACATTTTCTTTATCCAGTCTATCATTGATGGGCATTTGGGTTGGTTCCAAGTCTTTGCTATTGTAAATAGTGCTGCAATAAATATACGTGTGGATATGTCTTTATAGTAGAATGACTTGTAATCCTTTGGGTATATACCCAGTAATGAGATTGCTGGGTTAAATGGTATTTCTGGTTCTAGATCCTTGAGGAATCACCACACTGTCTTCCACAATGGTTGAACTAATTTGCACTCCCACCAACAGTGTAAAAGTGTTAAAAGGTATGCTTAAGCAGGTAGTGAACGCTCTCATGAGTGCACACCCACAGGAGCAACTGCAGAACCTGTAGGGCCCATCGCAAAATGTAAATGCTGGGCCCCTTGTTTAAAAATAATTAAGAATTTCAAAGTGCAGGCAGCAAAGCATTATACCCAGCATGGGCCTTAGTGCAGGGCCTTAGTGCAGGGCCCAGAGTGACTGCACAGGTCGCGGCCCATGAAGCTGGTCTTGTATGGGGGCAAGTTTTCTATTTGTATGTGTATATGTGTATGCTGATTGTGTGACTGGTGTGTTCGTGTGTGTGTGTGATATGTGCAGTGGTGTTTCTTGTGTGAATATTGAGCATCTGTATGTGTGGGCTGTTTGTGAGGTGGGACAGCTCTTGTGAGTGTGAGTGTTCTTGGGCATGAAATCTGAACCCTTTCCTCACCACCCCAAGGACAGACTCCCTTAGCAGCTGCCTATGCCTGCTGCCGGTTCCTATCAAAGGAGAAGTGTGTTTTATTTTTGGCGCCCTTGCCGCCTATTCCCATGGTGCCCCGGGAGGCTTTTGTTTGACTGCCTTTGTTGGAAGGGTGACAAACACTTCCCTCCACCTGCTGCCATGGTGGCCCCACCAGAAACCACAGCTGGGGGTGGAGCAGCTTCCTCAGCCCCTCACACACTTGCCCTGCACCTCGTGCAAGCATCAACATGCCCAGAGCCCTGCCCCGCTGAGCACTGGCCTCCCAGACTCTGCCCAGACAAGGCACCCATAGCAAGTCAGAGCTGGAGGCGATGGGTAGAAATGATTTGGTCCAGCAACCTCATTGTACAGCTGGGGAGCTGGAGGCCCAGAAAAGGGAGGTGACCTGCCCGTATTGCCCAGTGACTAGTCTGTGGCAAAGCCATCTCAGCCCTCTCAGTCATCTGCAGGGCTAGCCCATGGAGGAAGCCTAGGTAAGAAGCAGGGCCTAGAGGGGAGAAGCAGGGACAAGGTTCTGTGGAGCAGCAAAGACCTGGTTATTGCCCAGCTGTGGGGGTCACAGCCCCTGGCAGGTGGGGGCTGTGTCCTTGTTATTTGATTCTCCCTTCTCCCAGGTCAGAGCTCTGTGTCTGGCAGGGTTTGAAAGATGTTGGCTGGACACAGCACAGTGCCTGGCACTCAGTAGGGGCTCCAGAAATATTTGGTATTAAACAGCTGTTTAGTTGAACGGTGTAGTAGGGTGACAAAAGCAAGAACTTTGGAGGCAGCTAGAACTGGTTGAAATCACTTAGTAGCTGTGTGACATTGATAAAGTTACTTAACCTCTCTGAGCCTAAGTTTCCTCATTTATTAAATGAGATTCTAGTAGAGTTGTTGTGGGGATTAAATGAGATAAGATACTGATGCTTAATACAGTGTATAGTACGTAACAAAATCTTAATAAAGTTGCTAGCTGTGTCACCACAGGTAAGTTACATGAGCTCTCTAAACCTGTTTCCTTCTCTGTTGTCATAAGAATTCAACGAAAGGTAGTATAGCTAGCCTAGTCCTTGGTGCATCACGGGCACTTAGTAAATGTTAGCCTGTCTCCCGCCTAGGTTCATTACCCCTCCACCTCTTCAACGTCTCTTTCGTCTGCCCCCCAGCCTCTGTGATCGCTGCCATCCCTTCCATGACATCTCATTTCTCATACCTTCTGTCTCCCAGCCTCTGACACTCCCAGCAACAAAAGCTCACAAGGTCTTTTGGTCCATGGTTTCCTCAGGGTTCGGCTCTGATGAGCATGGGTGGGAGGGGGGCAACTGAGAAGGAGGCTGGGGACAGGACAGGTGTAGTCCTTGGACGAAAATCCCAGTTCTGCTTTTGACAAAGGATTTAAGGATTCCAGTGGGCCTAGCCCTGTGTCTTGCCCTGGAGAACAAAGGCAGAGGGATGTCTTCCTGAACAGCCCAGGCACAAAGCTGCCACCATTCTTCCCATTCCCTTCCTCCTGATTTCCAAGTCCAGAGGTTGTCAATAGCACTCTCAGCAGCTGAGCTTCCCTGAAATTGGGGTGTGTGGAGGAGGGCAGGTGGCAGGTAAGAGATGCTAGTGCAAGCAAGATGGCGTGTCCAGAGAGTCAGTTGTAGGAGAAGTCTCTGGAGCTTCGGGGCAGGAGGCAGAGCTGGCTCCCACATAGGTGACCCCCTAGCACCGGCTTCACCACAGGCCTGGGCCAGGCCACAGAAAACACCCTCTGGGCCTGGGAAGCAGATTGAGCCATTCAGTCTTTACACGTGGTCAGGTTTCTGCTTCAGTCACTCGAGTGCAGTTGCATAAACCAAATGAGATCAATGAGCTTGTCCTTTCCAGGCCTCTTTTTAAACATTGGGAAATGGTTTGGGGGCATCTCATCTGCTGCATCTGCTGTGCTTCCCGATGTCAGATATTATTTACTTGGAGCAAATATAAACTATTCTGTCCTAAATAAACTCTGACACAGGCACAAGAGGACTTCAGGGCAAGAACCATCTCCTTACCTGCCCTCTTGCTAGTGGGCACGGATATGTGACCTCGAGACCTATTGCATCATGCAGGAACTGAGCCAGTCCAGAGCTGGCCAAGCCTGTGGGGAGATGTTTATTTACCCAGAGATGAGAACCTGGAGGCCACACTGTGTGGTGATTACTGTACCACGTAGGACAGCCCAGCCAGCGAAGTCCCTGGGGTTAGTGAACAACACACAAAAATAAAGTTATATCCATCCTCAAAGTGAATATGGGCAGGAGAGAATCTGACAGCAGCAGAGGAATCTGAATTGGGTCACGCACAGACACAAAGAGAGGAGCCCGTGGGGAATATGCATCCTGGCGTTTCTGATTTCGCACGAGATCAGCTGAGATTCGCTTAGTCTGGAGCAGCTCTCCACAGAAAAGGGCCTGGGGAGCTTTTTCTGCAACAGACTCCTGTCTGTGTCTCTGCCTGGGCCCAAGAGAAGTGAAGGAACAGAGGGGGTGGCTGCTGGAGGAGCTGGGACTTCTCAGACAGCTGCTCCCGTGGGTTGGAGTGCTAGAAGGGCTTGCTTTTCTGAAGCCTGATAGGGTTGCTCTTTTGAGTTGAGGGAGAGGCCCCCCTCCCAACTTTTTTATTCTCCTTGGAATTTCTCTAGGGTCTCAGACCAGAGACACATGGCCGATTCTAACCATCTTCTCTGCAAAGAAGGCCATGGGCCCACCTGTCTCTAAGACTAATAGAGCCCCCTTCTCCTCACCTGAGATTGGGAGACCTGGGGAGGCTCTGTGTGTGTGTGTGTGTGTGCACATGCATGTGTGTGCATGCAGGATGGGGCATCTAACTACCCACTGAAGATTTGCTTCAAGTCCCGCCCCCAGTGTATATTCCCTAAAACCCATTCCTGCCCCATCTTCCCCCTGCATTTCCCCCATCTCCTTTGCCTTAATTCCCCCCACAATCCCTTTAGGTCTGTTTCTTTTCCTCCAACTGTTCACCCTCAACAAAGACGTGTAACTGAGAACCTTTCCCAGAGAAGACGGCCCATCTTCCTTTCTTAAAAAGATCAGTTGCCTGATTTCCTTTGGGCCCGCTGCCATATTTCTTTTATATTTCATTCATTCTCCAGACTCAGTGATAAGGACAGGAACTATTTAAAGGGGAGAAGGGAGGTTCTCCTTAAGGACCTAATCAAAGGACAAGATGAACGGTGCCTGCCAGAGAGAACGAGACAGCGTGGGATGAGGGCGGGTGCCACGGTGGATGTGCAGGGATGTTCCCGTGAGCCCAGCAGGGTCTGGTGGGAAGAGCTCTGGTTAGGAGCCCAGGGAACTAGGTTAAAGTTCCAGCATTGCAAAGACCTCCCGAGAGACCTCAGGCTAGTTGCTTCCCTCTCAGAGCACGAGTTGACTCACCATACAATGGATGGAAAGGCCAGATACACTCATCTCTAAATTGCCTTCCAGCTTGAATTATAAATTCTGTGGGGATGGAAATGGGCTAAGGAATTGAATTTGGTTTCCTTGTGGTTAGCAACTTTTTTTTTTTAAAGTTACCGTTTCTTAAACATCTCCTAAAGATTACCAACAACACATATGTAAGTTTTTCTAAGCATTTTACATATATGGATTCGTTGCCTTCCACAACAATCCTAGGACATAGGTACCATTAGTATCCCCATTATACAGATTAAGAAACTGAGGTACAGGGAGGCTAAGTAACCAGCCCAGGCAGTGGAGCCGGGGTTCAAACCAGGCAGTCTGGCTGCAAAGTCCCTCGTCCTCACCACCACACTCAACATTCCAGGCACTGTGCTAACTGTTTACACAAATCCTCTCCATTTTGCAGTTGAGAAACCCAAGACTCAGACCAGTTGGGCAACAGCTGAAGGTCACACAGCTGGGAAGCAGTAGAGATGAGATTCAAAGTCGGCAGAGCTCCAGAGTCTCTGCTCTCCCCCACACCATCCCGCAACCCTGCCAGACGCTCAGGCTTCCAAAGCAAGTTTAACCAATATCCCTGCATTGCCACGCCTCTTCAGGCAAGTCAGCTTCTCCCCACTGGGCCTCAGTTTCACCATCTAGAAAATGACTGGGGGATTGGCCCAGCTGATCTTTGAGGTCTCTTGGAGCTCTGTGAGTCTGTGATGAGAAAGGTGTGGTGCTTCTAGCTTAAAGGGCAGACCTGTGGCCTGGGAATGCCTTGGGCTTGGCCTGGGGTTGCAGCCAGCAAGGATGAGGGAGATGAGGGCCTGGGGATGAAATGAAAAGGAAATTTCAGGTGACTGGAGAAGGCTTATTGGCTGTGAACCTGGGAAGAGGGTTCAGATGTATGAAGCAGGTAAGAAAAGAAGAGAGAAGCCCTGGGTGGGCCTCCCAGGGGGCCTTTTCCTTCTTCCCAGGGGTCACCCCAAGCTCAAGATGGGCACATGAGAGCCTTGGGCAAGGGAGCAGGGATCAGGCCAGCACTGAACCGAGGTCAGAACTTCTGAGACACAGCAGTTCGAGGGAACTGACATTGCTGGGGGTTTTGTTTTCTCTGTAAATATTTGGAGATGTCCAGTTATTCTAGAAAAATGTATCTGCAGCTGAGGTGGCACATTTGTGCGGCTGGCCTGGCTGCCTTTTGCATGACTGCTCTGTTACATTCTTCCCCTTCAGGAACCGAGGGTTGTTTTCCCATCTGTAACCTCATTAGGATGTCCACACCAGCGGGCTCCACACGCACACGCGCTCCGGCAGGTTCCCCTCGGGGACACACACGCACACTGGCATCGCCCCCTGGCCACACGCTCACGCACACAGTCGCAGCTGTGCCTTTTAATATTTAATGCCGTTGCTGCAAACGCCACTCCATGCTGACTGCATCCGTGCCAGGCTCATTCCTCTCAGGGCGCCGATTCCCGGCTTGGAGACCAGCTGACAAATCTTGTTAAAAACCTTCCAGCCCAGTGCATCTCTCGGAGGAGGGTAATGTCACGTGCTTGCGAGATGAGCGAATGGGTGTCATTACCAGGCAGCTCCATTTTCAACGAGGCTCTTTCCACTTGGGGAAATGGATGGAATCACCTATTGCGTGAGTGCCTCAGCCCTCCCTCTAGCTCCCCACGGCCCAGAGCGATTGCAGCTCTGCGTCCTTCAGACCCCTCTTGACGCATGGTAGGTTGGACTGACCTGCTCTCTGGCTTGCAGAAGTCACGGCTCTGGGTGGCACCAAGGCACGAAATGACACGGACACCTGGCCTGTGTGGGGGCCTTTGTCTGTCCCTCTCTCCCTGCTCCTCCACAGTCAGTATCCATACTATGGTTTGAATGTATGTATCTTTCCAACATTCATATGGTTGGAACATAACCCCCAAAGCAATGGTATGAGAAGTTGGGGGGGGCCTTTGGGAGGTGATTAGGTCATGAAGGCTCCACCCCTGTGAACGGGATTAATGCCCTTATAGCAATAAAAGAGCAGGAGGGAACTAGTTAGGCTCATTGTGATCTTCCACTCTTCTACCACGTGAGGACACAGCGTTTGTCCCCTCCAGAGGGCATGGCAAAGCCCCATCTTGGAAGCAGAGAGAGCCTGAACCAGACACTGAATCTGTTGGCGTCTTGATCTTGGACTTCCAATTCTCTAAAACTGTGAGAAATACATTTCTATGGTTTGTAAATTACTCCATCGGTGGCATTTTGTTGTACCAGCAGGAAGGGACTATGACATACACCACGGAGGCCACTGCTGCTACAGTGGCTAGCAGAGAGGATCATGGGTGGTTCCAGCTCTCATGCTAGCAAAGGGTCTCATCCCTGACCCCTAGTCCAGTATGCTGTGGTCTCCAAGCCCACAGAAAGGCCCTCCCTCCAAACCCCAGCTTTCAGAGTCTAAGGGGCTGACAAAAGGTTAAGGGCTCGAGTTCTGGTCTGAGCTGGGACAGGTGAGCAGGCTACTGTGCAAGAGCTGCTAAATGCAGAGTCCTCAGGTATCGAGGTTACCCGGAAAAGTTGGTCTTCCCAAAGCTGCAGTAGGATCAGCATGTCCGGTTCAGTGCTGACCATGCAGGCTTGGGGCCTATCCCTTGAACTCTGGAAGGGTATTTGCAAGATGGACCTCCTGTCCTCATCTTCCTTCTACCTTTCAGCCTCTTGGTCCTGTGTCACCAGACGGGCTCAGAGCATTCCTGAGCAACTTTGTGGTTCTGAGCGTCTCTAAGAAACGAGGCCTGGGAGAGGGCAGGGAGGAGGGGAGAGGGGACGGTCAGGTGGGGTGTGGGGGATTGCAAAACAAAGACACGCTCATTTGCCATTTACCAAAGACTTTTTTTTTTCTTTTTCTTTTAAAGCTGTTGTTTCCTCAAGGGAAAACTTTATCTGTGTGTGGGTAAAATGTTGCTCTCTTAACGAATCGAAAGCAGAACATGAGGAGAGGTTTTCAGTCCCTGTGACAAAGAACAAAGAACAAGCTCATGGGCCTTGGGCGGCCACTGTCACCCTCCCCGCCCCTGACATTTCCCTTGTCCTCTCCTCCCATCCCAAGAGCTGAGTGCATGTCATCCCCACTCTGGAGCCCAGAGTGTGGCTTTGATCAGGCAGAGGCAGCCGGCCTGGCCTGCAGGAAACACCACACTCTCCCCTGTTGAGAGCCTGGGAGGGCGACGCGGCAAGTGAGGGGATGAGTGTGCTTTTAGGGCGGCGTGGCAGCTGCCATTCCCGCTGGCTTGGAGGACAGTGGAGAAAACGATGGAGGGAGGGGTTCAGAGAGTTTGTTTGACCAGCTGATGTCCGCTTTTCCTCACCAAGCCAAGAAGTCTCCCCACTATCTCTGGTCTTGGAGACAAGGCCTGGTTTTCGGAAGAGCTGGTCTGAGCATTTGAGTCTGTGGGAGGCCAGAAGTTTCATTCAGAGGACTCTTCGGGCCACTCCCACGCCCCTTGCACTCACCCTCTTCGGCCCCTTCACTCCAGCAGGTGGTAACAGTTTCTGGACTTTCACTTTCAGTTTTTGGTTTAGGGGACAATAGCCTCTGTTTCCCAGTGTTGTCTGTCTGGTGTTAGCTTATCAGCCCTGTCTTTTTTTGGCATTGGTTGAGGTAGCTGGGATTGGGGTGAAGCTATCTTCTGGAGCAGGGGCTTGCACTCTGAGGGGAGAGCTGCTTTTCCATGAGCAGCTTTTGGCGGGGGGATGTCCTGAGTCATTGCATCTGCTCCCTATCCCCACCCCAGGGACCCTGGGAGAGGTCCCTCTAGTCCAGGCAGAAGAGTAGTCTATGGGGAGAAGGTGGTGGTGGTCTCGGCCTCCACACTCATGGAGGACCGCCGGATGTGCCGACAGGAAGACCACTGCCGGAGCTGCTCCTGGCTGAGGCAGCCCAGATCCTTGAAGAGCTTGAAGAGATCGTTGCGGAACTTGACGCCGATGAAGGCATACAAGAAAGGGTTGACGCAGCAGCGGACGCAGGCCAGGCTGTAGGTGACGTCGTAGGCGATGTTGAGCTGCTTACTGAGCTCACAGGTGCTACTGGTGATGTTGAAGTTGGCCACCGTCTGGGCCAGGACCACCCCATTGTAGGGCAGCTGGAAGACTATGAAGACCACGACCACAGCGATGATCACCTTGATGGCCTTGTTGCGCTCAAAGTTGCGTGCCTGGAGCAGGGTGCGGATGATGACAAGGTAACAGAAGCTCATGGCCAGCAGGGGAACCAGAAAGCCGATCACCATCTGGGCCACCTGGATGGTGATAAAGGCCTCCACATGCTCTGTGATGAGAGAGCATCGCATTGCTTGCTCACTGCTGCTCCTCTGGAGGTCACTGTACAGGAGCTCTGGGATGGAGAGCACCGTGGCTAGTATCCAGATGCCCACACAGGACAGCTTGCTGATGAGGAGGACGCGGGCACGGTGGCGGTGAGCTGAGACAGCCTGGACGATGGCCACATAGCGGTCAATGCTGATGCAAAGAAGTAGGAGCATGCCACTGAAGAAGCTCATCTTGTAGATGGCAAAGATGAGCTTGCAAAAGTGGACACCGAAGACCCAGGACTTGGCCGCGCTGTAGGCCCAGAAGGGAAGGGTCAGGAGGAAGAGGATGTCTGCCACCGCCAGGTTGAGCAGGTAGGTATCGGTCATGGTCTTGAGCCTCTTGAAATAGATATAGGTCAACACGACTAGCCCATTGCCCAGTAGGCCCACGAAACAAATGATGGAGTACATGATAGGGAGGAACCAGGCTTTAAAGTTCCGCACGTCCTTCTTGGAGCACAAAGACTCGAACAAAGTGTAGTCCACTGTGGTGTTGTCTCCGATGTAATCGTCCGTGACCTCATCTTGACACAGGCATACCTTCGGGGAAGGAAATGAGGGAAAACAGGCCAGTTTAGCTGGGTAGCTCCAACTCTGGCTGGGATTTAGCCTAGAGCAGTGGTTTCTTTCTTTTTTTTTTTCTTGAGACATGGTCTCACTCTGTTGCCCAGGCTGGAGTGCAGTAGTGCAATCATGGCTCCCTGCAGCCTCAGCCTCTCCAGGCTCAGGTGATCCTTCCACTTCAGCCTCCTGAGTAGCTGGGACCACAGCCTTATGCCACCACACCCAGCGAATTTTTGTATTTTTAGTAGAGATGGGATTCTGCCATGTTGCCCAGGCGGGAGGAATAGTGGTTTCATCGTGAGGTCTGCATCATCAGTATCTTAGCATCACCTGGGAACTTGTTAGGAATGCAAATTCTCAGGCCCCACTGAGAATTCTGAACCAGAATCTCAGGTGATGGGTCTAGGAATCTGTGTTTTCCTAAAGTCTCCAGGTGATTCTTTGGTTTGAAATCAGTGCTTCTCAAATTTTAACTCCAATACGCATCACCTGATTAATCCTGTGAACATGTCTATCCTGAATCAGTAGGCTAAGGTGGGGCCTGAGATTCTACAGTTCTGCTAATAAGTAGCAAGTGGCTGATTTTGCCAAGTCTGAGAGACTCTACATGTGCTGACAGGGGACTGGAAATCAGCTGGGCTCTGGGGCCAGATGAGCCTTGAGCTGGTTAAACTCTTTCTCTCTCTCTCTCTCTCTCTCTCAGAGCCTCAGTTTTCTCTTCTGTAAAATGGAGATGAATCCTATTTGCTTCCCATGGTTGCTGTGAGGTACCTAGCCCAGGCTCCAGCACCATTTCCTCTCCATGGAGCTTTAATTTTGCCCTCTGGAAGCTCCGTGAGAGACGGAACATGTGTCTTTCTTCTTGACCCTCCTTTAGAACTTGGTGGAGTTTTCCAGGGGGCTTACAAAAGACCTCAGCTTTAGGGGGAAAATCCACCTGGGGGTCAAGGTTGAGGAGGGCCTGGAGTAAGAAGAGAGGAAGGCAAATGCTCCCATTTTGAGGCCATGAAGCCTTGGGTTTGGGGCAAACTGCTGTGATCATGGGTGGTGGGTGACCTGGAGAGACTCTAGATCCTGGGTCCCCTCTTAGCACCCAGCAGGAGCTCAGGCAACGTGAGCCCAAGTGCCATAAACTCCGTGAATGGATGATGGGCCATGGGGGTGGGGGCGAGGACTCCTCAGCAGCTGTGTCCCTGGAAGGAAGCGCAGCTCTCATCTCCCACTCTCCCTCTGTGCTCCCGCCCTCTCCCCCCACCTCTCTGCCTCTCTCTTCCTCGCATCTCTTGCATCTCTTCCGGCAGATCCCAATCAGCAGGACTCAGCTGCTGGAGCTTTTTTTAGCCGTCTGCAGGGTCGGGTGAAGGTTCAGCAGCCTGCCGTGATTTTATCAATGAAGGAGGGGGTCCATGCCTGCTCCTGCCTCTGCGCACAGCGATGGACGGGTTTGTGCAGGGCAGGGAGCTGGGCTGGAGGACCTGCCTCACGAGGCTCATGGTTCTATCACCAGGAACCAGATTCAGCAGCTCAGCGACGATGGGTTTCTACCCATTTATGCTGGAGGGATTCACCGCATCTTGTCTCTATCTCTTTTTCACACCCAAGTTCTGGATTCATCACTGTCCTGCTTGGGAACATGGTGAGGACAAAATGATGTCCAGGAGCCTTTTCGTTGGCCATTGCTAGCCTGAGACGAAAAGTCAGTGGCAACCCCTCTTCCCTTTCCTGGGCATGGCTGCAGCCTGGGAGCCCTGAAGGAGGCTGCTGCCTTTGGCTCAGCCATGGTTACGGCCCAAGGCCTTAGACCCAGGGTCCCTGGACATGAGGGGGTCTCAGCCTTCCTGGAGGGCAGTACTCCCGGCCTCTATGAAGTGCACTCTGCATCATCCAGTCCTGCCTTCCCTTATCCCCTTGAACGTTGTTCCTGTTTTATAATTCTCCCTCCCCTAGCCTCACTGCCTCTGCAGCCCACAGCCCCACCACATCCTGCCCTGTCTGAGCACCCCCTCCCCAAGTGACAGGGAAAAATGAGCCTCAGCTGTCCTCCTCCCCTTCCCAACCTTCCAGCCTCCACTGCCAGCAATACAGCCCCCCAGAGTCCTGGAGACAGGGGAGAGAGAGGAGGGAGTGGTGATGGGGAAGGGGGCCAGGCTATGGGCTGCAGCCCAGGCTCCGGGGGGCCTCTGGGATGGGGTTTTGGGAACAGTGCCCAGCTTGGGGCCTGCCTCTGGCCTGAGGTTCTGGAAAGCTGCCCCTCTGGCCTCCAGACCTGGGGATGAGCCGAATTCTGAAGCACTGCCTCTCTAGCTCTGGCCTCAGTTGGACTCCCCTACCCCTACTCTGAGCTCCCACCTCTAACAAATGGGAGAAAGTTGACTCTGCGAGTTACAGTTTCTTCTAACTTTGGCACTTGGTGAGGCACACTTTCTGTCTGTTTCTGGATGGAGAAACAGAACTTTGTAAAGTGAGGGTCTTTGTTCCTGCCGAGTTCAGGCCTGCTATAAAGTATGTGCTCATCCACCCCTCTCCCCATCCCTAGGGTCCCATCCTCTCTTCCCTCCCATGCCAGGGAGGCCGGATGGGTCTCTATTTCACCAAAGAAAATGGGGGCTGCGAGGGAAGCCTTTGGGTGAAGGTTGGAAAGAGACAACTTTGGGGCAATAGGATAGTAACAAGATCGCCAGATCCAGGGTGATTTTCTCAGCACACATGCACAAAACCCAGTAACATTTTTTGCTTTTTGCAGCTCTTCTCTCTCTAAGAACTCAGAGTCCATATTTCTGTCTCCTGGGCAGGGAGATTGGAGGTGGGACAGGGAAGGTGGTAAGTTATTTTCCCCCAAGTTTTAACCTAAATGGAGTAAAGGAAGTCCAGAGAACATCTGTGGCTCTCCAGGGTCACTCAGCAGATGGTGAGGGGGCAGCCATTAGCTTAATGAGTGGCAGGCGGGCTTATGTCTGGGTCTTGTATCTTCTAGCAAATGCCCAGCTCCTCCACTAAACCCCTGACTTGGGAGGCCGTGTGGAGAAGGGAACAGAGCTTTCCTTGGCAGAGAACCTCACCTGGAAAATGACAAGGAGAGCCACCACCAGCACGCTTTTCATTGGTTTCCCTGTAGGAGACAAGGCGAGAAAGTTATTGCTTGGCAGGGACAAGTCTTTGTTATTAAAGAAAGCAGTGGAGGGGGAGACGCTGTTGGGAACTTTCCTCCCAAGCTCCAGGCACTGTGTTTGCTGAAAGAGAACATCAGAACCAGATTGTGCCTTTGAACACCTGGCCTGCTGCCCGGCATCACTGTCCTCACCTCCTTCTCGTCCTCCTCCACTCCCAGGTCCTGGAAAGAAGCAGCATCAGAATGCAGGGCAGCCCCTCCCACCCCCTGTCTTGGTCCATCTGGGCTGCTTCTTGGAGCTGGGAAGTCTTCTCTAGCCCAGACCACCCCTCAAGACTGAGCTTGGTTGGTGGGTCTGAGTGCCCCCTCCCACTCCACCTGATGTGGGATGAGGCGGCAAAGCTATGAGGTCGTGGGGTAGGTGCACACGTTTCCAGCCCTGCTTTGGTGCTGGTAGCCACTGGCCCAGGAGCATTTTCCTGGCATCCAGGTGAGTGCGCAGCCACATGTGCATGAAGCCAAGCCTGAGTGTCTTCTGAGGGAGGTGGGCTGAGGAAGGAGGATGACCTCACAGGCTGGGTAGAGGGATGAGGTTCCTTACTGGTCCACAGCGATGGAGACTGCCTCAGGGCTCCACCAGCTCCACAACACCCCCTCACTGAAATGACATTCATTCAGCACTGACTGTTGGTCCACTGGGCGCACACCCTTGGCCTGCCTTTGGGACAGAGATCCCTTCCCTTTTATCTTGTGCAGGCCCAGAATTGAGGAGGTGCCCCACAATTGTGTGCTGATGAATATATGAATGATAAATACATGAATGATGAATAAATACACGAATGACAAGTAAACGAATGCCTGTCCTTTTTCCAAGGGAGAGGGCATCAAGATGGCCCGAGAGGACACAGAAGGGATGCTGTCCTGTGGCAGTGTGGGGGAAGGATGCTCTTTCCTGATGTCACGACTTCTTTATTTTTTTGCTTAACTGAAGTGCCTGCACACACTTTCTCTCCTTTAACTTGTTTTCTAACTTAGGCTTGGGGGGCAGGTGAAAGGGGGAACAGGGTCAGCTTTGGGAAGCGACGTGTTCTGGAAGTCAGGAGGTTTCCTGGGGTCTGAGCAGCTGATGGGGACCCCGGTTTAGCACAAGGCCCAGATGTGCTCAGTCTGGTTTTGTGGCTGAGCCTGGGGCCCAGCAGGAACTTATTTCTTCCTGAGGCTGAGCAGGGAGGACAGTTGACAGAGTAATTTGCCTAGATGTCTTAGCTTACCTACAAGTCAGGGCGGCAGTAGCCCTCTTCCCGTATCCTGACCCTCAGGTCCCAGCTAGGTAGGGCCTGGCCCACTGGAGAGTCAGTAACTGCGATGCCACAAGTGAAGGCAGGCCCTTGGCAGCTCCAAGCTCAATAGCGCCAGGAAGTGCTTGGGAACCTGTTTAAGGCACCTTCTCCTGGAGGCTGGGGAAGCAGTGAGAGCCCAGCGCTTCCGTGTCCTTGGCCACAGCACCACCTGCTGGAGGCCTCCCTGCATGGCACCCAGATTGCAGTTGGTTAATGTGTTCCCCGGAAATTGTGTAAAGCCAGGGATTCTGGGCTTGAGAGTTCCTCCGGGAAGGAGAGACTGCATCGGGCTACATAAATAAATAGGCATTTCTCCCGCCTTGAGCAAATAGTCCTGCACACTACTGCTAGACACATCTGCCTAAAGCTTAGCTCTGATGGCAGTCCCCACCTCACCTTCCTCCTAAATCCTCAGGGGCTCTAACCGGCCCTGAGGATGAAGCCCCTGATGCTTGGCCTGGCAGTCCAGTCCTCCGCTGTCCACTCAAAGAGGGCTTCCTAGCTGCATTTTCTATTCTGGGGACAGGCAGCCGCTGTCCCCTCGTTCCCAGCCTGCGCTCGGGCATTTGTAGTCCTGCTGCGATTGGACCCTGTTGCAACAGAGCTCCCCACCGCTCATTCCCCTTTTTCACTGAATTACCCCTGAGCTCCTGAGTTTAAGTCCACGTGTTTACGCCCAACCACACTCTTCACGGTTCAACGCTCCACCCGCCCTCCACTGACTCATCTAGAGGTCGAGTCTCGAGGTTTCTTTAAACACGTAAATGTCTTTCGGTTACTCTAGAGAAAGCCCGCTCTGACTGTCAGGGAGAAATGAGAAACCTCAAAGTTTTGATAAGTCACAACGGGTGAGATCTGAGGAGTTCTGTTGAACTCTGTTGATAACCCCTTCTCCCGGGCGCTGTCCCACTCCTGCTGTTCCCGTCAGGGGAGGGGCGTTGGGGGAGTGCTGGCGTGTGTGCCTGTGATTTCTCATTCCAGGTGTTTTGGAGGAGGTGGATGAGCAAAGGTCTTGTAGGTCCAAAACAGGTGGCTTTCAAGAAACATCACAGGGAAACTTAGGGGAACTCTTGTGTGTGGCAAAAGGGAGCCTGGTCAGTGGCCTTGAGTCAGATCATCCCTGTCTGTTACAAAGTCATAAAGAAACTGGTCTTGGGCAGCTTCAGTGAGACCAATGAAGTTGGGAATCTCTGGGGCTAAGGAGTGGTTGACCTAGATGTTGGGTGTTTTCTGAGTTCTTGAGTTTTCAGTAATGATCATCATGAAAATTCCCTAGAACTCCAACCGGAGCCCCCAGCATGAGAGACTGCCCATCCAGGAAAGATAATTATTGGCTGGCTGCCCCCACCTCCAAACCATGAACTTCCATCCCCACATTTTTCCAGGTCCTCCAGACTGCCCAGGAAATCACAGTTGCCCAATCAGCTTGCCCCAAGAGCGACCCCAAGCTTTTTCCTCTCTGAACTTCCTCACCTGCCAACACAACTTTTCTCGCTCTCTCTCTTTTTTTGGATAAGGGAGGCAGAGGAGAAGCAGGGAGGTGGTGAGAGGTCTAGAGATCTGGGGAATCCACTTTCAGACAGTAGGCAGGGATGGGTGAGAGCCTGGTAGACCTTGCAGTTTCTATGTTATCAACTGCTGTATCCAATGAGATAATTCATATTCACTGAGCTCTCACTGCGTGCCACACTGTCTGCATGTATGGTCTCATTTCATCCTCTCAAAAGCCCCACGAGGTAGACACTACTATTATCCCCATTTACCAACGAGAAACTGAAACACAGCAAGTAACTTTCTCAGAGTCACACAAAGGCCAGCAGGAGAGCAGGCTTTGAAACCCTCCAGCAACCACACTCCTAACCATCCTTCTGTGCTGCCACTCGGTCTGTATGTGTCTCTCCCTCATAACATCTCATGAGCTACCCTGGTGATCCTCATCTTAGATTCCAGAAAATAGAGGCCCAGAGAGATTAAGCCAAATGCCTGGGGCCACACAGCTGCTAAGAGAGGGACCTGAGATTTGAACAGGATAGCAAGGTTTGGGCTCTGGCTACTGCATCAGGCTGTGTTTCTGATGAGCCTCCTGCATCTAGGACGCTCCACGGAGCATGAGGGGAATCTTTGCTCCACATGCCCCACTGGCCACCAGTGCTTCCTGCTTCCATCCCCCAACATCCCGGCCCCCAAAAGAGCCGGCCCCACCTCTGTTCTGACACGGGCTTTGCTGCCTCTTTGCTGCCACAGAACTCCTTCCAAAACACAAATCTCATCCTTTAATTCACCTACTTGAAAAATAAAAATCTTTGATGGGTCCCCATTGTTTTCAGGATAACGTCCAAATTCCTTAGGGATGCCGTACCACGTTTTAAGGATTGGGTCTCCTGTGCCTGCGTCCTTCCTCCTCATCTTCCTCCTTGGTATGGCCAGCTACTCCACCCTCCCCTCCGCTTGCTTCTTTCTTGTCTCTGTTACTGTTGTCTTAGCTGACCATCTACACGGCTGCAGCCTTAGTCCCCAGGACACTCTGCTTGTCAGCATGGAGTTTTTGAAATAATGGATTTGAATGCCTTTAGGTGGGGCATGCACCCTCTGGGTCACTCTACTCCCCTCCACTTCCTGCACCTTATGCCCGTTCCCTCTTTTACCTTGTCGGCCTCTGATGGCAATGGAGTTTGCCATTCCTGCCACCTCCTGGGCCCATTGCAGCTCCTTGTTGGGCTTGACAACTCCTACATACCCTTGAAAACCCACCTTAAATACCTCTCTGACCCAGGTTCACTATTCCCTTCTTGTCTTGCCCTTGGCCTGGTCAATGCTGTATCTTATTCTGTTGCAGTGGCTTTGTGACATATGTGTCACTCTCCCCACCAGACTGGTCATCCTGAATCCCTCAAACAATGAGAGTTGACTGAATGTCCGAAGCAAAGAGGAGAGATTTTTTCCAACAGCGACCCCAGGCTGCAGCGTTCCTCTCCTCCCCAGCCAAGTTTCTGGCAGGCAAGAAACTGGCCCTGAATTAGCTTCAGCATCCCCCTTTGCCACCATTTATGTCTGAGCTGTGAGGCACACATCTCTCATGGGTTCATTTTTTCCTTGCTTTGCTTTTGAGAATTATGAAAGATCTTCGGTCTCATTGCTCGAAGGTGGGGAGGGTGCCTCAGAGCTGCTCATTCAAACCGTGAAAAAGGCCAGCTCAGCCCTGCTTGGGAGTTTTCATTTTGTGTAACAGAAACCCTCCCTCCTCACCCACCTCTTGCTCCTTGCTGGGCAGATGAAGAGCAGAACAACAGATCCTCCGAGGCCCACCCACCCCATCAACGGCCCAGAGAGCCCGTTTTGAGTAAAGCTTGTCAGCGGCTTCCCCTCCTACCAGTATTTCGGGTTTGACCGTTGGGGCTCTCTCAAGTTGAGTGAAGTGGCAAGAACATCCCTTCTTCCTGGACCAGAGATTACCCTCTCTCCCTGCATCAAAGCATAGGAGTCTAGCACCCCCAAACCTAGTCTGGGGTAAGACACTGTGCACATCTTCCCAACCCCCTGTTCAGTCATGTAGATGGCTTGAAATCAATCAGCCAGGGTGGGAGAATTTACACCATGGAAATTGGCAAGCACTACAAATTCAGGACTTTCCCTCCACCCTGGAGGCAGCTACCAGTGCTCCACCCCGGGGAGCTGCTTTTCAAATGCCCAGCAGCACACCACTGGGCACTGCTTGGTTTCCTTCCTGGAGGCCAGTATGAAAGGCTGGAGCAGGGTCTTCTGTGGATGACGTCTGTACTGTGGGATTGTGATGGGGGGTGGTGGAGGGGGTGCAGGGGAGTGGGATTTAAGGGTAGATTGGCTGGGAAATGAGGCATTTGGAAGAGATTTTCAAAAACTAAACTCTACAGAGTTCTTGATACAGTGTATTCATTCATTCCGCAGACATTTTCTCCTCACATCCTCAAAGCACCTGAACCTGCCTTTCAGGAGTTCACAGTCAGTGGGTGGGGTGACCACTTTAACCCTTTCACAGCTGTTTGCTGGGTCCAGACCCAGCGTTCAGGGCAGGCAGGAAAGTAAGAGATGAAATCAAGGAGGCTGTGGTGTGGCGAGGAGGGGTGTGAGGACAGCACCAGGGAACCTTCACTTTTTAAAGCCAACCCCTTGCGGCTTTGAGGCCGCCGTGGTGCATTGTTTGCTGGTGAGACAAGCCATCTAGGAACCTGGTCTGCTTAGCCTCAGCCTGGTCTGACTCCACAGCTGAGATTTATAAAGGGGGCGTCTGGAGCTGGATGAACCACTCAGAACACCCTCAGTGCTTCCCCTTGACCCCTTCTAGTCAAGACGGAGGTTAGACCTGAGAAAGGGCTTTCTAAAGAGTAGAGTTGTCTGCCAGGGCAGAGTGCGTGAGGTTTGCTCAGGGGCAGGGGCTGTGCTGAAGGCCTGGCTATGATTTCTCCAAGCTGAGTGCCCCTTGCCATCCCATTCCATGTTGCCTGCCCATTCCCTAACTTGCAAGAGGCAACAGCAAAGCCAGATCAAAGCAGGTGGGATGTGCAGCAGAGACAAAGCAACCAGAGCTTGCATTTGCAATGCACCGCACCATTCTCACAACCCAGTCACGTTTCATTTGCATCTCCTCATGACCCCAAGTGGACAGGTATATGAATATTTGGCAGGGGAGAAAGGTGGGAATCAGAGAGTGGGTAAAAGGTCCTAAGCTCTCTAGGGAGAATTTCTCTGTTGAAACCTGTCCGCAGAGGTCCCAGAGGGCCTAACCTATCACCCTCATGATGAGAACAGGTTCTGCCAGACCACCAAGCCCAGCCCCGCCACTCTCTTATGTCCCTGCTGTTTTAGAAAGACATGACCTCGGCCCCTCCCTTGTCCCCACTGGCACCAAAGGCTGACCCCTTCCCCAGGTCTGAAAGGGCAGGTGCACCCCTCCTGGGACAGCAGGGGGCATTCTCTGGAAGTAGCTTCCAATGCCCACCAAATCAGAACTGATTTCTCCAGGAAGCACCCCTATGCGCTCCACCCGCATCCTCCACCCCCACTCCACAGGGTCAGTCTGGGTGTCCAAGACCCTGGTACTGTTCCTTCTCACATGAAGAGGCTCACTCACCCAGGTCCATGACGCTCTCTGGGCGGTAAAACCACACAGGAAGGCTGTGCCCGGACTCGCACTACCCCTGTCTGGGGAGGAAGTGGTTCGAGCCCCTTTTAAGTTGTCGGAGAAGCCACCCTCTTCCCTGCCCCTCCCACCCTTGCTCCTCCCCCCAGCCCTCCCTGACTCACGCAGGGCCCCTTCAATGCTTTCAGAGATAAAGGGGCAGAAGAAAGGTGACAGAGGGTGACAGTCGCTGGTCATAGGATCCTGAATCATTAGGTCATTTACATTCAAAAAGCCCCCTGTGCTGCCTGGCAGAATCTAGATGAGGGGCCGTTTACTGATTCAACAAATCTTTATAGCATGAACATCACATGCAGGCCATGGGTTAGATGTTGGGGAGTCAGAGATGTGTGAGAGAAGTGTCCCCATCCTTCCCTTGCTCTGCTCAGTGTCACAATGGAATATAGTCCCAAATGGCTTTCCCTCTGGCTTCTGGGTAGTTTAGGCCAGTGGGAGGCACTGACACATAATGACAGGTAAAAGGGAAGAGATATGCCACGATGTATCTTTTTTCTCCCCCCTTCCCCTCCCCTCTCCTCCCTCCCCTTTCCCTCTTCTCCCCCCCTTCCTTTTCCTTTCTTAATGACAGCTTTATTGAGCTATAATCCACATCCCATAAAATTTACTCTTTTAAAGTATAGAATTCAATGGTTTTTGTATGTTCACAGAGTTATGCAACCATCACCACAATACATTTTAGAACATTTTTTCTCACTCCCTCTCAAGAACCCTGTAATCACTAGCAATGACCGCTCCCCTCCCCTCCTGTCATCGAAAGCCCCTGGCAACCACAAATCTACTTTCTGGCTCTATAGATTTTCCTATTCTGAACATTTCACATAAATAGAAGTATCAATATGTGACCTTCACATCTGGCTTCTTTCAGTTAGTGTTTTCAAGGTTACCTATGTGGTGGTATGGATCCATTCCCCATTCCTTTTTATGGCTGAATAACATTCCATTGTATGGATATGCCACATTTTGTTTATCTGTCATCAGTGGGATGTTTGGGCTGTTTTCCCTTTTAGCTATTATGAATGATGCTGCTATAAATATTTATGTGCAAGTGTTTGTGTGGACATATGCTTTATTTCTCTTGGGTATATACCTAGAAGTGAAATTGTTGAGTCATATGGTAATTATATATTTAACATTTTGACGAACTATCAAACTGTTTTCCAAAGTGACTACACCATTTTATGTTCCCATCAACAATGCGTGAGGGTTCCACATTGTCAACAAAACTTACTATTGTCCATTCTTTTGATTCTAGCCATCCTAGTGGCTGTAAAGTGGTATCTCATTGTGTTTTTTTTCTTTTTTCTTTTTTCTTTTTTTGGAGATGGAGTCTTACTCTGTTGCACAGGCTGGAGTGCAGTGGCACGATCTTGGCTTACTGCAGTCTCCACCTCCTGGGTTCAAGTGATTCTCCTGCCTCAGCCTCCCAAGTAGCTGGGACTACAGGCACATGCCACCATGCCCGGCTAATTTTTGTATTTTTAGTAGAGACGGGGTTTCACCATGTTGGCCAAGCTGGTCTCAAACTCCTGATCTAAGGTGATCTGCCAGCCTCGGCCTCCCAAAGTGCTGGGATTGCAGGCATGAGCCACCATGCCCGGCCTCTTTGTAGTTTTGATATGCATTTTCCTAATGACTACCTATGTTGAGCATCTTTTCGTGCTCTTATTGACCATTTGTATTATTTTTTGAGAAATTTCTATTCAAATCCTTTGCCCATTTAAAAAATTGGGTTATTTATTTTTTATTGTTGAGTTGTAAGACTGCTTTATATATTCTGGTTACAATCCCTTATCTGATACATATCTGTAAATATTTTCTCCCTTACTATGGATCATCTTTTCACTTTCTTGATAGTGTCCTTTGAAGCACAAAGGCTTTTTGTTTTTTAAAACCTGAATCTCTGGCAAAAGAAGCACAAAGTTTTAAATGTGGAGGTTCAATTGATTTATTTTTCTTTTGTCAATTGTGTCTTTGGTGCCATATCTAAGAAACGATTGCGTAATTCAAGTATACAAAGATTTATTCTTATATGTTCTTTTAAGACTTTTATAGTTTTAGCTGCAACATTTAGATCTGATCCATTTTGAGCTAATTGTTGCATATGGTGTGAGGTAGGGATCCAGCTTCATTTTTTATATGGATATCTAGTTTTCCCAGCATCATTTGTTGAAAAGACTATTCTTTCCACCATTGAACTGTCTTAGCAACTCTGTTGGAAATCAATTGATCATAAATGTAATGATTTATTTCTAGACTATCAATTCTATTTTATCAATCTCTGTGTCTGTCCTATGACAGTATCACACTGTCTCGATTACTGTAGCTTTATAGTAAATTTTGAAATTGGGAGTTGTGACTGCTCCAACTTTATCTGTCTTTTTAAACATTGTTTGACTAATCTGCATCTCTCTCTTTTCCATATGAATTTTAGGTTATCAATTTCTGCAATGAAACCAGCTGGGATTCTAATAGGAATTGCATTGAATCTGTAGATCAATTTAGGGAGTATTGCCATTCTAACAAAGTCTTTTGGTCCATGAACATGGGATTTTTTTCATTTATTTAGGTCTTCCTTAATTTCTTTATGCTTTTTAGGCTGCAAGTCTTTCACTTCTTTGTTAAATTTTTTCTTAAGTATTTTACTCTTTTTGATGTGCTTGTAAATGAAATTGTTTTCTTAATTTTATTTTCAAAGATGGCCAAATAGAAGCAGGTATGGGGCATGGCTCTCTCAGAGAGGAACAAAGGGGTGAGTACTTACAAAACCTTTATCTGAAACATCCAGATACTTGCATTGGGACTGATTAAGGAATCAGCTCGACCCACAGAGGATAGAGGAAAGCAGGGCAGGGCAGTGGCCTATATAGGAGCAACACAGACCCAAAGGAAACCCCCTCCCCTCCCCCCACCAGGGAAGTGGTGAGTGAATGTGCAAACCTGGGGAGCGATGCTTCTCCCACCAATCTTTGCAACCTTTGGATCAGGAGATCCCCTGTGAACCCACTCCACCAGGCCTTTGGGTCTTACACACAGAGCTGCATTGGATTATTGGCAGAGCAGCTGCTCAGGCATGCACAGACACCCAGGAGCTTTACATACTCAGGCTCCGGAACCCCAGCAAAGGTGACCACCATTCAGGCAAGGCAGGAGGTCTGTACATACCCCTAGGAAGGAGGCTGAATCCAGGGAGCTGAGCAGCATTGGTCTGTGGGCCTCACTTCCACAGCACCTCACCAGATAAGACCAAGTGGCTTGGAATTCCAGCCAGCTACGGGCAACAGTGTAGCACCTACCTGAGACAAGGTGGAGTTCTGGGGGTGGCTGGGGTGGGGGTGAGGGGCACCACCTTTGCTGTTTGGACGACTCAGCTGTTCCAGCCTGTAGGCTTTGGAGAGTACAAACCCACCAGGTGTGGAAAGGATCCCCCAGCACAGCACAGCTGCTCTGCCAAAACATGGCCAGACTGCTTTTTTAAGCAGGACTCCTATCCATTCCTCCTCACTGGGTGGGTCTTCCCAAACAAGGCCTTCAGCCACTTCTGCCCATTTTCTACAGCCCATAAAATTTTGATCTCTCCCTGGGACAGGGTGCCTGGATGGTGGAGAGGGCTGCCACCTTTGCTGTTTGGGCATCCCAGCCATTCCAGCCTTTCAGCTCTGGGGAGCTCAAACCAACTGGGGGCTGAAAGGATCTCCCAACGTGGCACAGCTGCTTTACCAAAATATGGCCAGACTGCTTCTTTAAGAGGGTCCCTGATCCATTCCTTCTCACTGGGCAGGACCTCCCAACTGTGGCCTCCAGCCACTCCTGTCGATGTTCTCTGGCTGACAGAGATTTGAAGACTTCCTGGGACAGAGCTCCTCGGGGGAGGGGCAGGCTGCCATCTTTGCTGTTTTGGCGACTTAGCCACACCAGTCTCCAGGCTTTGGAGATCTCAAGCCAACTGGGGATGCAAGTGGTACCCCAGCACAGCATAGTTTCTCTTCGGAAGTGTGGCTAGATTGCTTCTTTCAGTGGCTCCCCAATCCTGTTCCTCCTGACTGGGTGAGACCTCCGAAATGGGGTCTCCGGCCATCTCCTACAGGTGTGTTTAGGCCAGCAATAGGTTCATACCTCCCTGGGATGGAGCTCCTAGGGGAAGGGGCAGGTTGCCATTTTTGCTGTTTCACAGCCTTCACTGGTGATACCTCCAGGTACTGGAAAATCCAAAGTGACTAGAGTCTGGAGGGGACCCCCAGCAAGCCACAGCAGCTTTATGGAAAAGTGGCCAGATTGTTAAAAGAAAAACAAAAGAAACCCCAAAACCCCATCCAAAGGTCAGCAACCTCAAAAATCAAAGGTAGATAAGCCCACAAAGATGAGAAAGAATCAGCATAAAAACACTAAAAACTCAAAAAGCCAAAGTGCCTTCTTCCTTCCAAATGACTGCAGCATCTCTCCAGCAAGGGTTTGGAACTGGGATAAGGCTAAGATCACTGCAATGAAAGAAGTAGACTTCAGAATGTGGATAAAAATGAACGTCGCTGAGCTAAAGAAGCAAGTTGTAACCCAATGCAAGGAATCTAAAAATCATGATAAAACAATGCAGGAGCTGACAGCCAAAATAGATATTATAGAGAAGAACATAACTGACCTGATCAAGCTGAAAAACACACTACAAGAACTTCACAATGCAATCAGAAGTATTCATAGAAGAATAGGCCAAGCTCTGCTTGGTCTTTCTCTGAAAGATTCTTCCTCTGAAAGAATCTCAGAGCTTGAAGACTGTCTTTCTGAAATAATACGGGCAGATAAGAATAGAGAAAAAGAATGATAAGGAATGAACAAAACCTCCAAGAAATATGGGATTATGTAAACAGACGGAATCTATGACTGATTGGGGTATCTGAAAGAGATGGGGAGAATGGAAACAATTTGGAAAACATATTTCAGGATATTTACCAGGAGAACTTCCCCAACCTAGCTAGACAAGCAGACATTCAAATTCAGGAAATGCAGAGAACCCCAGTGAGATACTCCATGAGAAGATCATTCCCAGGACACATGATCATCAGATTCTCCAAGGTAGAAATGAAAGAAAAAATGTTGAGGGCAGCCAGAGAGAAAGGCTAGGTCACCTACAGAGGGAAGCCCATCAGACTAACAGCAGACCTCTCAGTGGAAACCCTACAAGCCAGAGGAGATTGGGGGCCAATATTCAACATCCTTAAAGGAAAGAAATTCCAACACAGAATTTCATATCCAGCCAAACTAAGCTTCAGAAGCGAAGGAGAAATAAGATCCTCTCAGGACAAGCAAATGTTGAGGGAATTCATTACCACCAGAACTGCCTTACAAGAACTCCTGAAGGAAGCACTAAATATGGAAAGGAAAAACTGTTATCAGCCACTACAAGAATACACTGAAGTACACAGACCAGTGACACTATGAAGCAACTGCATAAACAAGTCTGCAAAATAACCAGCTAGCATCATGATGACAGGATTGAATCCACACATAACAATACTAATCTGAAGTGTAAATGGGCTAAATGCCCCAATTAAAAGACACAGAGTGGCAAGCCGGATAAAAAACCAAGACCCATTGGTGTGCTATCTGCAAGAGATCCATCTCACATGCAAAGACAGACATAGGCTCAAAAAGACCTTCAAATAGACTTAGACTCCCACAAAATAATAGTGGGAGGTTTTAACACCCCATTAGACAGATCATTGAGAGAGAAAATTAACAAAGATATTCAGGACCTGAACTCAGCTCTGGAATAAATGGACCTGATAGATCTCTATAGAACTCTCCATCCCCAAACAACAGAATATACATTCTTCTAATCACCACACGGCACTTACTCTAAAATTGATCACATAATCGGAAGTAAAATACTCCTCAGCAAATACAAAAGAACTGAAATCATAACAAACAGTCTCTTGGGCAACAACACAATCAAATTAGAACTCAAGACTAAGAAATTCACTCAAAACAACACAACTACATGGAAATTGAACAACCTGCTCCTGAAGGACTTTTGGGTAAATAATGAAATTAAGGGAGAAATCAAGCAGTTCTTCTTTGAAACTAATGAGAACAAAGATACAACATACCAGAATCTCTGGGACACAGCTAAGGCAGTGTTAAGGAGTAAATTTATAGCACTAAATGCCCACATCAAAAAGCTAGAAAGATCTCAAGTTAACAACCTAACATCACAACTAAAAGAACTAGAGAACCAAGGGCAAAGAAGTCCCAAAGCTAGCAGAAGACAAGAAATGACCAAAATCAGAGCTGAATCAAAGGAGATAGAGACATAAAAAAAAAACCATTCAAAATATCAATGAATCCAGGCTGGTTTTTCAAAAAAGTTAATAAAATAGATAGACTGTTAGTTAGACTAATAAAGAAGAAGAAGAGACAACTCAAATAAATACAATCAGAAATGATAAGGGAGATATTACCACTGACCTGACAGAAATACAAACAACCACCAGAGAATATCATAAACACCTCTATATGCATAGATAATCTAGAAGAAATGGATACATTTCTGGACGCATAAACCCTCCCAAGACCAAACCAAGAAGAAATTGAATCCCTGAACAGACTGAAAACGAGTTCTGAAACTGAGGCAGTAATAAACAGCCTACCAACCAAAAAAAGTCCAGGACCAGACGGATTCACAGCTGAATTCCACCAGAGGTACAGAAAAGAGTACCATTCTTACTGAAACTACTCAAAAAAATTGAAAAGGAGAGACTCCTTCCTAACTCATTCTGTGAGGCCAGCATCATCCTGATACCAAAACCTGGCAGAAATATAACAAAAAAAGAAAACTTCAGGCCATTATCCTTGATGAACATTGAGCAAAAATCCTCAACAAAATACTGGCAAACCGAATCCAGCAGCACATCGAAAAGCTTATCCACCATGATCAAATTTGGCTTAATCATCCCCTGGGATGCAAGGTTGGTTCAACATATGCAAATCAATAAATGTGACTCATCACATAAACAGAACTAAAGACAAAAACCGCATGATTATCTCCATAGATGCAGAAAAGGCC
The DNA here is from genome assembly GCF_029281585.2 of Gorilla gorilla gorilla. NCBI lineage: Eukaryota > Metazoa > Chordata > Mammalia > Primates > Hominidae > Gorilla > Gorilla gorilla. Next base: position 51,901,528 of record NC_073228.2, on the reverse strand, counting down.
TTTGATAAAATTCAATACCCCTTCATGTTAAAAACTCTTAATAAAGTAGGTATTGAAGGAATATACCTCAAAATAATAAGAGCCATATAAGACAAACTCACAGACAATATTATACTGAATGGGCAAAAGCTGGAAGTAAGCCCCTTGAAAATCAGGACAAGACAAGGTTGCTCTCTCTCATCACTCCTATTCAACACAGTATTGGAAGTTCTGGCCAGGGCAGTCATATTCAGGGAAGAGAAAGGAATAAAGTGTACTCAAATAGGAAGAGAGGAAGTGAAACTATTCCTGTTTGCAGATGACATGATCCTATATCTAGAAAACCCCACTGTCTCAGCCCAAAAGTTTCTTCAGCTGATAAGCAAGTTCAGCAAATTCTCAGGATACAAAATCAGTGTGCAAAAATTGCTAGCATTCCTATACACCAAAAACAGGCAAGCAGAGAGCCAAAGCACTCATGAACTCCAATTCACAATTGCCACAAAAAGAATAAAATACCTAGGAATACAGCTAACAAGGGAAGTGAAGGACATCTACAAGGAGAACTACAAACCACTGCTCAAAGAAATTAGAAATAATGGAAACAAATGGAAAAACATTCCGTGTTCATGGATAGGAAGAATCAGTATTGTGGAAATGACAATACTGCCCAAAGCAATTTATAGATTCAATGCTATTCCCATTAAACTACCATTGACATTCTTCACAGAACTAGAAAAAACTATTTAAAAATTCACATGGAACCAAAAAAGAGCCCAAATAGCCAAGCCAACCCTAAGCAAAAAGAACAAAGCTGGAGGCCTGCCTCATGCTACCTGACTTCAACCTGTACTGCATGGCTACAGTAACCAAAACAGCATGGTGCTGATACAAAAACAGACAGACTAATGGAACAGAATAGAGAACCCAGAAATAAGACTGCGCTCCTACAACTATGTGATCTTCAACAAACGTGGCAAAAACAAGCAATAGCGAAAGGATTCCTTATTTAATAAATGGTGCTGGGATAACTGGCTAGCCATATGTAGAAAACTGGAACTGGACCCCTTCCTTACAGCATATACAAAAATCAACTCAAGATGGATTAAAGACTTAAATGTAAAACTAAAAACTATAAAAACTCTAGAAGAAAACCTAGGCAATACCATTCAGGACCAAGGCACGGGCAAAGATTTCATGACAAAGATGCCAAAAGCAGTTGTAACAAAAAACAAAAATTGACAAATAAGTAAATTAAGGGATCTACTTAAACTAAAGAGCTTCTGTACAGCAAAAGAAACTGTCAGCAGAGTGAACAGACAACCTACGCAGTGGGAGAAAAAGTTTTGCAAACCATGCATCTGACGAAAGTCTAATATCCAGCATCTATAAAAACTTAAACAAATTTACAAGAAAAAAAAATTAAAAAGTGGGCCAAGGACATGAAAAGACACTTCACAAAAGAAGACATACATGTGACCCAGAATCATATTTTGAAAAGCTCAACACACTGATCATTAGAGAAATGCAAATCAAAACCATAGTGAGAGAACCTCTTATACCAGTCAGAATGGCTATTATCAAAAATTCAAAAAATAACAGATGCTGGTGATGTTGTGGAGAAAAAGGAATGCTTTTACACTGTTGGTAGGAGTGTAAATTAGTTCAACCATTGTGGAAGATAGTATAGAATTCCTCAAAGACCTAGAGACAGAAATACCATTTGACCCAGCAATCCCATTCCTGGGTATATACCCAAAGGAATATAAATTGTTCTATTATAAAGACACATGCACGTGTATGTTTATTGCAGCACTATTCACAATAGTAAAGACATGGAATCAACCTAAATGCCCATCAATGATAGGTTGGTTAAAGAAAATGTGCTACATATACAGCATGGAATATTATGCAGCCATAAAAAGGAATGAGATAATGTCCTTTGGAGGGACATGGAGGGAGTTGGAGGCCTTTCCTGTGTCCACTGAGACAATTGAGTGTTTTTGCCCTTTATTCTATTAAATATGGTGTATTATATGAATTGATTTTTTTTATATTAAACCAACCTTGAATTCCTGGGATAAATCACTTGGACATGGTATACAATTTTTTTTGTAATGTTTCTGGATTTGGCGTGTTAATATTTTGTTAAGAAATTGTGCATCTATCTTATATGCATCTTATGAGAGATATTGGTCTGTACTTTTCTTGTGATATCTGTATGTGGTTTTGATATTAGGGTAAGTCTAGTTAAATGTTTATCAAACTTATCAATCTTTTTGATATAACAACTTTTGGGTTTGTTAATTTTTCTCTAGTTTTTCCAATTCCATATTTCATTTTTTTCCATTCTAATCTTTATTATTTCCTTCCTTCTGCTTGATTTGGGCTTGGTTCACTATTCTTTTTCTTAAAGTGAAAAGTTTTTTTTAAATTTGGTATCTTTCTTCTTTTAAAAAATACAGGCATTAATAGCTATTAATTTCTCTGTAAGCACTATTTTAGCTGCATCTCATAAGTTTTGGTATGCTGTGTTTTCATTTTCATTCATTTCAAAGTATTTTCTAATTTCCCTTGAGTTCCTTGATTCATTTCCACATACTTATGGATTCTTCAAATTTCCTTCTGTTACTGGTTGTGGTCAGAGAACAGACTTTGTCTGATCTCAATTCTTTTAAATTTTTTGAGACTTGTTTTATGTCCTAACAAATGGCCTATCCTGGAGAATGTTCTATGTATATCTGAGAAGAATATGTATTCTGCTGTTGTTGGGTGGTGTTTTATAGATAGGCGTTAGGTCTAGTTGGTTCATAGCATTGTTCAAATCTTCTGTTTTCTTGTTGATCAACTGCTTAGTTGTTGTATCTATTATTGAAAGGAGGATATTTAAGTTTCTATTATTGTTGAATTATGTGTTTCTCTTATTTCTTGCTTTATGTGTTTCTCTTATTTCTTTGACAATTCTGTCAATATTTGTTTCATATATTTTTAGGCTCTGTTATTTAGGTGCATATATATTTATAGTTATTATGTCTTACTGATGGATTGACTCTTTTTGAAAAATTTTCATCCTTTTTCTTAGAGACAGGGTCTTGTTCTGTCACACAGGCTGGAGTGCAGTGGCACAATCATACTTTACTGCAACCCCAAACGCCTGGCCTCAAGCAGCCCTCCTACCTCAGCCTCCCGAGTAGCTGGGACTACAGGTGCATGACACCATGGTTGGCTAATTTATTTAAACAATTTTTTTTTTTTTGTAGAGACGAGGTCTTGCTATGTTGTCCAGGCTGGTCTCAAACTCCTGGCTTCAAATGATCCTCCTGTCTCAGCTTCCAAAAATGCTGAGATTACAGGCATGAGCCACCACACCCAGCCTGGATTGACCCATTTATCATTATAAAATGTCCTTCTTTGTCTTAATAAACAAATTTTGTCTGAAAGTCTATTTTGTTTTATATTAGTCTAGCATTTTTGAATGACATATCTAATATACATAATACTACTTTTTGGGTGGTATATCTTTTTCCATTATTAGAATGTTTCTTTTCTCTCTGCTTTCATTGGCATCCCAGCAGCAGCTACAAGTCTTTGATTCCAGAGTCCATCAGCCAGCCCCTACCACTGTGGTACCAGCACTTGATAAGTAACCCCCATCATGGTTCCAGCTCCTGCCCCAGTTTCTGGGTTTTGGTAACATAACCTTCTCCCTGTGTCCCTCCAGCTCTAGGGGTAGTGGCAACTTCCTGCAGTTATTAATCTCTGGGTGGCCTTGCCCTCCCTTGTTTGGCTTCAGCTCTTCCATCACCTGTATAACTGGTTCTCTATGTTAAATTTCTTCTGTTTGGAATACCTAGAGTGGCTCTTGTTTGCTTTGACTCTGATTGATACAAGGTGATTACTGTCCCCAAGGAGTTTAAGTTATAGAAGAAGTTAAGGTTAGATCATACCCCTGTTGTCTATGGTTATTATGGTCAAGAGCAAGTCTGACATGGCACTCGACTTCAAACAAGGGAAGGAAACCGAAGATTGCATGGGGCTGAGAGCAAGATGGACAAGCAGGTAGAATAGCTTTCATTCTCTCTAAACTTATAAAAAACATTCCATTGGGGTGTAATGCATGAGCCTAGCTCTTTGGCAGCTGCCCGTGTAGTTTTGGGTAAGTTTCTTGCTCTCTCTAGGCTTCATTGTTCTCAAGTGTAAAGTGAGGTGATTAGACAGCCTAGAAGGACCTAAGCTTTGGCCTTCTGAGACTGAAGTCTGGGACCTTCCCCTGGCACCCAGCCCCTTGCTTAGCCATTCTCCATTATTCCAAATTGCCCAAATGAAGGCATGAGAAATCCTTGCCAAAATTTTGCTTCAGCCCAAAGGTTTTGGTTGCCCTTATCACTGGCTTTTGGAGCAGATTCACCTTTAGGGATATCAGCAATCTCTGGAACTAGGTGGAAGGACTCTAAGAGGTTATACATTGGCAGGTGTGTTGGTAAGAAAGGTCAGGGCAACTTCAGTTTGGAACTATTTCAGAAGCTTTCTGCTGGAGTCCTTTTCCATGTGCCAGATGCACCTTAAAAAATGAGTTTAGGCTGGTGGCTCACACCTTTAATCCTAGTACTTTGGGAGGCCCAGAAGGGAGGATCATTTGAGGCCAGGAGTTTGAGATCAACCTGGCCAACAGAGTGAGACCCTGTCTCTACTAAAAGATAAACAACTTAGCTGGGTGTGGTGGTGAGCACCTACAGTCCTAGTTACTTGGGAGGCTGAGGTGGGAGGATTGTTTGAACCCAGGAGTATGAGGCTGCAGCAAGCTATGATTGTGCCACTACACTCCAGCCTGGGCGACAGAGTGAGACTCTGTCTAAAAGAATAAAAATAAAAATAAAAATGAGCTTAGTGCCAGACCTGTCTGTATTTCAGTCCTGCCTCTCCTATAACTTCTAGGTGACCTTGGGCAAGTCACTTCTCTCTGGTTCTTGGAAGCCCATCCGAAAAGCAATAGGATTAGACCCTACAAACTCTAGGCTTCTTTCTCAGGTTATATGTATAACCTCTTAGAGTCCTTCCACCTAGTTCCAGAGATTGCTGATATCCCTAAAGGTGAATCTGCTCCAAAAGCCAGTGATAAGGGCAACCAAAACCTTTGGGCTGAAGCAAAATTTTGGCAAGGATTTCTCATGCCTTCATTTGGGCAATTTGGAATAATGGAGAATGGCTAAGCAAGGGGCTGGGTGCCAGGGGAAGGTCCCAGACTTCAGTCTCAGAAGGCCAAAGCTTAGGTCCTTCTAGGCTGTCTAATCACCTCACTTTACACTTGAGAACAATGAAGCCTAGAGAGAGCAAGAAACTTACCCAAAACTACACGGGCAGCTGCCAAAGAGCTAGGCTCATGCATTACACCCCAATGGAATGTTTTTTATAAGTTTAGAGAGAATGAAAGCTATTCTACCTGCTTGTCCATCTTGCTCTCAGCCCCATGCAATCTTCGGTTTCCTTCCCTTGTTTGAAGTCGAGTGCCATGTCAGACTTGCTCTTGACCATAATAACCATAGACAACAGGGGTATGATCTAACCTTAATTCTTTTATCCATGAGAATTTTCTTGGTTCTTTAGCTAGCATAGACTCCCCACAGAAGGTCCCAGAGGAATAAGAGTTTATGAACGACTAGAACTGGAGAGTTCGTGGCAGATGTGCCAGGTTGTCAGGGGGATAAAGGGTCACTCCTTGGTTCTGATTTCCTCAGCAGCCTGTGCTTGATGCTAAGTGGTGTTGTCCAACCCAGTCCTGATTCCTCCCTTGACTGTCCTCCGACCCTCCAATTCTAGCTGCATGGACATTGCACACTTGGTCTCAGGAGACTCCAGTTTCAGTTTCTTAGCTGGTTCTCTGAGTGAGGTGATGGGGAATCCCTAGCATTTCTTAGTACTGATTGTGAGCTTCCCCTCTGCATGTTAGCATGCAGTTCGTGACGATTCACTACAAATCTGCTCTTTATGGAGGGACAGTATAGGGGGAGCCCAGTATCACTTTCCAAATCCTACCCATCCTTCGAGGCCCAGGCAGGCCCTACCTATACCACAGTTTGTCCTCTGAACTCTGAGAGCACTTAACTTCAGGGACACCCAAATTGACATTTACATCAAGGGCATGTTAATTATTTTCTATTTTAGAATAGAGTTTGTACTTCTTGAAAACAATATTGTACCATGTAGCTCTTTTTGGTAATCTTTGCATTGCCTTGAATAGTGCTGATTTTAAAATTAGATTTTAAAATATAATTTGGCATAGTTCAATAAGTCTGGGTTTCATGTGCTGTCTTCTCTATCCCACGAGATTCTGTCTCATGTTATTGTTAAGAGCATGTGTGGCATGCCTTGCAAGAAACCTGAAGCCAGCTCCTTGAGATTGCTCCCTCTTTCACTCTGGAGATTCTTAAAAGTCAATGCAAGAATTCTAGAAAGGAAGCCCCTGATGGATGCCAAGGGTGTCATTTGAATGGGCACCATTGTTGCTGGAGAGGATGTGGAGAAATACGAACACTTTTACACTGTTGGTGGGACTGTAAACTAGTTCAACCATTGTGGAAGACAGTGTGGCAATTCCTCAAGGATCTAGAACTAGAAATACCATTTGACCCAGCAATCCCATTACTGGGTATATATCCAAAGGATTATAAATCATGCTGCTATAAAGACACATAAACACATATGTTTATTGCGGCTCTATTCACAAGAGCAAAGACTTGCAACCAACCCAAATGTCCATCAATCACAGACTGGATTAAGAAAATGTGGCACATATACACCATGGAATACTATGCAGCCATAAAAAAGATGAGTTCATGTCCTTTGTAGGGACATGGATGAAACTGGAAACCATCATTCTGAGCAAACTATCGCAAGGACAGAAAACCAAACACCACATATTCTCACGCATAGGTGGGAATTGAACAATGAGAACACTTGGACACAGTGTGGGGAATATCACAGACCGGGGCCTGTAGTGGGGTTGGGGGAGGGGGAGGGATAGCATTAGGAGATATACGTAATGTAAATGATGAGTTAATGGGTGCAGCACAGCAACATGGCACGTATACATATGTAACAAACCTGCATGTTGTGCACATGTACCTTAGAACTTAAAGTATTAAAAAAAAAAAAAAAGAATGGGCACCATTGTGTCCAAGGTGTGCTGTGGATGTAGTTTGTGTCATAAGTGAAGAAGAGCTCTCTGAGTTCATGTTCTCCAATTGGAGTGCCATGGACACTTCAAAGTATCTGTCCAAAGAACATGTTCATAAGAGATGCCAAAAAGCACTGTGCTTGTTTATATCCGGGGCATCTTTGGGCCACTTGGCCTTTAGTCTTCCAAAGACTGATTGCCTTATGGAAGTAGAGACTGTTCAACATGGAATACTTAATAAGCAGGTGCTTAATAAACATTTGATTGATTGATGAAGGGACTTTAAACTTTTCCAAAGGTGCTACCGCTCCCTTTACCCCTGTCTGGAGAATGCCTTTCTTCCTTACTTTCAAATTTCCTTTGTTGGACACTGACTACAGATCCTGGTATCGGCAGTAGCTTGAGTATCATGGCAGAGCAGAGAACATCTTGCTCCTAAGGAATGGACTCTAGGGTACCTGTTTTCACCTGCAGTGTTGTCATTTATTCATTCAACAAATATTTAATGAACACTATGTGCCAGGCGTGGTGCTGGACTCTACAAATACAAAGATGAACACACATGGTCCCTGGCCTTGCCAAGTTTACATAAAGCACTGTGGGTGTATTACTGTGCTCCGGATGCTGTACCAAAATACCACAGGCTGAATGGCTTAAGGTCCAGCAGGGTTGGCTTCTGGTGAGGGCCCTCTTCCTGGTTTGCAGATGGCCACCTTCTCCTTCTTGCTATGCCCTCACATAGCCTTTCCTTGGTGCATGTGTGAGGGGAGAGGGAGGGTGTTCTCTGGGGTCTCTTCTTATAAGAACACATCTTATTGGATCAGGACCCCACCTTTATGCCCTCATTTAACACTAATTATGTCCTTAGAGGTCCTATCTCCAACTGCAGCCATATTGGGGGTTAGGGCTTTAACATATGCATTTAGGGGGGACATAAACATTCAGTTCATAAAAATGAGGCACATGAACAAATGAAAAAGCAATTACCTATAAGCAGTAAAAGCATAAAAACAAGCAGGAGGTAGTATACACTAAATTTAGGATGGGGAGGGAAGGGGATGCAAAGAGAGAGAGGTATGCAGGGGCTTAAACTGGTATTTGCTATATCTACTGGTAATGATTTGTCTTCATTCAAGACCTACAAAAGTCTTCATTGTATTATTCTTTACACCTTTAAGTATTAATTATTTCACAACATTTAAAAAATAATAGAAGACACTATTATCGTGCAATGTAGTAAGAGGTAACTAGGGGGGCATGCTCAACATGCTGTAGGAGCACATAGAAGGGGAATCAGGAAGGGTATAAAAAAGATGGCATCTACAGAGGAGTAGGAGGGGCCCAGGTGCAGAGGGAAGGCAGTGGTGAGTGGTCAGTAGAAGGACCAAGGCCAGGCTGGGAGTGGTGGTCCATGCCTGTAATCCCAGCACTCTGGGAGGCCAAGGTGGGAGGATTGCTTGAGCCCAGGAGTTTGAGTGTAGTCTGGGCAACATGGTGAAACCTCATCTCTCCAAAAAAATCCAAAAATTAGCCGGGTGTGGTGGCGTAGGCCTGTAGTGCCCTCTACTTGGAAGGCTGAGAGGCAGGAGGATTGCTTGAGCCTGGGAAGTCAAGACTGCAGTGAGCTGTGATCAAGCCACTGCACTCCAGTCTGGGCAATAGAGCAAGGCCCTGTCGTGAAAAAAAAAAAAAAAAAAATTACCAAGGCCAGAAGTCTTGCCGGGCTGACCTCAGCAAGCTTACTTTCTCTGAGTTGCTTAATTTGGGAATTCAGAAGACAGGGTGAGCTATACTGTTTAACTTGGCTTTTGGGGTGATGTGGCCTGTGGGGCCAATGTCTGGCCTTTTTTGCCTGCTCAGTGGAGTGGCTGTGTTTGGTACGTGAACTATGCTTGACTTTGGCCATGTCTTTGAAGGCAATCTCTCTGCTGCTGTGGCATCTAGAACAGGTGGTGTTTACGGCGTTTCCCAGAATTGCCTGCTTCCTAGGACTTTACCTTTCCATTTGTCCCTCTATTCATTCATCCAGCATCCATTCACTGAGCACCTACTCTGCCAGGTATTAGGCCAGGTGCTAGGGCTTGAAGGCCCATCAACCTAGTCCTGGGCCTTGAGGAGCTTGACAAGCAATGGAAAATAACATTTCCACATCTGTATGGGCATCCACATCTCCAAGCACATCCTTATACCTCATCTCCTTTAGCCCTCAGGCTGCCCTGTGTAGCAGGTTTCCATTCTATGATTGAGGAAGCTGAGACTTGAAAGGAAAGTGACTTGATATTTGACTCTAAGCTAAGGGGCCTTTCCCACTATGCCAGGCTGCCTTTACTGACGTTGGGCATGGTCGGAAGAGCTGAGACCACGGCTGTCCCCTCTCTTCCTGGGAAAGACACCCTCAGACAGGTCTTTACATCCCATCCTGTTTTACGAAGGTTTCTGAGAATGAGCAGGGAGAAGGACCTACAAGTAACCTTTATAGTCATTCAGTCCAACCACCTCACTGATGACTTGGTTACCCAGAGGATAAAGAAAAGCTTAGCTTACCAGAAACTCCAGCCCCTGTTATTATGAAAAAGAACAGGACAAGTCTTGAGACCCCTAGAGGAGGCCTCTGATCTGGAGAGAATCGACAGGAGCCAGACCCTGAGTCCCCTGGAGGGAGCCAGGTCTGCAGAAGCTCAGAAACTCAGTCCTGCCTTTCTTGCATATGGAGTCCATGGTCATAGTAGCAGTGTCCTGGCTCTACCCAGAGTGTCCAATGGCTTCCTGTCCCTCTGGGCTTGTCATTCAGTGGGCAAAGTCCAAGATCACACCTCTCACTCCTGCCTGCACCTCTTGCCCCTGTTTTATCTCACTTGGGAATAATCTGTTCCCATGTGAAGCCAACGAAAATGAGCCTCCACCAGTGTGGGGTAACCCAACAGGCAGATTTGGTATGGACACAGGGCCCCAGCCAGATGAAGACACCCCAAAGTTGAGAAGAGTTCAGTAATCAGAAAATCTAAAAAGATGCTCTTTTAATTTCAGCACACATGTACATTTTGTGTTGTCTGGTGAGTATTAGGAATTATATTTGGAGAGAGACTGCAATCTTTATAGGGTTCAGGGCCTTTTAAGGTCTTACTTGGACCTTGGACCACCAAGAGGGAAAGGGCCAACAGGTGTGAGGAAAATAAGTTGTGAGGCTGCAGGGAGGAAGAGGATGGCTCACCAGGATGAAGAAAAGGGAAGGAGAGGAGCTCTCAGTGGTGCAACTGGTTAGCGTGTGGCACTTACATGAAAAGGGAAGGAGGGCTGGGCACAGGCTAGCGGGAAGCCTCAGGTCACCCTGACACCTGTTGCCATGGCCCGGTGGCGGTTTCCTGACTTGTCAGGACGTGTGCACAGAGAGAACAATGGGTTTGCCTTGACAGGAAGATGCTTCCTGTTTTGCTGCATGGGTTCATTGTTGGGCATTAAGAGGGAGGGGTCTATGTGTCTGTGTTTTTCGTGTTGCCAAAAGCTCTCTGAGGGGAGAAGTGGGGGTGAGTGAGGATGGGGGTCTGAGGAAAGGTGAAAGGGAAAGGAAGGGAGCAGTTATTCTTCCAGAATTGCTCAGCCAAACCTCACGCCATTCTAGTTTCAGCCAACCAGAGAGGGTGGGGCTGGCCCTGCTGTCCTACTGTCCCCAAGAGCTCTAAGCCCAGAGCTTTTGTGCATGACTGAGGGCTGCCCAGAATCCCTCCTTTTGTTCCCCAGTGAGACCTGGTGTTGACTTCTTTGGTGACCTTTATCTTGGCAAGGTGGCAAGGGCGACAGGAAACTTGGACTGAAATAACCTCTGTGGTGAAGGCAGGGGTGGGAAATGTTGAGGCTGGTCTCATGGCGAGTGATAAATTAGACATCCAAGATGCCCACTCCCCACCTCCAGCCTGCCCATTGCTGGGCCAACCCTGCACATTCACAACCGAAATTGTACATTTTTAAAATTTATTTTTTATTCTTTTAAAAAAATTTTCCATACGTTATTGGGGTACAGGTGATATTTGGTTACATGAGTAAGTTATTTAGTGGTGATTTGTGAGATCCTGGTGCACCCATCACCCGAGCAGTATACACTGCACCATATTTGTTGTCTTTTATCCCTTGCCCCTTCCTGCTCTTCTCCCCAAGTCCCCAAAGTCCATTATATCATTCTTATGCCTTTGCGTCCTCATAGCTTAGCTCCCACATATCAGTGAGAACATACAATGTTTGGTTTTCCATTCCTGAGTTACTTCACTTAGAATAATAGTCTCCAATCTCATCCAGGTCATTGCAAATGCTGTTAATTCATCTCTTTATGGCTGAGACTAATCAGATGGAATACTATTCCATTATACATATATATACCACAGTTTCTTTATCCACTCGTTGATTGATGGGCATTTGGATTGGTTCCATGATTTTGCAACTGTGAATTGTGCTGCTATAAACATGTGTGCAAGTATCTTTTTCGAATAATGACTTCTTTTCCTCTGGGTGGATACCCAGTAGTGGGATTACTGGATCAAATGGTAGTTCCACTTTTAGTTCTTTAAGGAATCTCCACACTGTTTTCTTTAGTGGCGTACTAGTTTACATTCCTACCAGCAGTATAGAAGTGTTCCCTGATCACTGCACCTCTGTCAACATCTACTGTTTTTTGATTCTTTGATTATGGCCATTCTTGCAGGAGTAAGGTGGTATCGCATTGTGGTTTTGATTTGAATTTCCCTGATCATTAGTGATGTTGAGCATTTTTTCATGTTTGTTGGCCATTTGTATATCTTCTTTGAGAATTGTCTATTCATGTCCTTAGCCCACTTTTTGATGGGATTGTTTGTTTTTTTCTTACTGATTTGAGTTTGTTGTAGATTCTGGATATTAGTCATTTGTCAGATGTATAGATTGTGAAGATTTTCTCCCACTCTGTGGGTTACCTGTTTACTCTGCTGACTGTTCCTTTTGCCATGCAAAAGCTCCTTAGTTTAATTAGGTCCCAGCTATTTATCTTTGTTTTTATTGCAATTGCTTTTGGGGTTTTGGTCATGAAATCCTTGCCTAAGCCAATGTCTAAAATAGTTTTTCCAATGTTATCTTCTAGGACTTTTACAGTTTCAGGTCTTAGGTTTAAGTCCTTAATCCATCTTGAGTTGATTTTTGTATAAGGTGAGAGATGAGGATCCAATTTCATTCTCCTACATGTGGCTAGCCAATTATCCCAGCACCATTTGTTGAAAAGGGTGTCCTTTCCCCACTTTATGTTTTTGTTTGCTTTGTTGAAGACCAGTTGGCTGTAAGTATTTGGGTTTATTTCTGGGTTCTCTATTCTGTTCCATTGGTCTATGTGCCTATTTTTATACCAGTACCATGCTGTTTTGGTGACTATGGCCTTATAATATAGTTTGAAATCAGGTAGTGTGATGCCTCCAGATTTGTTCTTTTTGCTTAGCCTAGCTTTGGCTATGTGGGCTCTTTTTGGTTCCATATGAATTTTAGAATTGTTTTTTCTAACTCTGTGAAGAATGGTGGCAGTATTTTGATGGGGATTACATTGAATTTGTAGATTGCTTTTGGCAGTGTGGTCATTTTCACAATATTGAGTCTACCTATCCATGAGCATGGCATGTGTTTCCATTTGTTTGTGTTGTCTGATTTCTTTCAGTAGTGTTTTGTAGTTTTCCTCGTAGAGGTCTTTTGACTCCTTTGTTAGGTTATTCCTAAGTATTTTATTTTTCTTGGAGCTATTGTAAAGCTATTTATTTTTCTTGGAGCTATTCTTGAGTTCTTGATTTGATTCTCTGCTTGGTCATTGTTGGTGTATAGAAGAGCTACTAATTTGTGTACATTAATCTTATAATTGGAAACTTTCCTGAATTCTTTTATCAGTTCTGGAGGAGTCCTTAGGGTTTTCAAGGTAAACTATCATATCATCAGCAAACAGGGACAGTTTGACTTCCTCTTTGCTGATTTGGATGCCCTTCATTTCTTTCTCTTGTCTGATTGCTTTGGCTAGGACTTCCAGTACTATGTTGAAGAGGAGTGGTGACAGTGGGCATCCTTATCTTGTTCCTGTTCTCGGAGGGAATGCTTTCAACTTTTCCCCATTCAGTATTATGTTGGCTGTGTGTTTGTCATAGATGGTTTTTATTACATTAAGGTATGTCCCTTGTGTGCTGATTTTGCTGAGGGTTTTAATCATAAAGCAATGCTGGATTTTGTCAAATGCTTTTTCTACATCTATTGAGATGATCATGTGATTTTTGTTTTAAATTCTGTTTATGTGGTGTACCACATTTATTGACTTGCATATGTTAAACCATCCCTGCATCCCTTGTATGAAACCCACTTGATCATGGTGGATTATCTTTTTGATAGGTTGTTGGATTCGGTTAGCTAATATTTTGTTAAGGATTTTAGCATCTGTGTTCATCAAGAATATTGGTCTGTAGTTTTCTTTTGTGGTTGTGTCCTCTACTGGTTTTGGTATTAGGGTGAGGCTGGCTTCATAGTATGAATTAGAGAGGGTTACTTCTTTCTCTACCTTGTGGAATAGTGTCAAGAGGATTGGTACCAATTCCTCTTTGAATGTCTGGTAGAATTCTGCTGTGAATCCGTCTGGTCCTGGACTATTTTTGGTCGGTAATTTTTATTTATTTATTTATTTTTGAGACAGAGTCTCCCTATGTTGCCCAGGCTGGAGTGCAGTGGCATGATCTCAGCTCACTGCAAGCTCCGCCTCCTGGGTTCACGCCATTCTCCTGCCTCAGCCTCTCCAAGTAGCTGGGACTACAGGCGCCTGTCACCACGCCCGGCTAATTTTTTGTATTTTTAGTAGAGACAGGGTTTCACTGTGGTCTCGATCTCCTGACTTCATGATCTGCCCGCCTCGGCCTCCCAAAGTGCTGGGATTACAGGCATGAGCCATCACGCCTGGCCTTTGTTAATAATTTTTAAAGTAACATTTCAATCTTGCTGCTTGTTATTGGTCTGTTCAGGGTGTCTAATTCTTCCTGATTTAAGCTAGGAAGGTTGTATTTTTCCAGGAATTTATCCATCTCTTCTAGGTTTTCTAGTTTCTGTGCATAAAGGCATTTACAGTAGCCTTGAATGATCTTTTGTATTTCAGGGTGTCAGTTGTAATATCTCCTGTTTTGTTTCTCAGTGAGGTTATTTGGATTTTCTCTCTTCTTTTCTTGGTTAATCTTGCCATGGTCTATCAATTTTATTTATCTTTTCAAAGAACTAGGTTCTTGTTTCATTTATTTTTGTATTCTTTTGTTTCAATTTCATTTAGTTCTGGTCTGATCTTGGTTTTCTCCTTTCTTCTGCTGGGTTGGGGTTTGGTTTGTTCTTGTTTCTCTAGTTCCTTGAGGCATGACCTTAGATTGTCTGTTTGTGCTCTTTCAGACTTTTTGATGTAGGTGTTTAGGGCCATGAACTTTCCTCTTAGCACCGCCTTAGCCATATCCCAGAGGTTTTGATAGGTTGTATCATTATTGTCACTCAGTTTGAGGAATTTTTAAATTTCCATCTTGATTTCATTTTTGATGCAATGCTTATTCAGGAGCAGGTTATTTAATTTCCATGTATTTGCATAGTTTTGAAGGTTCCTTTTGGAGTTGACTTCCGGTTTTATTCCATTGTGGTCTGAGACAGTGCTTGATACAATTTAAATTTTCTTAAATTTATTGAGGCTCGTTTTATGACCTATCTTATGGTCTATCTTGGAGAAGGTTCCATGAGCTATTGAATAGAATGTGTGTTCTGCGGTTGTTGGATGAAGCATTCTGTATATATCTGTTAAGTCCATTTGTTCTAGGATATAGTTTAAATCCATTGTTTCTTTGTTGACTTTCTGTCTTGATGACTTGTCTAGTGCTGTCAGTGGAGTATTAAAGTCCCCCACAATTGTTGTGTTGCTGTCTGTCTCATTTCTTAGTCTATTAGTAATTGTTTTATAAATTTGGGAGCTCCAGTGTTAGGTGCATATATGTTTAGAATGTGATATTTTCCTGTTGGACAAGGCCTTTTACCATTATATAATATCCCTTTTTGTCTCTTTTAACTGCTGTTGCTTTAAAGTTTGTTTTGTCTGATATAAGAATAGCTACCCCTGATCACTTTTGGTGTCCATTTGTGGTCACCAGTGGTGAGAAATACCTTTTCCCACCACTTTACTTTAAGTTTATGTGAGTCCTCATGTGTTGGTGAGTCTCCTGAGGGCAGCAGATAGTTGGTTGGTGAGTTCTTATCCATTCTGTGGTTCTGTATCTTTTAAGTGGAGCACTTAGGGTATTTGCATTCAATGTTAGTATTGAAATGTCAGGTACCATTGCATTCCTCATGCTCTTTGTTGCTTGCGTACTTTGTTTTCTGTTTATTTTTGCTTTTTAACTTGTATTTTTGTTTTATATGTCCTGTGTGATTTGTGCTTTAAAGAGATTCTGTTTTGATGTGTTTCCAGGATTTGTTTCAAGATGTAGAGCTTCTTTTAGCAGTTCTTGTAGTGGTGGCTTGGTAATGATGAATTCTCTTAGCATGTGTTTGTCTGACAACAACTGTATCTTTCCTTCATATATGATGCTGGGTTTTGCTGGATACAAAATTCTTGGCTGATAATTGTTTTGTTTGAGGAGGCTGAAGATAGAGTCCCAGTCCCTTCTAGCTTGTAGGATTTCTGCTGAGAAATCTGCTGTTAATCTGATAGGTTTGTTTTGTTTTGTTTTTTAATAGGTTACCTAGTGCTTCTGTCTCATAGCTCTTAAGATTCTTTCCTTTGTCTTCACTTTGGATAACCTGATGACAATGTGCCTAGGTGAAGATCTTTTTGTGATGAATTTCCCAGGTGTTCTTTGTGCTTCATGTATTTGTATGTCTAGGTCTCTAGAAGGCCAGGAAACTTTTCCTTGATTATTCCCCCAAAACATGTTTTCCAAGCTTTTAGAATTGCCTTCTTCCGCAGGAACACCAATTATTCTTAGGTTTGGTCATTTAACATAATCCCAAACTTCTTGGAGTCTTTATTCATATTTTCTTATTCTTTTTTCTTTGTCTTTGTTGGATTGGGTTAATTTGAAGAACTCGTCTTCGAGCTCTGAATTTCTTTCTTCAACTTGTTCAATTCTATCGCTGACACTTTCCAGAGCTTTTGCATTTCTAAAAGTGCGTCCAAAGTTTCCTGAATTTTTGCTTGTTTTTTCTTTAAGCTATCTATTTCCTCTAATATTTCTCCCTTCACTTCTTGTATCATTATTTGGATTTCCTTGCATTGGACTTTGCCTTTCTTTGGTCCCTTCCTGATTAGCTTAATGACTAACCTCCTGAATTCTTTTTCAGGCAAATCAGGGATTTATTCTTGGCTTGGACCCATTGCTGGTGGACTAGTGTGATTTTTGGGGGGTGTTGATGAACCTTGTTTTGTCGCATTACTGGGGTTGGTTGTCTGGTTCCTTCTCATTTGGGTAGCCTCTGTCAGAGGGAAGGTCTAGGGCTGTTGAAGGCTGTTGTTCAGATTTTTTGGTCCCACAGGGTGTTCCCTTGATGTAGTACTTTCCCCCTTTTCCTGTGGATGTGGCTTCCTGTGAGCCGAACTGCAGTGATTGTCTCTCTTCCGGGTCTAGCCACTCAGTGAGTCTACCTGGCTCTGGGCCGGTACTGGGGATTTCTGCACAGAGTCCTGTGATGTGAACTGTCTATGGGTCTCTCAGCCGTGGATACCAGTACCTGTTCTGGTGGAGGTGGCAGGCTGTGCAATGGACTCCATGAGGGTTCTTAGCTTTGGTGGTTTAATGCTCTATTTTTGTGCTGGTTGGCCTCCTGCTAGGAGGTGGCACTTTCCAGAAAGCATCAACTGTAGTAGTGTGGAGAGGGACTGGCGGTAGGCGGGGCCCTATAACTTCCAAGATTATGTGTCTTTTGTCTTCCATTAACTACCAGGGTGGATAGGGAAGAACCATTGGGTGGGGGAGAGGCTAGGCATGTCTGAGCTCAGACTCTCCTTGGGTGGGTCTTGCTGTGGCTGCTGTGGGGGATGAGGGTGACATTCCCAGGTCACTAGAGTTATGTACCTAGGAGTATTATGGCTGCCTCTGCTGAGTCATGCAGGTTGTCAGGGAAGTGGGGGAAAGCCAGCAGTCACAGGCCTCACCCAGGTCCCATGCAAACCCAAGTGCTCACTCCCACCATGCCTCCCCCTACAGCACCAAGTCTGTTTCCAGGTGAAGGGCGAGAAGGGCTTGAAAACTTGCCTGAGGCTTTTTATCTCCCAGAGTATTTGGGTTGTCTCCTGGGTCTTGCAGGAGCAGTCCGCTTCCTTCAGAGGGTTTGTGGGTCCTCTCAGGGTTGCTGGTTTGTTCTTGCAGTTGATCTGGAGCTAAAATTCACAATGCAAACCTCCACATGGCTGCTCTGTCCAGAGCTGCAATCTAGTCCTGCCTCCCATCCGCCATGATTCCCACTTGGATTGAAATTGTACATTTTAAACATGATTAGAAAGCCCAGGTATCTTGATGCTCATTGATCCTGAGACCATCTGTTGCAGTGAAAACATGTGTGGGGTTCCAGTCTTGGCTCTGCCAGCCAAATTTCCATGAGGCCCTTTTCTCCTGGTTCCTTATCTGGGGATTGAACCAGATGATCTTGTCTGTCCTCTCTGGTCTCACATTTGGGGATTCCATTGATCATCTCCTAGTGGGACTATGGCCTCAGAGAAGCTTAGGTTATGCACATTTAGGAAATCCCAGTAGAGCTTTGGTCAGAAAGAAAAGATGCGTGAAAGGTGGAGTCCTGAAAGCCTCCTGTTCCTCCCCATACAACTGTTTAAGGAGACCATATCTATTTCATCCTCCTCTTGTGCTTTTAATGGCATTCAAAGCCCTTCTCTATCTGGCCCAGTTGACATCACTGACCTCAATCTCTCTACTCCCCCACTGTAGCTACTTTGTGCTCCAGCCATTCCGAGTGACCTGTGGGTTCCCTAAAAGCATTGTGCACTTTCATTTTTCTGGGATTTTCCACATGTTCTTCTGTCAGGCTAAGGTGGCTCCAGCTCCTTCTCCCCCGTGTCACACTCTAACTCATTATTCAAGACCCAGCTCAAATACTCTCACCTCCTGAAGAATTCTTGAAGTCCCTGAACCCACAAATGCTGTTCACACTGCTAGGATAGCACCTCTTAGTCAAATTTGTATCATGGGCATGTATGCATTTTTCTCCCTCTATCAGGTTACCATTATGTGGCATCTTATTTATTTCTTACATATTTAACACAGTACCTGGCATATTCTTGGTGCTCAGCCAAAGAGTGCTAAGTTAAAATGAAGGATATTTCTGTTGATTTGACCCCAAACAGGCTACACTCAGAGTGCATAAAATAGTGGCCACTCTTTTAGTTGAATTGGATCTGATAATTAATTGGTTTAGATCCAGTTAGAGGCCTTTTATGTCTGCCTGGGTTAGACAGAAACTCACAGTAAATGGAAATATTGCAAGGGGTGTAAATTTCAGCTTTTGGAAATTTGCAAGGATTTTTATGTTCTATCTTCTTTATTTCTTTTTCCCTTGTGTGCTTAGGTAGGGAAAAATCATTGGCTAGGTTGATCAAGGGGATCCTCAAATTTCAGTATCAGTCTTAGCTTTCATGTAATGCTCATGAGGTCCTTGCTGTGGGGAAGTTCTCAGGCTGCACAAGGCACCACAGCCCAGGATTCAGGGAGCTCCCAGAGTGATAGCCAGGCCACCAATGTCAACGCTCTTACATACTGTTTGAGGATTAACTGGAGCTAATACTTATTCAGCACCTACTGTATACCAGACCCTGAATCACCTCATTTAATCTCACAACAACCCTGCAAGTTAAGCAGCTGTGATGTCCATTCTACAGATAAGAAAATGGAGACTCAGAGAAGTTAAGAACTTCCCCAAAGGACGCTCATAGCCAGTTGCAGCAAACCAGGAATGGAACTCCCCCATCCATCCTCTTTCCCCCATACCACACTAGTTGATAAGCAGGAATGCAACTTCACAACCACTGAAAGCCCTGTTAAATTAAGCTTAGCCTAAATCTGCCTTCTTACGTATTCTAAGTCCAGCCTAAAGGTTTCTCCATACATAGTGAACTACAACTTAACTGGATGTGTGAACAGACTGTAACCTACTCCTGTGCAAGTCATTGAGTTTCAGCCAGCCAAGGTTGCCAACTGTACAGACTATGTTCAAATAAGGCAATGCTAAGCTAAACAATCCTGCTATTTCTATGCCTCACTTCCATTTTCTGTAGGTCACTTTCCATTTTCTGTCCATAAACCTTCTTCTACCCCATGGCCATGCTAGAGCCTCTCTGA
The DNA here is from genome assembly GCF_029281585.2 of Gorilla gorilla gorilla. NCBI lineage: Eukaryota > Metazoa > Chordata > Mammalia > Primates > Hominidae > Gorilla > Gorilla gorilla. The sequence goes on along the minus strand of NC_073228.2, from coordinate 51,882,031 downwards.
GCCTACTCTGGCTCAAGAGGCTTCCTGATTTGCAAACCGTTCATTGCTCAAACTGTTAAATTTAATTTGTCTAAGGTTTTTCTTTCTTCTTCTTCTTTTTTTTTTTTAGACGGAGTTTCACTCTTGTTGCCCAGGCTGGAGTGCAATGGCACGACCTCAGCTCACTGCAGCCTCTGCCTCCCGGGTTCAAGTGATTCTCCTGCCTCAGCATCCCAAGTAGCTGGGATTACAGGCACGTACCACCACGCCCAGCTAATTTTTTTGTATTTTTAGTAGAGATGGGCTTTCACCATTTTGGCCAGGCTGGTCTCGAACTCCTGACCTCAGGTGATCCACCCACCTCGGCCCCCCAAAGTGTTGAGATTACACTTTGAGCCACTGTGCCCGGCCAGTTTCTCTTTTAACAGATGCTGTCAGAAGTAGGATCCAAGGCTGGGCGTGGTGGCTCATGCCTGTAATCCCAGCACTTTGGGAGGCCGAAGTGGGTGGATCACTTGAGGTCAGGAGTTCGAGACCAGCCTGGCCAACATAGTGAATACCCGTCTCTACTAAAAACACAAAAATTAGCCAGGCATGGTGGCATATGCCTGTAATCCCAGCTACTTGGGAGGTTGAGGCAGGATAATCACTTGAACCTGAGAGGCGGAGGTTGCAGTGAGCTGAGATCACGCCATTGCACTCCAGCCTGGGTGGGTAAAAAGAGTGAAACTCCGTCTCAAAAAAAAAAAAAAAAAAAAAAGATTGAGTCTCCTCTTTTATCAAAGAGTAAAGGTTTTTGCTTTTAAAAATCTCATCACTTTGGCTAAATGAATGACTTTTATTTTATGGTGACCTGTGATCCTATTTTGGTCAACTGTCTGAATCTTTTGACATACTTGACAGGCTTCCTGAAAATCAAATTTCAACTTCAAAATTAAGCGGTTTTTTTTTGTTGTTGTTTGCCTGTACATTTGGAATGCTACAGAGGGCTCCTGCAGCATCCAAAAGAGAGATAAGTAAGATTATGTGATATATTAAATTACAGGAAGCACTGTCAAATAAGAAATGATGTTTAATCTTCTTCAAGTTGTATTTTTATAAATATTTTATTAATATATGTTCCAAAACTGTATGGGATTCCTAAAATTCTGATATGTCTGGATATATGCTATCAATTATAACTATGGTTATGTTACATAATTTTAGGCCACAAAAATGACCAAATGTCCTTGTCAATTGTATCCTTATGACCATTTTAAATCATTTCCACAGTTAATTGCTGCATTTAGATGCAGTTTCTGAAAACTCTTCACAAGCAAGCAAAATCCTAGAGTAATGTGTCTTCAAAGAGGTTCATACAACGATGGAAAGGACTCTGACAAGCACTCTTGAATACAGGTTTAGGATCCCATCATTTGGACTGGCTAAGAATTCCCAGAACTCTAATAAAAGGACTGACTGATTTATAAAACTGCTAACCCAAGTAGGGCAAGAATTAATTGACAACCAAAAAAATACTTTGACAGATTTTCATGCTAAAATCACCTAGCACTAAAATTATTCAGATATATAATTTAAATGAACTCCCTGGTCCAAGTCAAATTACCCATGAAAACCATCTAATAAACAGTGCTATGCATCTAAATTGGAGAAACAAAATTGGTATTTAAGATATAAGTCCAGTATAAGCATAGACTCATGGAGAACCTGGAAGGCTTCCTGGTCCTTCCTGAGTCCTTCAAGTTCCCATTATTAGAAGCTCTGAATTTCAAGACTCATCATAAAACAGATAAAATGATCCAAATTAAAAAAATATATATATTGGTGTGGTGACTGTTATGAATTGCTAAAATAGTTTATGATCAATATTTGATTTGTCAAACCCATAATTCTTGGAAGACAATAAAAACTTCAGGTACATTTCTGTTATCTAATGGGCCATTTAAACACTTATAGGGGGATTTGGCTGGGCTCAGTGGCTCATGCTTGTAATCCCAGCACTTTGGGAGCCCAAGGAGGGCAATCACTCAAAGTCAAGATTTCGAGACCAGCCTGGCCAACATGGTGAAACCCAGTCTCTACTAAAAATACAAAAATTAGCCAGGCGTGTGATGTGTGCCTGTAAAGCCAGCTACTCAGGAGGCTGAGGCAGGAGAATCACTTGAACTGGGAGGCAGAGGCTGCAGTGAGCCGAGATCATACCACTGCACTTCAGCCTGGGGGACAGAGCAAGACTGTCTAAACAAAACAAAACAACACAACATTTATAGAGGGATTTAATTCAATTGTCATTTTTGATACATGCTTTCTGGTTCTATAAAAGCTTTCCCATACAAGAGGGCTAATATTACAACAATAGCTAAAAGGTTATTAGGAAATGTGTTTTCCTCATGGGACATTCCTAGAGAAATCTCCAGTGATAGAGATACTTGTTTCACTGGACAAGTTGTAATATAGTTAAATACGGTATTACATATATGACAGCATTAGGCAAAGCTAACTGAACTGACTTGATTGCTTTGGTCAAAGGTATTAGAGATTGATGACAATCAGACCCACTTCCAGTGGAAAACATAAGTTGATCCCTTATGAAATAGTCACTGAAATGCCTATGCACTAAATAATGGAGCCTCATATATCTTCTGCTACTAAACTCTGATACGACTAAATGCTGCAAGTCTTTAGTGCATTGTGCCATGGTGTATTTTCACCAGGTAAAGAAAGAGTTTCATGGTTCACTGACTAATCAAACCCTTCATGATCTAAAACCCAGAGACTGGGTCTTCTGAGAACAACATCAGAGAAAGATTGCCCTTGTTACCCACACTGCAGAAAACTTTGGGAACTTGAACCTTGTTCGTATCTCATAACTCAGAAGGGCACCTCCAGACTCTTAATTGTACAGCCACTGGAGACCTAAAGATAGAGATAACCAAGGAAGTTTCTCCCCAGAAACAGATGGCATCCCAGATATGAACAACTTTTTCCCAAGATCATGGATCAAGACTTCTCTGCTACCGTGAGACTCGTATCTCTCAGTTTTTCCTTGCTTTTGCCTTGATATGGTTTGGATCTGTGTCTCCACCCAAATCTCATGTCTAATTATAATCCCAAATTTGGAGGTGGGGCCTGGTGGGAGGTGATTGGATGGTGGGGGTGGTTTCTTAGGTTAACGTAAGAAACCCCTTGGTGGTGTCATTGCAAAAGTGAGTTCTCATGAGATCTGGTTTAAACAAAAGTGTGTGGCACCTCCCCACTCTCTCTTTCTTGCTCCTGCTCTGATGATGTAAGATGTGGTCTGCTGCCCCTTTGCCTTCTGCCATGATTGTAAATTTCCTGAGGCCTCCCCAGAAGCCCATCGGAGGCCAGCATTATGCTTTCTGTACAGCTTGCAGAACTGTGAGCCAGTTAAACCCCTTTTCTTTATAAGTTACCCAATCTCAGGTATTTCTTTATAGCGGTGCGAGAATGGACTAATACATGCCTCTATGAAAAATAGAACTGAAAATAAGGTCTCTTTTGTACACTCATGGGGTATACTTTTATTAGTGGAGGATTTCGAAGCAAACCTTTTATATGGACACCCTTACGTCTTGACAGATGAAGGATAAAGGGCCAATGTGGATGAAACATTTTATTGGTATCTTTGTTGCTTCATAATCACTCAGAAACAGAACAGTGGTCCACTCCTCTTAACCTATGTCATAGGTTAAAACATTGCCAAGAGGCCTTCACTCTTCTAGATAGGCATCATTTATTAGATCTTTTTTTCTTGGTTTAGAGTAAATGAGGCAATGATTAAAAATTTATCCCTCATAATAGGCTAGATAACAGATTCTACTACAGAGACTCTGGTTACACAACAGATTTTAAATTCTCTAGCTAAAGTTGCGCTAACTAATAGAATTGCTCTGGTTTACTTACTGGCTAAACAAAGTAGTGTCTGCAGTTGCTGACACTTCTAATTACACACGGAGGAATACATAGGGTATTATAGAGACCCAGTTGTAGGGGATTAATGGACAGGCTGCTTGGTTGAAATGAGTAAAGTCTTTATCGAGTTTATTGTTTGATCTATTTGATTTTAGTTGGTTTGGTTCATGAGGAACCTGGATACAGAGCATACTCCAAACTCCTGGTGTTATCCTTCTGATAGTCATAATTGTAATCTCCCTGGTGTGCTGTATTCCCTCAAAAGTTCTAAATGTTTGTACGTAGCCATCTCCAGAATGTCAGATGGTCTCTCCTAGATTGGAATGACAATAACTCAAAGAATTGTGTGGCCATAAGGACACCGTAACCTATGAACTATGTGCTGAGACTGAAAACCCAAAATGATGGTAACCGAGAGTGGAGCTCATGGCCTAAGTTTTGGTCACACTCTCACCTAAGTGAGAACCTGACCAGAAGGGGGAAATTTTTAAACAAAATTATAGGAGGCAATTGTTTTGGACTGAGATTGTGCATTAGACCCCAGCAGACCAGAACAAACCAAAACAGAGTCACTCATATTAAATGTGACATGATCGATCTGAAACTTTAAGAAAACAGACCAAGTTTTGCTTCTCTCTTAAAAACAGGAGACTGCAGTACAAAGAGGTCCCTGGTACTCTAATCCTTAAAAAAAAAAATAACCTGAAGTCCTTCTTTCCACCTCACAAACCCACTGTTCTGCTGTTTCCCAATGGGATTTAGGACCAAATAGGTACCTTTATCATGGCAACAGAGTGACATCAGTGCCTAAAGTTTTGGTCTATCTCTCAAAATTAAGAGGATGACCAAAAGGGGGGAATTATCAAATTAAGTTTAGCTTAAAGCTGCTTCCTTACATATTCTAAGTTCTGTCTAAAGGTTTCTCCTACACTGTAAACTGCAACCTAACTGGATGTGTAAACAGACTGTAACCTACTCTTGTGCCAATCACTGAATTTCAGCCAGTCAAGGGCAGTCAACTGTTCAAAGTGTGTTTAAATAAGGCAAATGCCAACTATAACCAATCCAGCTGTTTCTGTACCTCACTTCCTTTTTCTGTCTGTAAATTTCCCACCAAGTGGCTGTGCTAGTGTCTCTCTGAGCCTACTGTGGCTCAGGTGAATACCTGACTCACACATTGGTTTTTGCTCCACTAAATTCTGTTAAATTTAATTTGCCTAAGGTTTTTCTTTTAAAAGCCCCAAAGTTAAATGCCTCTGTTGTCTGCACACCAGCAAAATACAAGTCTCATGCAGCCCTCGTGTCAATACAGTACTCATTTGTGAATTAGCAGTTACCCGAGTGCTTCTGATTGGTGGAGGGTAGGTCACATGAATCAATTCCTACATGACTGCTTCTGATTGGTGGAGAGTAGGTCACATGAATCAGCGCCTACATGACTGCTTCTAACTGCTGGAGGGTAGGTCATATGAATCCATGCCTACATGAGTGCTTCTGATTGGTGGAGGGTAGGTCACATGCCTGTGTCCCAACTGCAGGGGATACCGGGAGTTTGAGTTCTTGACTTCTATTTCGGGAGGCAGGACAATAATAAAGGAATTTCCTCCAGAAAGAAAAGCTGTCCGTAAGATGATGAGCTGCCATCATGAATGTGACAGGTGTCCATTACACTGACTCACCCTAAATGTCACACCATAGGAAGTGAAGTTAGATGTCCAAACACATTCCCCTTTTAAAATCCTGCTCCTTTCTTAAAATATGGTTTAGAGCAAAGAGTTTTTATTACATAGTTTTTTGAGGTATAATTTTACACGCAGTAAAAATTACCCATTCTAGTGTACAGGTCTAGAATTTTTTAAAAAATAAATTCATACAATTATGTACTACCACAAACAAGATATGGTATATAATAGTTTCATCACACACCACTGTTCCCTCATGTGCCTTTGTAGTCAACCCCTTCCTCTACCCTCAGCTCCTCACAACCACTGAACTGGTTTCTGTCTGTAGTTTTTGGAACAAAGACTTTTTAAGCAAAGAACAAAAATGGAGCAGAAGAGAGTCTGTGTGTAAATACCAATGTATGCATGTTGGAATCTCCCCCTCCTTGGCTCCTGTCCTGGGGGTGAAGAAAGAGAAAGATTATTGAAAACAAATTGAAATGATCAAAAGTATAATTTCTTTTCAATGTCAGATTTAGGGCTTAACTCAGGAAGATGGATGAGCTCAGTATTGTGGCTCCGGCTCACTGCATGAATTCCTGTTTAGAGTGATAGGTAAATAGCACCTGAACGAATGCAGCCTGCCCTCAGATTCAGGTGGAGGAACCCACACTTAGAGGTCTTTCTCTGGCCTTCCTCAGACGGTACCCTTGTCAGGTGAAGGACTGGTCCATATCCCGCCTTCTATGTCACACTCCAGGTCTCAGGACCCAGTATTCCCGGCCCAAAGAGTCCTCAGCCACTTTCAGGCTTGCATGGGCCTCTTCCCAGGGAAAATCCTCCACAGGGTAGACTGCACAGCTTGGTGTGCACCCCTAGACTCTGTTGATGACCACGTCCTGGCTGTTTATGGTGGCTGTAGATGACGCTTAGGTATGCAGGCTGGGGAGTAGAGAAAGGGGAGCTGAGGGGAGAGTCAGAGTTCTCGAAGGAGTCTGAGAATTCTAAATTTAAACATGGCCCTTTAGGTCATTATGAAAATGTATAGTTTCATTATGAAATGGAACCTATTTTATAAGTCTGTTAGCTCTATTTATAATGTAACTATCTGGGCAGGTAGTGCGTAGGCCTCTGTTTGTACTCTTGCCTGGGCCCTGCAAATATTTGAGACAGGCCGAAATGAATCTAACTATGCTTTCTCAGAGAGTTACCAAAGCTCTCTGCAGGCCAGGCTCCCTGGTGGCAGCCCTGAACCCCTTTCCTGAGGATGTGGGAGAGGAAGAGAGGGAGACATTTCTTGGATGTCTGCTATGTCCTGGAATCTGACCTGGGCTGTTTCCCTCACATCATCTCATTTGGGTCTCCCAGCTACTTGCCAGATGGGTATGTCATTGCCAATTTATAGATGAAGAAATGGAGGCCTAGCAGCATTTAAGAGCCTTAAGTGCCCAAGCTGGGATTCCAGCGCAGATCTGTGTGGCTTCAAGTCTGGCCGTCTTCCATGCTGCCATTAGAGTTCTGTCCACCTTGGCTCTCCTCCCCAACAGGATTCCCAGAGGGCCCAAAGTCAGTTACTTAAATGGGTTGAAATCAGACATGTACTATGCTTTGGGGAGAAATGAAACCAAACAATAAATTTCCCGAACCTTCTCTGGTTGGCCCTATTTTTGTTCCAAAGCAGAAAAGGGCAAAGTACAGGAGGGGGCTGGGGCAGAGAGAGTGCAAACACATGGGTACAGAAGGCACGTGATAATTCGCTGTGGGAGCAAGAGAGCGGGTGGGTGCGGACGTGGGTGGGAGTGAGGGCTGAGACCAAGAAGTTTGGCTTTTGAGTCAGTCCTGGTTTTAAATCTAGGTCCCACCACTTACAAATAGTTCAACTTAGACCAAGTTGCTTAACTACACAGAATCTCGGTTTCACTATCTTCAAAAGATAATTGATAATAGGGTTTCTTCTAAGAGTCTTTGTAAGGAGGAAACGAAATCGCATCAGTAAGGCCCCAGCCCGCAGCAGGTTCTCGACAACATTCATTCCCTTCCACCCTCTCCTTCCTCCTATTGACAGAGTTGCTTCAGCCCATTTTGGCATTCTGTAGATTTCTACAGCTGAGAAATCCAAAAATAAACTTGAATTATGGTGGGTTTAGCACCGAGGCACTTCTGTGTAAATAGCAGAAGTGAAAAGAAAAAAAAGGCCATCTCATTTCTAGTATTTGAAACCAAGCACCCTCATCGTGTGGGCGACTCATAGTAGAGGGGGCAGGGGGAGCGTGGTTTGGCATTTTTTCTCTGCTGTTTTTGTTTTTGTTCTGTGATGATGTGGGGGACTCTCCAGGGACATCATGCGTCACAGAGCAGGGGAGAAAGGGGAGGTGAAGACAGAGCAAGTAGGGAAATTTGATCCGGTCTCTGACGTTGTAGGGCAGAATTGGGGAAAGAGGGAGTGTCGGTCAATGGGTGGAAAAGGTCCCGTGGCTGTCATGCCCTTCTTACCTCCTGCCCCGAGACACAGTTGGGCAAGTCCCTTAATTCATTTTTCAGTGAGTTTCCCAAGAAAGGCCGTCTTCCGGAACATGTGTTATTCCTGAAATACATGGCAGACTCGGTTGAAAGGGTGTGTGTTTTTTTGGTTCATAGAGACTCACAAAAAGAGAAGGCTAGGGGCTGGTCCGCTTGACGTGAGCCCACATGGATGGGAGTCACAGGTGATTATTATTAGTATCAACAAAAGGCTTCCCTTACCTCCCCAAACCTAACTTTTCGCTATTCATACCATCCATGTCTTATAGGCCCAGGGAGATGAAAAAGTGAGTTTACCCAAGGGAATTCACAAGGGCCTAAGTAGAAGAGCCAGGATTTGAACTGGCTGCCCCTTTCTCTTTATGGGGCTGGCACTGGCCATCCTAATAATGGGGGAAAAGTTGGGTTAACGACCAGCGGCCTGGGGAATTCAGGTCGCCTTGATGTTTGCCCTATGGTCTTGAGTTTTGCAACTTAAAAAAAAAAACATACACACACACACACACACACATTATCTATCTATCTATCTCTATTTTTTTAAGACAAGGTCTTGCTTTGTCACCTAGGCTGGAATGCAGTGGCACGAGCACAGCTCACTGCAGCCCTGACCTCCCATGTTCAATTGATCCTCCCACCTCAGCCTCCCAAGTAGCTGGGACTACCAGCACATGCCACCACACCTGGCTAATTTTTTTATTTTTTGTAGAGGCAGGGTTTCATTATATTGCCCAGGCTGGTAAATGGACATATTGACATTACAAGTCGATGTTGTTTTTATAGAAGGAGCAAATAATCCAAAAGGGACCAACTCATCAGCGAAAACATGTCATACCATGCTTGGTGTTTGCCTTGGCTAGAAGTCTCTGGAGGTGAATTTATGGAGAATGCATTCAAGCTGCCTCCCATTCCCACTATAGATAACCAGAGGAAGGGGTTTAAGCTGCAATAGGAGGCTGTTGGAGAGACTCAAGGAGAAGCTTCCTGACCGTAGACGGTTGATAAATATAGGAGCCACTGGAGGGTGGAAGCAATAACTTTCCAATCCCCCGAGCCTTCCAGCATTTTTTGGTGTTTGCCAAATATCATCACCTCCTACCTCTCACCAGCGCCTGGACTCAACCTTTCTAGAGCCAGCTCAAATGCCACCCCTTCAGACTTCCCGGCATTGCTGTGAGGAATTGTGGGCTTTTCTTTCCTGCTCCCAGTGTGACTTTGGTACCTTTATTTAACATCTATATTGTCCTCCCTTGACTTAAAGCCAAGTTGTTAATTCTCCCCTTTCTTGAGTTCTTAGAGGGCAGGGGTGCATTCCATTCATCTTTATCACCAACACCTAAGGTGACACCTGGCACATAGTCAGTGCTCATTAAAGGTGTGCTGAACTTTGAAACAATGGGTTGCCTGTTGGTGGTTGAAAACTTTTTTTTTTTCAAACCTTGTTAAGTTTGAAAAGTTCAATCCCCAGTGCCAACATGTGTATAAATATAGGTACTTTCATGCTGTGTTGATGGGAATGTGAACTGGTTCAACTTTTCTGGAGAGTCATTTGGTAAACATTTAGGAGAAGTCTTAGAATTTTCTATGCCTTTTGACTGAATTCTTTTTTTTTCTTTTCTCCTAAGGAGTTAGTGAATGGCTTTTCATAAAGACATTGTATTTTTTCATAGCAATGTTTTTAAAAATTATAGCAAAAATGGGGCCAATATTAATATGAATTTGGATAAATAGTGGTTTATATGCAATAGAATGTCATGTAGCCATTACAATTGATGATATATTTGTTAATCAAATAAGTAAAGTGACAAAAACATTACAAAATAGGAAGCATAGTAGGATTTCAATTTTGAAGGAAAATAAGGCTCTATCCATGGAAAAATGCCTTGAAGGATATATGTCTAAGTGTTTCAACCCTTTTTCTCTAGGTGGTGGGATTTTAGGGGATTTTGACTTTCTTCTGTTCATTTCTCTGAATTTTCTCAATTTTCTCCCATGTGTTACAACGAACATGCATTACATTTAGAACATAGAAAAACATTTTCCAGCATCTTGAGTTGATTCTCTAAGTAAATTCCTTGCTCCTTAAATTCTGAAAACTGTAGAGACCAGATCAACGTGTAGGATGTCAGAGGTGGAAAAGCTGTGGGAAGTCCTTTGGGCCAGAGTTTTGCAAAACTGGCTGTGCGTGAGAATCACACGTGGGGCTTTCAGAACTCTGGCTCTGCCCATACCCAGTGGCAATAAATCAAAGTCACCAGGGATGGCTGCAGGCGTCAGAGTGGTTTAAAGCTCCCAGGTGATTCTAATATGCAGCCTAGTTTGAGAACCCTGCTTTTGAGCTGTGCTGTCTAACAGTAGCCACTAGCCACACGTGGCTATTTAAATTATGCAACACTAAATAAAAAATTCAGTTCCTTAGTCAAAGTAGTCACTTTTTTCTTTCTTTTTTTTCTTTTTTTTTTCTTTTTTCTTGAGACAGAGTCTCACTCTGTCACTCAGGCTGGAGTGCAATGGTGCGATCTTGGCTCACTGCAACCTCTGTCTCCCGGGTTCAAGCAATTCTCCTGCCTCAGCCTCCCAAGTAGCTGGGACTACAGGCACCCGCCACCATGCTCGCATAGTAGCCACATTTTAAACACTCAGTAGTCACATGTGTGGTTAGTGGCACTATATTGGGCAGTGCAAGTTAAAATCTACCTCTCACATTTCAGGAGAGGGCTGGGCATGGTGGCTCATGCCTGCAGTCCCATCACTTTGGGAGGCTGAGGCAGGAGGGTTGCTTGAGCACAGGCATTTGAGACCAGCCTGAGCAACATGGTGAGACCCCTATCTCTACAAAAAAAAAAAATTAGTCAGGCATGGTGGCACGCACCTGTAGTCCCAGCTACTTGGTAGGCTAGGGTGAGAGGATCGCTTGAGCTAGGGAGGTCAGGGCCGTAGTGAACCATGATCATGCCACTTGCGCTTCAACCTGGGCAACCAAGTGAGATTCTGTTTCAAAAAAATGTTTTTCTTTTTTTTCAGGAAAGGCTTTTGCAGGTGGGTGCCCTCCTTCTAGCAGGCCTGAGGCTCAGGGAAGGGGCAGGCCTCTGTTCTTGCCTGTTTTAGGGCGGTGGAAAAGACCTCACTCGGCCATCAGGAGAGTAATCTTGTGCCTAGAAAGTTCTTTCTGCTTTCTCGTGTCTACCCCATCCTCCTCCCTGAGCATGGTGAAGCTCAGTGCAGCATGTTTATTTTCAACGGCTTGACAGGCCCAGGCCCTTCCTATCTGTTCAGCCTGGTCCAGGCCACCAGGCAAGCTGTTTACAAGGGATCCAAGTGCTCGGTGGAGAGCAGAACAGGCCGAGAGTGTTTTCCACGGCTGCCGAGAAAGATGAGCGAGTGGAGGCAGAATAACAAAAAGCCACTTCAAAAACACACCAGAAAAAGTCACAAAGCAGAGACAATCAGAGGTTTGAGACACACACACCCCCAAAACCCTGACAAGAGAGCAAAAACAAGTCATGAGGGAGCCTCTGATGGTTTCAAGACAGTCGCGGTTGCTGATTGAGAACAGGCCTGTCCCAGCAGTTCTCAGAGGAGTCGGGAGCTGCGGCTGTGGGGGGTCAGAAACTTCACCTGAGTTCTGAGAATTGTGGTGGGACAGTCCCTGAGGGCTCCGTCTCTCTGGGAAGATGGTGGGGGGCAGGCGAGAATGGCAGGCCCATGCTGGCTGGGTGAGAGTGTGAGGCTGTTCCAGCCTAGAGACTGGCCACCGGTTAGGAAGCAGAGTCCCACCTGGCCCCAGGCTTATGGCACCTACTGCCTGAGAGCGTGAGGCCTCTATGGCCATAGTCCATCTGGGAATTCAAAGGCGTAAGGTCACCTGCATCTAGGAAGCTCCTTCTTTGGGATCTGAGCTGAGGACCCAACAGTGAAGAAGCCAAGCCAGAAAGGAAACGCTGGTGCTCCGCTCCACCTTGCCCTATTTTGCAGTGAAGTCCAGTGAAGAGAGCCCTGGGGGTGGAGCACTGGAGCTCAGGTCCCAGGCACCATCACTCCCTTGCTGTGTGACCTTGGGCAGGTCAGTTTACCCCTTTGGACTTTAGTTTCTTGACCTGCAAATTGGAGGGTTGGTCTAGATGAATGGCTTTCAACCCTGGCTGAATATTGGAATCACCTGGTGAGCTACAAAAATCAACATGATGCCAGTTGTTCTGGGATACACCCTGGGCATCAGCATTTTTAAAAGCTCTTCAGATGATCCCAGGCCAGGTGTGGTGGCTCACGCCTGTAATCCCAGCATTTTGGGAGTCTGAGGCGGGCGGATCATCTGAGGTCAGTTCGAGACCAGCCTGGCCAACATGGTGAAACCCTGTCTCTACTAAAAATACTAAAATTAGCCGGGTTTGGTGGCGTATGCCTGTGCACGAGAATCACTTGAACCCAGGAAGCAGAGGTTGCAGTGAGCGGAGACCGTGCCACTGCACTCCAGCCTGGGTGACAGAGTGAGACCCCGTCTCAAAAAACAAAACAAAACAAAAAAAGAACCATTAGTCTGCCTAATGCTTATCAAAATTTAGAGTGCACAGGAATCTTGTAAAAATTCAAGTGGAATTCAGAAAGTCTGGCATAGAGTCTGAGATTCCACATTTCCAACAAGCTCCCAGGCAATGTCCATGGACCACACCTTGAGTAGCAGCAAGTCTGTGCTGCATGTCCCCTTCCCTTGAACTTGCAAGTTGGATCCAAGCTCCAATCTACTCAGTCTGCTACTGTTCTTGTTTTGGTAGCTGGCTGTAGTTGCCTATTTCTGCCAATCTGCCAATGACATCATTGTTTCTAAGTTCTTTCTTTCCCCCCACCCTCTCTCACAAGAATTGTTTAAATCCTCACTCATCATTTGAATTCTAATGAGATGCTGTGGATTGAATCAAATAGGGATCTTCCCTTCAAGGGCAGTAAATGAGAGACAGAGCCAGGCTGTGATGTGAGTTCAAAATGGGGCAGAGGTCATTTTTAGCTGAGAGGATTGGAAGGGGTCTACATGGCTGATAATAACAGTGTACCACTGTCCAAGTGCTTTGTACTAGTTGTCTCATTTTATCCTCAAAACAACCCTACAGGTAAGCACTGGGGACGTTCCCCAGTTTACACACGAGGAAGCTAAAGCTTAAAGAGAAGCAGAGGTTTTTTGAAGGGGGCATAGCAAGCAAGGTGCAGCGCTGTAGCTTGAACTCAGGTGCCTGTGCTGACTTTTAGTCCACTTAGGGCATGGGTGGTATTTAAGCTGCATGCCTGACTAGACCCAACCAGACCCGATCAGACTCAGCCTTTTAGCACCAAGTCGTTTGGGCTAGGATGCGGTTTGTATGAGTTTAGTCTACCCCTCACTCACCTTCCATACCCCGACAGCCAGAAAAAGACAGGTGGTAACAGTTTCCACCTCTGGTTTCTGGGCCCAGACCTCCAGGCCTGTACACAGAGCCTGGGGCCTGGACTCACATTTTCCCCAGTTGGCTGCCTGTCCCAGCATGGGTCTCTGCTGCCTACATCTTTGTTTGTATCATTTTATTTCCTTGGCGGGGAGCAGGCTGTGTGTCCAGCCTTTTGTAGGCTTGTCCCTTCTTAGGCACATAACCCCAAATAGTGCTTCATAGAAGGTTGCCCGAAACTACCATGATGACTGCAAATCCTAAACTCCTCAGATTCTGCTGGGTTCTTAGCTAAAATGGTATCCAACAGCCCAGCCCCATGGTTTTTCCAAGCTGACGAAACCCAGCTTGTCTCCCCTTTTGATATCAGGGTTACGGGGTTGGGGTGGAGGTGAAGGGTGAGAAGGACTGGAGACCTCTGTGTTCCCCCACTAGAACTTGAGTTCCTAGAGACACGAACTTTGTCTTCTCATTTTTGAACTCCCAGTGAAGAATACAGTGCTGGGCAGAGAGATGTGTCACCGCCTTGTCAGACAAGTGCATGACGGAGACTTAGGTGCATTTTCTTTGTGCATGGGGTGAATGGCAGTGTTGGTAGTGTGTTCGGCTTGGCTCTCACACAGGAGATTCACCTGCTATAGGCTTCAGCTTGTAGGCCCCGGAACCCTGTGGGTGCAGCTACTGGGAAATCTGTCTTTCACCACATCTTTTTGGGTTCTGTAGCTGCTCAGGAAGGTGAGGTTTTCTTATATAGCCCCAGCCCCTGGAGATGCTGGGTGAGTTGTAGAATGCCAACTTCGAGAGCATTAAGAGAGACCCTGTAATGATTAGGCAGCCCTGGGATTGTAGAATGGGGAACCCATGGAAGGAGGAGACCCCCCCACTTTCTTACCTTTCAGAGAAGGGAATCATCTTATTGTAGCAGAAGTTTCTTAAAATTTTGTTTGGACATCTAACCTTGAAAACTGAGGTTAAGAAAGTGAAGGGCTTAGTCCATAGAAGGAATTTTCCTCTGCATGTAGTTTTCCTCCTATCACTAAAAAAAAATATGAAGAAAAGAAACCAAATTCGTACCAAGGTGCTAAATGTGCCCTAGAATGTAAAGCAACTTTGCATTGGTCAACCGGACCCAGTCAGGGAAACATTTCCATTTATTCAACTTGTGTACCTAAGAGAGGTTTTTTTTTTTCTTTTTTGAGACAGGGTCTCTCTCTGCTGCCCAGGCTGGAGTACAGTGTCACAGTCATGGGTCACTGCAGCCTCAATTTCCCAGGCTCAAGTGATCTTCCCATCTCAGCCTCCCTAGTAGCAGGGACTACAGGTGTGCACCAGCACACCTGGCTAATTTTTGTGTTTGTAGTAGAGATGGGGTTTCACCACATTGCCTAGGCTGGTCTCAAACTCCTGGGCCCAAGCAATCCATCTGCCTCGGCCTCCGAAAGTGCTAGTGTTACAGGAAAGGGGTCCTGATCCAGACCCCAAAAGAGGATTCTTGGATCTCACGCAAGAAAAAATTCAGGGCGAGTCCGCAGTGCAAAGCAAAAGCAAGTTTATTAAGAAAGTACAGTGGCGAAAGGACAGCTACTGCATAGACAGAGTAGGATGTTCCCAAAAGTTAGAGGAGGAACGCATCCACCCTAGGTACAATGCTCGTCTATATGAGGAGGTGTGATAAAGGATTAATTTTCTTAATTACTATATTTTGCAAGAGTCGATATTATTATCTTTAAAGTAAAACTAGGAATGCCTTTGTTCTCCAGATATCAGGACATCTGGACACTCCCAAGTCTGGGTCTGTTTTAGTAAACATTATTAGTTTGTTCCCTTAATCATAAACATCTAGAGGCTAGGAATGCCTAACTTTCTGGGAATGCAGCCCAGCAAGTCTCAGCCTTATTTTCCTAGCCCTCACTCAAAATGGAGTTGCTCTGATTTGAACACCTCTGACACTAAGATTTTAGGCGTGAGCCACTGTTTCCGGCCTTAAGTGAGAAAATCTTGTTGAGCCAATTCTTTAAGACTCCCTCTTGTCTCTTGAGTCTTACAAGAAATAAGCCAATGAGAGGTTTTCCCCGGCCTCTTAGGAACCTTTTCTAGGAGGAGAGTGTTCAAGAAGAGGAGCCAAAGCTAGGAGAGGCCCACAGAGTGCTGGCACTGAATTCAGAGGGGTGGTGCTCTCCTGGAGCCCGTGTGGCTAATTCATTTACACCATCTCATCCGAGAACTTCATCCAGCCCAGGAGGGTGTGCTGTGGCCTTGCTGGGTCTTTTACCCTGGAGCCAAGGATGGCTTGGGGTGTAAGCTGGTGATCAGTGCTATTTCCACCCCCTTCTTCAAGACATAGGCTGCTTTAAAAAATTTTAATTGTCAGGGTTAGAGGTTTTGATGGTGTGGAACTGGGAGGTGGGCCTGGGAGAATGGAAATTGGATGTAAATGATTGAAGCTGGCCCACAGAAGTCATTCTGCAGTACATATTCAGTGACTCCATTTCCAGGTGGGGAAGTTGAAGCCACAAGATGGGCTGTGATTTGCCTAAAGTCTCCTATCAAATAGTGGCAGAATTGGGACCAGAGCTTTTCCCTCGAAGCCCTGGATAGAACATTAAAGTAATGGCAGTGTAATTGATTCATGTCTGCTTAGGTCATGAATCAATTATTATGCACCCACCTGCCCTCCCTAGGAGATGGCTCCTGAGAGGCAGGGACCTTCTCTTAATCCTCTCTGTGTCCCTGCACCTCCCAGTGCAGTGGCCGGTACATGCTGGGGGGTCCTGTGGGGTGTGGGGAGTTGGACTGGGTGGTTAAGCCTGACTGGCGAGACTCTTCGCTGCAAAGAGCACTCGGAGCGGGGGATTGGGGGAGGGCAGGCTGGCCCCACCGCATCCTCTCTACTCAGCTGTGTCAACTCTCACCTTGTTGTCAGAAGCCTTTCCAGACCAACTCAGCCTCTGAGTTTTGGAGCAATATCTGTTTGTGCCCCACATTTAGCCCCCTCTATAAACTTATTTACGTGGGAAGAGGACGGCATGCATTGTGATTCAGAGTGTGGGCTGTGGATCTATCAGCCTGAGTTTCAGTCTCAGCTCTATCCTTTCTGAGCTGTGTGATCCAGGCAACCCCTCTGAGCCTCAATTTCCTTATCCGTGAAATATTCCTTCTCCACGGGCTGGTCATGAGGATGAATGGGGACAAGGCACGCAGCCGTTCGGTGTGGCACCAGGCCCTCAGCACGCCCTTATCGTTGTGAAGTTTTCATCATTAAATATGTTGTTCTGCACCTACTCTGAGGATGGTTACCTCACCCGTGAGCGGGAGGAAATGATATGTAACCTTGGCAGATTGTTATGGCAACCAAATGAGAGAATATACATGAGAATGCTTTGTAAACTCCTAAGGCTTGGGTGTGAAGTATGACTGACCCCAAAAATCACACAATTGGTAAGAGGTGGCGTTTTCCTGCAATGACCACACCCTCCCCCAAAACACATACACACACGTACACACTCACATATGCACACACATACACATATATACATATATATATATACTTGCACAGGCACACACACCACCACCAGCATCAGCACCACGAAACATCTCCATAGTCTGACCCCGCCCACCCCCCACCCCAACCCCTGGCATCCCAGGGAAGTTGTCCTCTCATTTTTTCAACAGCCTCTAATGAGCCCTCCCAGACATCCAGACAAGCAGTGGTGGAATTAAAAAAGACAAATGAGACCCAGACCTCACTCTTAGGAAGCTTAGCAGGGGAGAAGGGTGAGCAAAGGTTACTCTAAACAAGGCCAAATGACACAAAAGCCATAGCCACCAAAGCCTGGGTGGAGGGGAAGTTTGGGAATGGGCGGTTTCGTGGCAGGCCTGGCATTGGAGCTGGTCTTTGAAAGATGGGTGGTATCTTAGTTTCCTAGGGTTGCTGTAAACAATACCACAGACTCAGTGGCTTAAACAACAGACATTTATTTTCTCATAGTTCTAGAGGCCAGAAGTCCAAGATCAAGGGGTTTGCAGCATTGTTTCTTCTGGTTTCTTCTGAGGACACTCTCTGTGGCTTGCAGATGGCCACCTTCTTGCTATGTCCTCATGTGGTGGTCTGTGTTGTCTGGGTCCTGATCTCCTCTTCCTTTTTTTTTTTTTCCCAAGACGGAGTCTTGTTCTATCATCCAGGCTGGAGTGCAATGGCGAGATCTTGGCTCACTGCAACCTCTGTCTCCTGGGTTCAAGCAATTCTCCTGCCTCAGCCTCCCTACTAGCTGGGATTTCAGGCATGCGCCACCACGCCCCGCTAATTTTTTGTATTTTTAGTAGAGATGGGGTTTCACCCTGTTGGCCAGGCTGGTCTCAAACTCCTGACCTCAGGTGATCCACCCGCTTTGGCCTCCCAAAGTGCTGGGATTACAGGCATGAGCCACCACACCTGGCCCCGATCTCCTCTTCCTATAAGGATGCCAGTCATATTGGATGAGAGCCCACCATTGACTTCATTAAGGTAAAATGAGATCATATCCATGGGCCCCAATCCAATATGACTGGTGTTCTTTATCTCCAGAAAGGCCTTGTCTCCAAATACAGTCACATTATGAGGTACTGGGGGTTAGGAATTCAATATATGAATTTGAGTGGGGAGACACAATGAAGCCTGTAACAGATAGGATGTTTTCTTTTCACATTTGTTCCATTACAAAACTACTCACTGTGGCCAGGTGCAGTGGTTCATGCCTGTAATCCCAACACTTTGGGAGGCAGAGGCAGGAGGATTGCTTGAGCCCAGGAATTTGAGACCAGCTTGGGCAACATAGGAAGACCCAGTCTGTACAAAAATTAATACATAAATTAACCAGGCATCGTAGTGCATGCCTGTGGTCTCAGCTACTTGGGAGACTGATGTGGGAGGATTGCTTGAGCAACCCAGAAGGTTGAGGCTACAGTGAGCTGTAATCGTGCCACTGCACTCCAGACTGGACAACAGAGTGATACCCTGTCTGTCTCAAAAAATAAAAAATAAAAACACCCAAAAGTATTCATTGTAAAATGTTGTGAAATGTTGAAAAGCACAAGAGGGAAAATAAAAACCCTTTAGAGATGACCATATCTGTCCATGAAAAAAACACTTTAAAATGGGTTTATACTTATAACACCTGTCGTTTGGTAAACTGCTATTTTTATAGTATAAATATGTCCTGAACTATTAAATATTCTACCACAACATCACTTTTAATGCCTGCCTCGTGGTCCATGATAAGGCTGTATTGAATGTGTTTAACCAGTGGAGAGTGGGGTTTTGATTAGCAAAGACTGGGATGGAGAAGTAGCAGCCTCATGGAAGGGAATGATGTGAGCTCCAAGGGCACAGTAGTTGGTTACACTTCAGCAAACTGCAACCAATGAGAACAGTTCTCAGAATCAGATTGATTACACTTATAAGAAGATGTAATTTTTTGTGTGTGTTGGGGGTGGTCAGGGAAATAGACTGTGGACGTGAGAGTGCTGCTGCTTCTGAGAAGTCCTGAAGGGTCCTGAGAATGAGCCAGCTCCATGATTTATGTCTGACTAATCAGTCTCAACTAGACCTGATGGGGGCAACTGAAAGTCAAAATTTGACTCTGCAGGGTGAGACTGAACTCGATGAACATAGTTTCATAGTTTTAATTGAGATGCTGCTTTTTAATGAGTGACTTAGTGATGAGTGATTATTGCTTTTCCCATCACTCACTTCCCTCACTCCCCTCTTTCCTTCCCCACCCTTTATCCCAGATGAGGAGAAATCATTGGTAAAACAAAACAAAGAGAAATGGATTTAGTGATAAAGACTCACCTTGTTTCACACTGAAGACTGAAGGATCTAAAGGAGAAGTTCAGGTTGGACCAGGAGGGCTTCTAGGGTAGAGAAGAGGCAGAGAGAGCAGGGAGAGAGCACAAGTCCCCGGCTGGAGTGCAGTGGTGCAATCTCGGCTCACTGCAGCCTCGACCTCCTGGGCTCAAGCAATCCTCCCACCTCAGCCTCCCAAGTAGCTGGGAATATAGGCTCTCACCACCATGCCCAGCTAATCCTTTTTTTTTTTTTTTTTGTAGAGATAGGGTCTCACTATTTTGCCCAGGCTGATCTCAAACTCCTGGGCTCAAATGATCTCCAGCCTTGGACTCCTTAAATGCTGAGATTACAGGCATGAGCCACTGTGCCTGGCCCCACTGTGAATTTTGAATGATCCAATAGATGATTCAATAGGGAAAAAATGCTTATTCCTGTTAATTTCAACAACTGAGCCTTTCAAGTTGTGTTTATAAAGCCAGCATGGACTTAGGTTTCATTTGCCCTACTGTGCAAGTGGAAGAAGAGGAATGTGGCGGTGACTCCTGATTTCATAGAGAAAGCCCACAAAACAGTTTAGAAATACAGAGATGTCGGCTGCAATGCTCCTTCCAAGACAACCATTCCCAAGTGAGAAAACCAGTCAGAATTACAGCTCTCTTTGGGGGTTTCTTATTAGAGGACAAGGCAACTATTTCTAAAGCCTTAGGAGTCTTGGCTGGGTGTGGTGGCTCACACCTGTAATTCCAGCGCTTTGGGAGGCTGAGGCAGGAGGGTCACTTGAGGCCAGGAGTTTGAGGCCAGCCTGAGCAACATGGTGAGACCCCCATCTGTACAAAAAATTAAAAAGAAAATAGCCAGGCATGGTGGTGCGTGCCTGTAATACTGGGTACTCGGAAGGCTAAGGCAGGAGGATCGCTTGAGTCCAAGAGTTGGAGGCTGCAGTGAGCTATGATCGAGCCAGTGCACTCCAGCCTGGGCAACAGAGTGAAATCCTAACTCTAACTAACTAACTAGGAGAAATGAAAAATAAAGTCTTAGGAGCCTTGGGAGATCCCTTTTGTTGAACGAAATGAGTCCAGGGACAGATTTATTCTACCCAAGACCTACTGGGAACAGTGATGAATATTCACATGAGTCCACTTGTTGCCCCGAAGAGCAAGATTTATGTTCTTGTGAAAGTTTTCAACCTAACACTTTATCATATCTGATTCTTTGAACTGGCTTTTTAATGTAGAGTGGCAGCTGTCTCTCCCCAGCTGCAGGGGAAGGACGCCATCTTCTGCATCTCCTTCTGAGACACTTGTGTTAATGACGATGGCTTGCATTTGGGAGGCAATTTCATCAGTTGGCATTGTAAGGAAAATAGCAGGCCTGCCAAGCTCAATTTACTGGCAGAAAAAGAAAAGGAGTGAAGAGGATATTACTTATTAACTATGAAATGCGGACCGTACAGCACAACACTATCTTTTGAATTCCCCATGATTGCAGAATCATAAGGCTTTCTTCTGGTGTGGGAGCATACTGACACCCCTCCCTTGTGCTGTGGTTGTGAAAAGGATTATGTAAAGATGATTGCTACTTTCAGGAGCCACCAGCCTCTCAACTTTAGCGAGGATGCAGGAAAAGGTAACTCAGGAAGGATGCAATTCACTTCAAACCTTTAACAAATCCATGTCATGAAAACCTAATTCAGAGAAGGTCATTTGCTGGAAGGTATATTATTAAATAAAAAGAAACAAGTTTTTTTAAAAAAAGATCATTTGCGATAATATTGTTTTGCAACCATTCACCACATGACTACTTAGACAGTTGTTTTCAGGCATTTTGTATCTTTTTTTTTTTTTTTCAAATTAATGAGTCTTTATTGAGAGTGTGCTGGGTGCCTTTCTTTGTGGGAAAACCATATTGGCCAAGTCTCTAAAGCTGATGCACACCCCCTCATTCTGTGCAAGTGAGTCTCTCAGAGCCTTTCAGCACCCGCCTCCAGTGCCTAGTGAGGTAGTCACGCCACCCGGGAAAGTGGGCAATGCTGCCTAAGAACAGTGCCCACATTCCAGCAAACTGTCATCCCAGAGCCTTGCAACCTCCTCTCCAAACGCTTGCAAAAAAACAAGTGTGAGCGCTAACAGACTCCTTGCTGGAAACCAGGTAGCCAGAGAAGCTAGTGACGCACCTGAGGAGGAAACCAGGGATCAGGACACTTCAAAGACCCAGTGCTGGCAAGGTGCCCCGGGTGAGGGTGACTGTCAGGACATTTCTGCATCATCCAGTTATGAAAGCTGATTCTATTTAATTCAGTTTAATTAAAACAGGAGAGCCAGTTCCACCCAAAGGCAGAAGACGCTGTCAGCGGATGCAGAGTGAGATCTGAGGACCAGGAAGCAAAAGTAGCACCTCCCTCGAATCTGCCACTGATGACTGCCATCACCCCATTACTCCCTTCCAGTTACCCTTCGTGACTCACTCATCCCTTACCCCTCGGGAAGACACTGTCCAGGGCAGAGTCTCCCAGTCCAGGGCCCTCGGCTCTGGTGACCACATGCTCTGCACTAAAAATCAGCAACACATGATCAGGCAAGTGTGAAGGTCCAAGGCACTAGGGGGCCAGCATATTTGAAATCGAGATGCCCAAAGGGCAATGAGACCAGGAATTCAGGTCCCTGTTCCCATTGCCTTTTGGGAAAGGCAGTAGTGTGGCTTAGTTGAACTGAGGACAGACAGGGACTTGCTGGGAAGGGGAAATCAAGGTGTAGGTTCTCTTGGAAGGAGGCAGGATCACAAGCGGGTCCTGGGGTGGAGAGGGGGAAGGTGTGAGTGGAAAGAGCAAGTGTGCGTGACACAACCGGCACAGTTGGCCTCTTTCTCCACTGGATGGGAACTCCCTAAGGCAGAGGGCTTTGTGTTTTGTACATTGTTGTGTCCCCAGCACCTAGAACAGAGCCTGATACATTGTAGGAGCTCAGTAAATATTTATTGGATGAGTTGTAATATTTATTGTAAATATTAGTAAATATTTATTGAGTTGAGTTGGTCTTTCCAGTGAAGTGGTTGCTTCTCTGTGAAGCTCTGTGGGAAACATAAATGGTGGGAGATAGGGTACCTGTCGTTAGGGCTGGCCATATGTGAGCCCTATAACCATTTGGTATCCATTCATTCATTCATTCATTCATTCATGGAATATTTGCCCAGCTTCTATTCTGTAATATATTGTATTAGTCACTCGGGGCACAAATATGAAAGCCAACACATATTTCTTCAGGACAGGTGCAGTGGCTCACACCTGTAGTCCCAGCACTTTGGGAGGCTGAGGCAGGAGGATCCCTTGAGGTCAGGAGTTCAAGACCAGCCTGGGTGACATAGCGAGGCCTTGTCTCTACAAAAAATTAAAAAATAAATCCAGACAGAGCAGTGTACCTGTAGTCTTAGCTACTTGGGAGGCTGAGGTGGGAGGATCGCTTGAGCCCAAGGCTTGGAGGCTGCAGTGAGCTATGATTGTGCCACTGCACTCCAGCCTGGGTGACAGAGTGAGACCCTATTGTTAAAAAATTAATTAATTAATTAAAAATATTTCCTTAATACCCATCATGAGCCAGGCTCTGGGGGATACGATACCATGGTGCCTCAGGCTGGAAACACCTTCTTTGGTAGAAGACACAGACTGTCCAAGCCACAGACGGGGGAGCGTCGGTCTCTATCTGGAAGTGGAGATGCTGGGAAAGGCTTTGCAGAGGAAGGCACATTTGGGCTGCATCCTGACAGCAGGGCAGGCGTTCGTCAGGCTGGGGAGGTGTGGGGCAGCACCGGAGCAGAGTGTCAGTGTGTGTCATGGCTTGGTTTCCCTCAGAGGCCTGCTGGGGCCACCTTTTAGCTACACTCTTCACACCTCATTTTCCCACTTCCCAGACCCTCTGAACATGTCCTTCTCTCTTACTGGTTGCTCCCAGTTTTGCTCATCCCAGGGCCTTGCACCGTGTGTAGCACAAAGATTCATTACGATCAATACCAGTTAGTCTAGGAACTGTTCTCAGAGCTCGGCAACATCCCTGGTGTGGGTGCGGCTGGGGACAGCAGCGGGACTTTGACTCCCATTTCCTCTCATGAGCTCCTTGGCCTGGCTCCCCTGGGAACTTGTTGTGAGAGGAGGATCACAACAAGGCTGGGCAGGATGAGGGCATCCCTGGGTTCTCTGTGCCATTGAAATACAACACGGCCCCTGCCGCAGGCGAGTAGATAGTGGGCCCATGTGGTTTAGCATAACCCAGAGCCAATGTCCTCAACAGGGCTGCCGATATGGTAGTGCTCACCCTTCACCTGGAGGCGGCCATGCTCCAGGGCACACTTTGACACACTTTAACAGGACAGCGTGTTGGTGCATTGGACTAGAGGGCCTTTAAGGTCTCTTCCAACTGCACACTTCATTCTGATCCAGTGATTCTTTCTGGCCTTGAGCTGGGAACATCAGAACCCAGTCCTGTGGTGGCTGCCAGAAGATACTGTTAAAATGCAACTAGAAGAATGTTGTTTTGGTTCTTTCACACATCAGCTGCTAATCTTTGTAGGATTTTCCCCTTCCCAGGGTTAAGAGAGAGAAGAGGAAGTGAAAACAGGAGGGGAGAATTTTCTTAAAGCACCTCTTGCCTTGTAGACAACAACTAAAAACCCCCTAGGGGTTGAACAGCGCTGTGTACTTTTTTTTTTTTTGTAGCTTGTTCCCATCTACAGCCTGCCTCATTTGGTTCTCAGAGCTCCCCCAGGTGGGAGGCAGAATTCTGAACTGCCCCAATTCCACTCTTATTTGCAGACAGGGGGCATTCCTGGGGCTGGAGGGAAGGGCTGAGGACTGGCTCTTCTGGCAGAAGGAGGTATTTTACAGTCATTCTGGAGAGGCACTGGGGGTTTCTGAGTTTCTTCATGAAAGCTGGGCAGAGGCTTCTCTACACCTGGTGGAGAAAGGTCTGTGTGAACAGGGATTAAGCTGACTGTCCTCTGGGTGGAGCCCTTCGGCCATGGAAGGCGGAGGAGCTGGACTTCCGAGCATCGATTCAGCATCTGCTGATCTCTCCCAACCACCAGACTCTCCTGGCTATTGGAGATCTCCGACTCCAAGGCCCAAGCCCTCCCAGTTGAGAGCTCCCAAGTGCAGTATCTACTGCCAAGACAGGGGTATCTTCCCCAGAGTCCAGTAGGCATGTTTCCAAATTTTCTTGTTGTTTAACAGATTTCATTGACAACTCAAAACATGCAGCTGGCTGGTGGGAAGCAGGGAGAATCTGGAGGCAAATGAGATGGAGCCCTCGTTCTCCAAGAGGTGGCTGTTCTCCTGATGCAGACAGACATGGACACAAACACAGTGTGAGGATGGAATGGAAGCGTGGTGGGGAGGGGAGGAGAGGGAGCGCTAGACAGGACCAAGGCAGCCTCACCATTGCACGTTGGAGCCCTGATGCCCAGTCCCAGGGCATAGTCTCCCAATCCAGGGCCCCCTGCTCTGGTGAACTCATGCTCTGCACTAAAAATCAGCAACACACAACCGGGCAAGTGTGAAGGTCCAAGGCGGCAGGGGGCCAGTGTATTTGAAATAGAGGTTGTCCCAGGATTCAGGTCCCTGTTCCCATCGCCCTTTGGGAAAGGCGGTAGTGTGGCTCAGTTGAATTGAGAATAGAAAGGGGACTTGCTGGGAAGGGGAGATTAGGTGGTCCTCTCCTGCCTCCTGGGAGTTTTGGCTGGGGATTGGGAAACTGGGACTGGAAGAGAAGCTGGGGATCAGGGATGCCAGAAGAGAAGGGGCAGTCTTCACTTTGTTTGGCAGAGATCAAGCGCAGGGCCATTTGGCATGCCAGCAGGGCTGAAAATGAGCCGCTGTAGGACCTGGGTACACAGGCCCCCTCTCCTCCTCATGCACTCCGAGGCCCATTCTTATGCCTCTCAGACAAGTATGGTGAGTTGATCCTAGATTCAGTCTGGGCTGGGGATCAGAGCCCTGAGCCTCTCCCAGCCTGCACTGGCCAGCCCCTCCTGTCCTTCTGGCTGATCTCTGCTCCTTCCCATCTCTGCCCTGGACTTTCCCCATAGAGCCTTCACTCCCTCATGCAATCCACTTCTCTCCACTTCCGCTGCCCTCTCCTGGCTGCTCAGAAGCTGTGCTTCCATGAGACCTTCCCTTTGGAGTGCCTGTCTTCCCTTTCTGAGCTCCCCTGGTTCAGGGGGCCATGCATATGACACCTGCCAGAGGGTTTTGGTTCATTTCTTTGTTCTGTCTCCAAGGTTCTGACTCCTTGGGGCTGAACCCAGGTCTCCTTCACCTCTGAGTTTCCCCCATCACTTGGCTCTTCATTAAGCCATCAGTAAGTACTGCATGAACACAAGGACAGGATTTATCATTGGATCTCAGAGGATGGCCTCTGTCTACCATCTTATTTTCTGAAGAAGGGGCTGTTTGCTTTCCAGGAAGAGGCCGGGGAGAGAGCTGGAAGGAGCGTCCATAGCAGATTTCTCCCAGGAATCTGGAAGAGCTGAAGTCTCATGAGGATCAGGACTGTGGGCTCAGGGGGCACCTAGCCAGGGCGCTTGGGAACGACAGACCAGTTTGCTGGTTTAGGCAGGAGAAAGGGGGTAGAAATCTTGGTAATTTCTGGCAGTGTAGAAATCTACCCAGTCTACCAGTTTGGGAGAGGGTTGGTTTTCAGGGTGAGGCCAGAAGAAATTCCACACAGATGTATTCCAGCTCCTTCTTTCTGGGGATACAGAATAGGGTGAGCTATAAAGAGTGAAGGGATGGGACCACCTCCAAGAGCAGCCACCTCTGACCCAAGAACCATGTTTCCAAATGGACAGAGTTGATTTAACAACGATTCAAATATCCTACAAGTTAATACCTACTTCTTTCTCCTCAATCAAGGCCCAGTCATCCCTGGGGAGAAGCCTTGGGTGCTGGGATGGGCCCTGGGTGGGGAATTTAATGTGCTGTCATTTTACTGACATCTGTAGAGGTTTGAAACTGGACAAACAGGAAGTGTCCTGTCTTTAACACTTGCACAATCTCAAGCCTTTTGTGAAATATCAAGGAGTAGGGGTCGTGGGGGCCCGTGGTGTGAGGTGCTGTGAGGTAGCCCTGGACCTGTCTCTGATCCCGAGAGCTGGGCCCTCTGCAGCTGAGAATGTGCCCTGCAGCTGCTTTCCCTCCTTAGCCGTCGTGCACAACCTGTGCTGTGAGACGCTGCTGCTTGCCTGGCACTGCTGTTGAATCAGTCTCCATCTCCTCATTTTGATGGCAGCCTGGGTTTGTTATCCTTCAAAGATCGTCTCTTGGAAGGGCACCAGCCTCTGATTACGTTTCCGAGCCTGCCTGGAGGCAGCTAAGCTAATCTGACATGATTTGGGTGGTGGATTCCCTTCTGGCCTCGTGTTCTGACACGACCTCTGGCACCAGTAGGGTGGGAAGATGGACAAAATAATTATGCCCTATGAGTTGAAAGGAGAATTAAAATTAATTCCCTCGTGCAACCTTTTTTTTTTTTTTTCCCTCTTCCTGGGTAACTTACTTTTTTTTTTTTTTTGTGCCAGGTGTAGTGGCTCACACTTGTAATCCCAGCACTTTCGGAGGCCGAGACGGGTGGATCACTTGAGGCCAGGAGTTCCAGACCAGCCTGGCCAACATGGCAAAACACTCTCTCTACTAAAAAATACAAAAATTAGCTGGGTATGGTGGGACATGCCTGTAATCCCAGTTACTAGGGAGAATGAGGCAGGAGAATTGCTTGAACCCGGGAGGTGGAGGTTCAGGGAGCCGAGATCACGCCACTGCACTCCAGCCTGGGCAACAGAGACTGTCTCAAAAAAAAATTGCTTTATGAGTACCTAGTAGCAGATAATTCAGGGCTGTTCTCTATTCCTTTTGTAACAGGTCTAATTTATGGCAGCAATTTTTTAAAAAAACTGTATTTTTTTCAGTAGAATTTTGTACATATGAGTTTTATAACATTTGGGACATTTATCCTTGCTTATTATAAAAATGATTTAATTGTAGTAAACCCGGTTTTGAAAAGAGAAGAATAAGAGATCGCCCATAATCTTAACACTGAACACACCGGATCCAGTTTGTTTTCCCAACCAGTCTTCATCTGATAGCGTATTTAATTGCATGATCCTAATATACATTTACTTTTTGAAGAAACCTAGTTTGCACGGTCCCATGTGGCTACATAATCTTTCTCATCATCATTAAGGCACAAAATACCTTTAGGATCATAATTTACTCAGCCAACTTCCTGCAGCTGAAAATTTAATTATTTCTTTTACCTTTCAAACCAATGTGTTTGCTTGTCTTTTCTGGACTCTGCCCTGGGGCCCCGGCAGAGAGGAGGTGGAGCCGTGGAACAGGGTTAGACCCAACTCATCTTCACGTCCTGCCCCTCAGCCCGGCCCTTGGCCTGACCCCTGCCAAATGGCTCCAGCTGTGTTCAGGTGCCTGCGGAAAGGCGCTCCTACCTGTCAGCAGTGTAAGGGAATTTCCAGGGCACATCTGTCAAGGACTTTCATTCATGGAGCACTTGCCCACTGGACACTTGCCACTTGTGTAGACACCTCCTCTAGCAGGGACCATGCCATACTGCATCTTTTATTACTGGTGCCAAGGAGGGTTCCTGGCATATAAAAAGTGCTCAGCAGTTGTTTGTTGAGTGAATGAAAGTTAAGAGTGATTGACAACTCACGAGGAATCCTGTAAGTCACCAGGCTCTTGCCCAGCTTGGGCTGCAGAATCGGACACTGTGCTGCTTCACAGGCCTTGGGGACTTTGACTAAGATACCTTCCCCATCCCCCAACTTCAACCATACATTTATGAAGGTTTAATAGCGCAGGGTCCCCACCAGACCCTCCAGCGTAGGTCTATTTTTTTTTTTTTTTTTTTTTTGAGATGGAGTCTCACTCTGCCTCCCAGGCTGGAGTGCAGTGGCGTAATCTCGGCTCACTGCACCCTCTGCCGCCCAGGTTCAAGCAATTCTCCTGCCTCAGCCTCCCGAGTAGCTGAGATTACAGGCACCTGCCACCACATCTGGCTGATTTTTGTAGTTTTAGTAGAGACGGGGTTTCACCATCTTGGTCAGGCTGGTCTTAAACTCCTGACCTCGTGATCCGCCCGCCTTGGCCTCCCAAAGTGCTGGGATTACAGGCGTGAACTATCGCGTCCGGCCCCCTTTTTTATTTATTAGGGTGATCCGCTTGTTTCCGTTTTCCCGGGACTTGCCTGGTTTTATCACTGAATGTCCTTCCTCAGTCCCAGGTAAGCGGGCACAGGGTTCTCCTAGTTCTCGGCATCCAGTGCTTAACAAGCTCCTGTAGAGGGCGCTGGAGGAAAAGCTCAGGAGGCAGGTGCCGGATGGATTGAGCAGTTGCTGTCCCAGGTGGGAGATATCATGTCACCCGGACACCATCGCCCGGAAAATATCACGTCACCTGGACACCATCAGACTCAGGAGCGGGTTAGAAAACAACCGATCTCCTTAACCCTCCCCCAGGAAACGCTTGTGTCAGGAAACTGATGCTTATTGGCCAAGAAGGAGTGACCGTGTCAGACAAGTCTCTGTTTCTTTATCCTGAGAAAGCAAATCATGTATAAATGAATTGTGGTTGTTTCAGGCTGTCAAACTCCAAATGTGTTCTGGCTGTAACTACCCTGACAGCAGGATGCTCCAGTTGCATTGACCTAGAACAATCTAGGACAGAGAAAAAAAAATCGCTTTGATTTTGTTGGGGAGGACACATTTTTTAATTCTGTCTTTCCAGGTTCTTGGCAGGATCTCTGTAACAAAAGTCAGGCTAGCAAGAGAGAAGCATATATATTTATTTAATACACGTTTTATGTGATACAGGGGCTTTTGTAAGGAAATGAAGACCCAAAGAAATGTTTAAACCTGAGTGTTTTTATACGGGGTTTGATGAAGAGTGGAAAGTCATGGAAGAATATGATAGGACAGAGGGGATGAGCTGAGGGTGGGAAAGCGGGGGGAAGCTCAGCAAGGCCTGTTTGCCCAGTTTCTCTTCTTCGCAGATAAAAATGCGCTTTTCCCCTGAGTATACGGAGGGCACCTGTCACCTGAGGTTCTTATGACCTGCTTCAAGGGAAGTTCAGAAATTGGTTCAGCTTAAAACATCCACTATTTTCAAGGTGCCATATTTTGGGCCTGAATCCCATCCATTTTTTTTTCAAGTGTGTCTATCCTGACACACATTTTTTTTCAAGTGTGTCTAAAACTGTCCATTTTCCCCTGGTTTATGTAGACCTATCCACTTCCCTTGGGAAACTGAGTGGGAAACATGAAATTTACTTTCGAAGTGGGTGGTGATAATGAAAAATTAATCTTGCTACGATTCTGGTAAGAGACCAGACCCACACAGACCCTACTTTGGGCATTACCTGGCTGAAGCCAGCAGCAAGGCAGCACACCCTTCTGACATGCACAGGTTGCCAGGGGCTCCACATGCATCAGCCCCCTGCTTTGGTGCATAACATATATTGCTGTTGATGTGTTCAACTCTGTTGCAAAGTGTTTGGAACAGATAACATCACAGTCGGATCATTTATCAATTCTTTCACTTGCCCACCTTTTGTTGTTGAACCACATACTTTGGGTAATAACTACAGTTTATTAGGTATGCTGTGAACACTGTTTTTAAGGAGTGCCTGGCTGAAAACACCCACAAAATGATTTAAAAACACAAAGCGAGGCCAGGCAGAGTGGCTTATGCCTGTAATCCAAGCACTTTGGGAGGCTGAGGAGGGCGGATCACTTGAGGCCAGGAGTTGGAGACCAGCCTGGCCATCATGGCAAAATCCCGTCTCTACCAAAAATACAAGAATTAGCTGTGCATGATGATGTGTGCTGTAGTCCCAGCTACTCGGGAGGCTGAGTTAGGAGAATTGCTTGAACCCAGGAGGCGGAGGTTGCAGTGAGCTGAGATCACTCCATTGCACTCCAGCCTGGGCAACAGAACGAAACTATCTCAAACAGAACAAAACAAAACAAAACAAACCCTCCGAAACCCACAGAGCTAGTATTTACAACTTGGAATGTCATCATTGTGAATGTTTCCATCTGCACAAATATCTGGAAAATGACTATTAGGATACCAGCCTTTATTACTGCTCTATTAAGAGAAGCCATTTGCTCCTAAGCCCTTCGCTCTCCTAAAAAAATCATTTTAAGAACTGGAGTGGTTATGAGAAAAGCACCGGTGCTTTTAAAGATTTGCAGAAGGGGGAAAGGTCACTTGGCTGTCAGTTTGAGTTTTTATCTCATAGATGGGGTACCTATCACTCACAGAACTGGAGTCGGATAGACCTGAGTGGGAATCCTGTCTCCATCATAAATTAACTGTGTGATCTTGGACAAGTCATTTAACTTTTCTAAACCTCAGTTTCTCCATCTTTAAAACAGAGATGATATTCATAATATGTCATTAAAAAGTATAAATTAGAAAGTGTCGCACACTGAAGAACGTCCAACTCGGCAAAGTTCAGTCCAACTAGGCTTGAACATGTTTTTAAAAATATCCTGAGGCTCTGCTCTCCCCAGAAGAAGCTGTAAAGAACAATTCCAGCCCTGGAACTGAGACAATTGGATCTTAGATGAGTCATTCACTTCTCTTTTTTGGGGCCTCAGTTTCCCCTTTGGTAAAATGAAGAGATTAAACCAAATCAGTGATTCTCCAAACTTTGCTAGTCTGCTAGGCTTCTCCTTGGTAGCCTCTAATTCAATAGTCTTGGGTGGGGTTCAGACAGCTTCCCTAGGAGATTCTGTGCTCAATCTGAGAGCCACCCACCTAAGAACCACAACCACAGCCACCTAGACTGTGACTGACATTTGATGGCTTCAAGGAGGTATTTTAAAGCTATTGTCCCAGAATACGTGGTGTGTTTTTTGAGGAGGAGGAAGACCTATCCACGGCACACGTCAGGAAGAGGTGGTTAAAGGTCAGAGAGTTATTCTGCATAAAATCCATCTGATTTGGTACTTCCTGAAATTTTTGACACCCAACCAGGGATGTCTTTCAAAAGGTTCCCCACTGCTCACAGATTGACAGGAAACACAACAGGGGTAAAATGCACGCATAACACAGCATACATCAGACATGAGGGTACTTCTCTATATAGCACAGTATTTTGTATTATTGTAGGCTTACATATGATTCAAGTCTGTGTGTTTGTGTGTGTGTGTGTGTACTTTTTCATTTTGGTGGTATGGAAAGCTTTGGAGGGAAGAAGGAAAGGATTCCAAAAGGAATAGTTTTTCCATATACATCTCCCATTGCAAGAACACTGATCTCCGAGTGGATTCTTTTGTCTTGAGTCTTTTGAATTATTGATCCACAACGATGAAATCCCTAGCACAGATGTTCAATCTTGATGTCATTTAATATCTCGTACAACAGCCTGAGGCTAATTTTCCTCTCTCCAGGAAAAATGGTTTGTAAGAGTTGATTGATCAACTCAAGCCCAAGATCACAAATATAAACTTCATTGGTAAAGTGATCTACTCTAATATTATCTTCAGGGATTAGAAAATAAAAAGTATAAAAAGTGCATGAGCATATAGTAAGTGCTCAACAAATGTTGGCTTTTATTATTATTAGTTGATCATGGAATTAACTTTCACTAATTTGCCCTTGAGTTATAAGCCGCTGTTGACCCGGGGATAGTTTCTAAAAAGACAAATCTCCTGCAACTGCAGGTAGCAGAAGATAGACCTTCCCATTAGTGCTGTCTTCTCCTAAGCGTGTTATCCAGACCACCATGTGGGATCCTTGGGATGATTTTGGGTAGTACACAGACCATTTAAATAATGTTCTTTAAAAAAAAAAAACTTTATTTAAAAAATAGAGACAGGGTCTTGCTATGTTGCCCAGGCTGGTCTTGAACTTCTGAACACAAGCGATCCTCCTGCCTTGGCCTCCCAAAGTGCTGAGACTTGGCCTTAAATAATACTCTTTTAAATAGTACGTATTTAGGCCTAAAGATAACTACTAAAATATTTGCGTTATTTTCTTTTTTGACAAAAGACAATGGTTTTAACATTTATGCTGATAAACAGTTTCCCTTTAAAATAAATCATTCAAGTGGAAGAAGCTGATTCAAAGAAAGCTGCTAAGTAATAATAGCACAAGTTGTACCCAGAAATGGTAAAAATTGTGATGGTGGCATGCAAATGACCGAGTTTGAGAAATACTAGATCAGTGAACTGAACCTGTGTGCTCCCCATTGGGCTACATTTGAAAACATTCGTCAACACTCATTTCATGGAGCTTGAATCCGTAGTACAGTTACAAAACTTCTGTGCTGTACAGGACCTTGAGGTCATCGTGGGACCACCCCTGTATTTTAGGCAGATGGTTTCCATGATCTGGAGATGTTGTGTCTCAAGTGCAATACACTGGGGAGGAAACACGACATTACCAGATTAGAGAAAACCATGTTTGAAAAGAGACAGTCCTTCTATCCCAGGAGAGACACATTGGAGGGGAGACGACAAGACAATGAGAATGTAAACTATCTACGTTCCAAATTTTTCTGTACATTAAAAAAATTAAAAATTCTAAAAAAGAAAACGGAAATTGTCTCCTGAAAGGATCTCAAGGAGCACATGTCTTGAAATACTTGAAGATCTTTTACTTGGAAGGTGATGACATGTACTCTAATTGACTTCAAATTGTGTAAGAGGGAGGCTGAAATTATAGGAAGACAGATTTTTAGTTCGGTGAGAGGAAATACCTTTAGTGAACTAAAGAAGGAATGAGCTATCTTAAGACATGATGGGCTCCCCAAGACTAGAGGTATTTATTTAAGCAGAGCCATGACGACCTTAGGGGACCTGGGACCAAGTGCTAGACGGGTGTGGAGGTGGCTGACCGAGGGTCCTTGCTGCCCCTTAAAGTCAAGGAGTTTAAGGCAGCCTTTCCTTCCTTTCAAGTGGCTCCTCAAGGGGAGCCATTATCTGCAGCTACTGTCTCAGTTTTATGTAAAGAGTATTTATCATTTGGGAATTTCCCCTCCCCATATAATACTTTTGACTCCTGAATGCATGCAAAAGAGCTGTAAGAAACTTTCTGGTGCTAAATGAGAAAATGTGTGAACATAAATGAGCTAGTTTAACTAAAAGTTCACCACAATGTATTTTAAACACCAGGCTCTTAAAAACTCAATAGTTTGAAATTTGCATTTTAATCAGCATTTGGCTAACAATATGAGATAAACTATTAGAGAAGCGTAGGTCTTTCTGGCAAATAGAAAGTTCCATCATTTCACACTTAGAAAGCTGCCACGAAGAGCTTATTCTTGGAGTATAAAATGCAGAATTTAGGTTAAGCCAGTCATTTTGTAGATGAAATTGTACACTGGCAATTTCTTATGGTTCAACCTAATAGTAAAACATTTATAAACAATTGTATCATTACAAATACATTTAGACATCGTTTTCTGCTAAACTCAGTATTTTCCTTTCCATCCTGATCAAAGAAACATTATTGCAGTAAGCCACATTATAATTCAGCATGATTTCTTCTAAAAAGGCCCCGAGTTCCTTTGAGCTTGTTATTGTACAGTGGATTTTTCATTTGCAAAGACGTTAAGCCCTCCAAATGTGCAAATCATGAAGTCAGTTGTTGTTCCAGCAAGGTTTGCCCAGCGGTAAAAAACAAGATAAAACTAATGCACTAGCTGAAACCAGGTGGGGAGACCATGTGTGGTAGTGCTTGGGGGTGGAGGGAAACTATTTCTGAAATGAGGACTTAAAGTATAATCCCAGCTTCATTGCCTGTTCACGAGAAACCAAAGCTTCAATTTAACTGCAGGCAATAGGAGTTTCACACTGTCAGCACCAACTGTCTAAAATCCAAAACTAGTATCTAAATGTGTAGGATCAAAACCAAAAATCTGGAGGGATCTAGTTAAACTTCAATGTGCATGACCCCAGATTCCCCTTTAAAATATAGTCCAAGTATTTTATCTTTTCCATAGGGCATTGACATTATTGTGTTAACGTGAAATAGCTATTTACCTCTCCAAACCTCGGCTTTATAGAATAGATAATGATCACATCCTGTAGGAGAGCCATTTGAAAAGACAGCCTTGTTTATAGACAGGAGAAGTTACAGAATTTAAAACTGCTGTTAGAAAATTGGGGGACTATGGGGCTGGGCACGGTGGCTCACGCCTGTAATCCCAGCACTTTGGGAGGCAGAGGAGGGTGGATCAGGTCAAGAGTTCGAGACCAGGCTGGCAAACATGGCAAAATCCTGTCTCTACTAAAAATACAAAAATTAGCCGGGCGTGGTGGTGGGCACCTGTAATCCCAGCTACTCAGGAGGCTGAGGCAGGAGAATTGCTGAAACCCAGAAGCTGGATGTTGCAGTGAGCCGAAATGGCGCCATTACACTCCAGCCTGGGCAACAGAGTCAGACTGTCTCAAAAAAAAAGGAAAATTGGGTGACTATCGAGGATTCCCCTCTCTCATTTGTTAAAAAAAAAAATAATAAAATTTAGGCCCTCAGACTTTATGTATTCATACTCAAAATAAATGCACTAAAAATCAAGGAGCAGTAAGGGCACCAAGAAAGAGCAGTTTGATCTATTTTATAATTAAAACAGGCTCAAGAGTTCAAGCTACTTGCCCAGCACCTTTTGGGACATGGGAAAAAAACAAAGACCTCTACCATATCCCACATGCTCTGAACTGAGAACCATCTCAAACATCAAGTCTACATATATCACTCTGACAAAGTGGATTTTTACGTCAATCTTCCCCTGCTGAGGTTCAGAACTGTCAAATCCCAACTGAGGCCGGGCACGGTGGCTCACGCCTGTAAACCCAGCACTTTGGGAGACTGAGGCGGGCGGATCACCTGAGGTCACGAGTTCAAGATCAGCCTGGCTAACATGGTGAAACCCCATCTCTACTAAAAAATACAAAAATTAGCCAGGCATGGTGGCGAGAGCCTGTAATCCCAGCTACTCTAGAGGCTGAGGCAGAGAGAATTGCTTGAACCTGGGAGGTGGAGGTTGCAGTGAGCTGAGATCGCCACCACTGCACTCCAGACTGGGCGACACATTGAGACTCCAACTCAAAAAAAAAAAAAAAAAAAAAAAGCCATCTCCCATCTGACTTAATTCCCTCATCAACTGATTGCCAGTGTCGTATGGACAGGCTTGGTCTGGATAGACTTGTCTTCCCACTGCTATTTCCAGCCGGGCAAAAGAACCACTTCCATTCTCTTAGAGCTTTCGATACCACAGTAAATAACCTGGTATCTTGCTGGGGCAGTTTTCCACCCATATTAAACTACATCTGCCCCATTTTGACTACTAGAAAATGTATCAAAGAGGCTGTCCAATTTGTCTGAGATGAGATGGCTGAAGTTCTTAGCCAAATAATGGCCAAAGCTCAAAACAGATCTATTTGATACAAATTCGTTCTTTGACACACAAGGAAACAGATGTCAAGAGTTGTTTCCACCCAGTATCAAGCTTCCTCCCCTCCTCTCTCAGGAGGCTGAACATACATTCCTAGTCACTAATGTGCTATGAACTGAATAGCAGTGAATCCACTTAAATTAACTCATGCTGGTACACAGTTCTCTCCATATAAGCACAGGACTTACATTTATCATTTAGCCATTTTTTCAAAGATAATTCAAATGTTACAGATTTCTCCATATTCCTGTTAATGTAGAAACATATTCCCTTTACTTTTGGAATCAAAGACCAACTTCCGTATGTGACAATGACTATAATGTAAGAAAACTGATTTTCACAAGTGTCTTGTACAAATAAGCTACTGCAGCAGTTTATAGAGATAGTTGGGTGACACAAGGGCCCTGAGTACACAAATTTATAATGGCTGAGTGGTCATTCCACACTGTCACTGCATTACAGAAAAAAACTGGATGCTTGTCTTGCATACAAATATGTAGTGCATTAAAAACACTGAGACCTTTTTTTTTCATTTTTTTAATTACATTTGGACCTTTAAGAAACATATACCATCAGATATACCACTATTCAGTAAAAATCTATTCTAGTTTTTGGGAAGCTTATGTGTCACAAACTATCTTGCTTCTAGTCTCCAAGACTTTACTAAGTTTATCAAAAAGGTGGGCTCTGATCTATGGGATCCTGAGCCTTGAGGTTTGGATGTTCTGATTATTGTAAAACAATTTCAAGTGGATTAACTTAATTCCCAGCTGTTTTTCTTCTGGAATGGGCTAATCAGTTTGAATTATCTAGTCCATTACAAGAATATTAAATTCCTTGAGCTTTGTGATCTATTCTGTCTTTGGAAAACCTGGTAAAAAAGTAATTTTTTTTCTATACAATAAGGATGGATTTACCAGAACATACCCAGTATTAATCATAACAAAAAGCAGTATAGATAATGTATATGTGCTGTGTTCACTTTAATGACCACTTCATAAGTAACTACTCTAACTATGGGGACTATTTCTGGATCAGTAAGATCCAAGTGTAGTTAGTTGCACGCTACACTCAGCTTCTTAACACAACTCTTGGTATCTGACATTGATTAAAAGTAAAAAAGGGTAAGTGAACAAATACATACTCATACATGATCACGTTTTTAAGAAGCTACCCTTTGCAGAAGTAAACAAGAGAGGAGACTTTCAGGAAGCTACTGATGGGGACTGGGAAGGTTTAAAGCTATGGCTTTGGTAAGCACCCCAGTGAGCTGTAGGAAGGCATTGTAAGAGTAGATTCTGCAGCATCAAAGGATAATTCTCTAAAAGAGGTGGGTGTTTTCTCAATTAATCTAAATTCTGAGGCTTTCAGCAGTTGAGGGCTAGAAACAAGATCCAAAGAAAAGAGCCATCTTCACAACACTTAAGAAAGGTGACTGACTGAGCCATTAGGCTCATGATGCTAAATGGTCCAAAAGCCTTTGGTGGTGTGATATGGACAAGAAAAAAAATTAATACACAAACCACGTAACACCATTAAAACCAAAAAACATTTTTTCATTTAAAAAAGTATTTAGAACACACAAAACAAGGCAACACTTATTCTTTTTTCTCATCTTCTGGTACGGGATCTGTTGGTGGCTCCTCCACTGTTGCACTGTTGCTCTCCGAGCCAGTGTTACTATCACTGGTTCCTTCCTCTGCCATACTGTCGACCCCCTCCTGCCCACTCTCCTTGTCCTCAGGAGTAGACGTGCCTTCTTCACCATTCTGTTGGCTCTCTGTTGTTTCTTCAAGGTGTGTCTCCTCTGCAATCACACATTTGTCACTGTCAGTTCCAAGATGAAATTTTACTCTAGTTATGCTGACAGTATACAGCTGTGCTGTCCAATATAGAAGCCACTAGCCACATGTGGTTATTAAATCCCTGAAATGAACCAGTGTGACTAAAGAACTTTTAAGAATGTTGGAACAATTTGGGTATGAAAATCTACTTTTTAGCTGTAAATGAATGAAATTTATTAAATAAATGCAGATCAAATACTTCCGATGAAAATTTAGCTTCTGAATTGAGATGTGTATAAAGACTGTTTAAAAAAAGGAAAGCTGATTTTAAAAATGTTCCTTCTGTGTTGAAATAATTTTATTTAGGATATGTTGAATTAAATAAAACATATTGTTAAAACACTTGTTTTGCTTAACTTTTAAAAATATGTCACTAGTAGAAAATATAAAATTTCACGTGACTTGCATTTTATTTCTGTTGGACAGTGAATGAGAGTTAGTCTGTAGTGCTATGGATTAAACGAGGAGAAAGCAGTTGTAGAAATAATATAAGGTTGGTCTTTTAGACACTTTGTTTAAAGTCATGCTGGGCTGTTTCCTGTAAGAAATTAAAAGCATGAGGTTTTAGCTCTAATAGTCTCAAACGATTTTCTTCAGGTTTTTTCCTTGAACTAGGACAGAATCTGAGTAAAGACCTGCAAACCTTAAGCATAAGACATGCCCCATTCATAGATGCCAAAACAGAGGCAAAGGACTGAGTGTTCGTCTAGTTGCAAAATTAGCAAAAATCAGTTATTTTAATTTTCAAGCTCATTTTAACCACAAAAATGTGCTCATGCTCCAAATTCATTACAATAAAAAACACATTCATACAAAACAGAAAGAGACTCAGATACTGAAACTTAAAATATGACTATTTCAAATGTTAATCTGCTGGATTAAATTTTGCAGAAATACCTGGTAAAGATATCTATATTCCATTACATGTTTTCCAGATGGTTGTCATTTGAGTACAAAGTATGACACTCAGAGGTTGTCATCTGAGTACCAAGTATGACTACTGTCCCTCCCACTTCTTGCAACGATGCTCCAGGAAGCCTTTGGTTTTGTTTTCCATAACTACTTTTAGCTTAGTCCTGTTTACACAGTGTACTAGGCAGTGTTAAAACAGTGCTATGAGGTAAGGTGATCTCAAAATCACAAGTGACGATCAATGTAATCAGTACTTTATGTAAGTTTTATTTATACAAGTTATTTTTATTTTTTTTTACCTTGAGGGATGCTTTTAATCAGGAAAATCAGTATACCTAGAAGTAAGGGTTTTTCTAGGACAGAGCTGGCAATTTTTTTCTGTAAAGAGCCAGATAGAAAATATTTTAGACTTCGCAGGCCAGGCAGTTGTTGTTGCAACTACTCAACTATACTGTTTTATCCCCAAAGCAGCCACAGACAGTATGTAAACAAACAAGTGTGGCTGTGTTCCAGTTTTATTTACAAAAACAAGTGGTGGGCAGGATTGGCTTACAGGTATTACTTTGCAGAATGCTGTCCCAGGACACCAGACAATTAATCTTAACGGTAATAACCACATCTTGATAAATAATGTAAGCATTTAAAGGTTAAAATATTGAATGTCAATATCATGTCAAATTTAGTACTGGGAATCACCCTCAGTGGCAGGTACCAGAATACTTGCACTTAGAAAGAAAAACCTAAATTAAAGACAGCCGTACAAAGTCTTGGCACTGCCTCTGCGTTTGTTGCTAGTGGGTTACCTGTCTCCATCGGAATGTTCTCGTCGTCTTTCTTCTCCTCGCCTTTGTTGGCTGCTTGTTCTTCCTCAGGAATGATGCTGCTCTGACTGCGCTCAGCTTGCTCTGCGGCCTCCTTCTCCCTTTCCTCCTGCCTTTTGCGGGCCTGTTCCTCTGCCTGTGCAATCTCAGCTGCAATTTTCTCCATATCCACTTCTACTTTCAGACCACACAACTAATCAGAAAAAAACAGAACTCTGTAATGTTTTTTCCTTATAATTTTTGAGCCAGATATATTCTTTCAAAAGTTGGTTTTCTTGCCTATAAACTATATATATATATCTATACACCTGTATGTGTGTGTGTGTGTGTGCAAAAAAAATGTGGTTCTAGGTCTCTTCTGAAACTCCTGGGTCTACAAGAAAAGAAAGCAGCTCTAGCAGTTGTATAATATAGGATATTCCAGAGCAGCTGGTGAGGCAAAATAGTGAAAGTTCTGGGGTATACATAAGGCTTCCGTTTTACATTTTGGGCTACCAACTAGATTTCCTTGTCTGAATGCAAAGTGCAAATTATAAATTACATTTAATGACGACATTTGATGAATAAATCACAATAAAATGAAAGTAATTAATGACTGTATGGGAGTTTAACATATCAGAGGGCTCTAGCATTTATAGGCCTAGTAGATATGTGTATACTCCATGATATTTCAAATTTATTGCAATTTTGCCAGAGAATGGGAACAATCTTATAAAAAAAAGATCTTACAGGTTTATTATAAAGTTAGCCCTGTTTCAAAGTGAACAACATTCAATAAAAACACTATTTTGGAAAAAAGAATGAGGAAAAATAAAGTAACAGGTATAGTGATAAAAGTATAGTTAACATATTAAACAGATACCCTTTTAAGTTCATTGTTAAATGAATCTGTGCTTTCCAGGAATTTCCTCTTCTTCTCCTGGTGTCGTTCCTCTATTTGAAGAAGTTCAGCTTCTAGTTTTCGCTGCAAGACAGGATCAGGCTTCATAATTGTGTCTCATTTTTTAATGGTCCATACTTGCAAACAGTGTACCAAATAATGTTTTGAACTTTAGATCATTTATTACATGAGTCTAGCTAAGATTTAAAAAATACAAAATGCAGCACAAAGAAATGATTATGATCAATAGGTAAATGTTAAAGAATACTGTTTCAGGCCTGAGCAATTCCTTGGGAAAAAATATTTAGTATAGCAGTAAAGATTGATAGGATGCCTCAAAATTCTTAAGTTCACATGTATTTCTTAACGAATATACTTTCCATTACAAGGTTCTATATTATAGTTTTTAATGACAAACTTATTAAACATCTGGGAAAGGTCCACTTCCTTAAACCTCTTCTCCAAATCAGGAACAGGTTAGATTGACATATTTAACAAGTAGATTTAGGCATGGTGTAGGAATCATATCACCTGGGTTTTGTGGTACAGGCCCATCTTATTGAAATGAATGTTTTATGACTTTACCTGATGAACCATTAAGGACTGGACCTGCCGTTTGAGGACCTGCATTCTAGCTGTTGTGACAACTGACCGAACGTCTGGCACCACACTCTCACTAAGAATTTCACTGATGAGGCGGTGGTTTCTCTGGAAACGGGCGGTGGCTGTATGCTTCATTGAAAAGCCATCATCATAATCTGGAGTGAACAAATTGTTCTGGAAATTAGGTCACCAGTAACCATAAAAAGGAGTGTAACAATGTTAACACTTAATTACCAAGGAACTATGGCCTTCACTGGCCTAACAAGTGGACCTGCCCAGCGTCATGGGAGCACTGGGGCAGTTACTTGATAAAAACCATACAGAGGACGTAATGTGTTCATTGGCCAAGGTAGTAATTTATCTCACAGTCTTTAAGTGATAATGTTGTGTCTGAGAAGGATTTGGCTAAAACATAAACGAGATACAACATGTCTCTTCTGGCTTCGGAATCAATGTGAAGGCTGTATGTGATGGCAGTGATTGAAATTCTGCCCAATGTTTCACTCTCTTGGTAGTAACTTAAGGCATTTAACAACTAATGAACAACATATGAACTGGGCAGTGACTTTGTCACTGTAGCACTTTAAAAATGAATGAAAATGCCCATTTGTAAAATTATGACAGCAGAGAATACATCACCTCTAACAATATTCAGTTTCCCAGGCCCTCAAGTAATTTTATAGAAGAAAAATAAATGTCTGATTCCAAATTTAATTTTTGTCAGTTTACACTTAGCAAGCTGTTGTCAGTGTGTAATGGTATGACCCAAGTTCATACAGTATGGGTCTGGTTTATACGCTTCTGTTTCGTTTTGAGACAGAATCTCCCTCTTGTTACCCAGGCTGGAGTACAGTGGCCCAGTCTCAGCTCACTGCAACCTCCACCTGCCAGGTTCAAGTGATTCTTGTGCCTCGGCCTCCCAAGTAGCAGGAATTACAGGCGCATGACACCACGCCCGGCCAATTTTTGTATTTTTAGTAGAGACGGGATTTCACCATGTTGGCCAGGGTGGTCTTGAACTCCTGACCCCATGTGATCTGCCCATCCTGGCCTCCCAAAGCGCTGGGATTACAGGTGTGAGCCACTGCACACACACTACAGGCTTATTTTTAATAGCTATCTAGTGTTTCCTTAATCTCAGTCTTTGCTCTATCACCTTCATAGTTTTTCATATATCTACTAACAGCCTGTACTATCGTTTACTTAATATTTTTCTTTAAACTAACTCTCTTAAAAAAAAAAGAGCTTTCTCTTTAGTAATACATATTAAAACAAATGCTCCTCTCTGAACCACTTAATCACCTCAGTGACCCACCAGACAGGGAGGAACCACACTTAAGAAAACCTTGTTACAGAGGAAACCCTGTTACAGAGGCCTATGTTGTGCTGCTATGTCAGTTTAGCACCTCCCTTATTGTCTGGCACTTAAGTAGTTCCTAAAATTCTCATTATTATAAATACTACAGCTAAAAACTGTTGTTTTTGTAAAAAGTTAAAAAAATTACTTTTGTTTCCTTTTGAGTAATTTCTTTAGGAAATAAACTTCTGAAATTAAAACTATTGGGTAAGATACAGTTTTTTTAAAACTCTGTAACCTTTCTACTTTTTAAGAGTTTTTCACCTTTAGGGTTATATATGGTACATCTGTGCTACATCTGTCTAAATTATCTGTTTTTGTTGTTAGCTTTTGTTTTCTTCTTTCATTTATATGGCCCCAGTGTTGACCACAGATGGGGACATAAGGTCTAAGCAATTTGGGCTTGTTCTTCTTTGCATGTTAGTCGTCTGCTTCCTTTTCTGGGGGGAATGGCTTCTCTGGTTATGATCTAATTGAACAGCTATTTATCCTATGATGAAGAGGCTCTCACTGAATAAAAGCCTTCATTGTCTTGTGTGGATAATTGCACATGCCCTCTTTTTTTTTTTTTTTTTTTGAGACTGGTTATTGCCCTGTCATCCAGGATGGAGGACAGTGGCATGATCATAGCTCACTGCAGCCTCGAACTCCTGGGCTCAACTGATCCTCCTACCTCAGCCTCAGTTGGAGTAGCTGGCACTACAGGCACAAGCCGCCATGCCCAGCTAATTTTTAAGTATCCTGTAGAGATAAGGTCTTGCTGTGTTGCCCAGGCTGGTCTCAAACTCTTGGCCACAAACGATCCTCCTGCTTCAGTTTCCCAAAGTATTGGGATTACAGGCATGAGCCATGGCGCCTGGCCATGTCTATCTTTTGATAGTCCTCTGTTAAAGAAGTCAGTAGCTGTTGTACTTCATGCAGATGCCACCTTTCTCTTACGTACATTTGACATACATTTCCACCTCCCAAGTATTCCTCTTTCTAATCATTTTCGTACTGGTATGCTAAAGACATTCTCATACTGGCATCTTAATTGCTACCTGAACTTACTAGCAACTTTAAGACCCAATCTTAAAGTTAAAAACATAATAGGCCCAAGTTTCAGACTGTTTCTGAGTCAATCTCTTCAGTCCTTCTCAGTGTTCATGGTGTTAATGAAAGCTTTAGTTATTTTCTACTTACGTTGCTAGCCTTTGTTTCCTCTTGTACTGACCTCCATCCTCCCAATATCTGTAGACTGGATTGTCTTCTGTTTTTTAGTTCTGTATGTTTCTCTTTCATTAATCACCCCATTTGAGTAATTAAAGTGTGAGGATGCTAGTGTGTCTTTAGCACTGCTGATTCTGCTTAACATTCAATACTGTTTCTATTCCATATTCTATTCTCTATAGTATTACATTCCACTGTCGGTATTTATGAGAACATTTGACAATATTCCAGTACATTATTTTTAAAAATGACTTCTGTTTTTCCCCACTTTTATCAACTTATTCTTGTCTTCAGGTACTATTATTGCTTCCTCCCTCATTGATATTGTCTTTAAAGTTCTTATAGCCTTCCTCTTTGTTACTGCTACTTTAAGATGGGATCTTAAATCATTTTCCTGATGTTCTTGTCGCTTGCAGCTACAGCTTCTAACCTTTTGCACATCATAGCAGTATACAGAGAAACTATTAATGTTTATACAGCACACTAGATATGTGGTTGAGTGTGTTCACACTGCAGGTGGCTATCTCTGGGTCTCCTTGCAGCTTCAGACCCTGCCTGGCTGCACAAGACCAGAACAATCAGCACACCTGCTAACTACTCATACAGAATGGCAATTAGGAAGCTCTGCCATTCGTGTGCATGTATAAAATTTGTATGGGTA
Organism: Gorilla gorilla gorilla; assembly: GCF_029281585.2. NCBI lineage: Eukaryota > Metazoa > Chordata > Mammalia > Primates > Hominidae > Gorilla > Gorilla gorilla. The sequence continues at coordinate 51,837,950 of NC_073228.2, read as the reverse complement.
TACCCTCATGTACACCCATACAAATAGTAGCATGAGCTATATTTATATATTCTTATTGGATTTCTGAATTAAATGGAAAGGAAACTTCATGTTTCCACATACTCATTAGCTTCTCCCTTAAGAGCCTTTAATTCAGCGAATTTAGTGAACCAATAAGAAAACAAGATATAATTAGAATGCAATTAGCTTTTTAAAAGCAGATGAGGCAAAATCCTGATTGTGATTTAAAAACCTTTCGTGCATTTTGAGTACAAAGATTTTGATAAACAATAAATAATTTTTGCTATTTTCTGCACTGAAAAGGATATTTCTTTTTCTTGTGGGAAATTCACATACAAATCTTACTCAATATAACCAAAATACTAAGATGATACTTAAATTATGCTTTCTTTTCCATTTAGGATAAGAAATAAAAACTTATACTTAAAGAGATTTCTCATATCTTAACTCATAGAGAAAGCATAAACAAAACCCCACTTTTTTTCTTTTACCATCTGGATCTTCAGCAGGCTGAATGCTCATGTACGGTTCTCCTTTCTCCATGCGAGATTGTCTCTGTCGACTTTCTTCCTCTAAAGCAGCTTCTGCACGACTTTTTGCATTTATGTAAGCAAGGTACGCGGGGGAATTATGATAGGCCTTCATAGATTCATTGTACTCTATCTGAAATTCAAATGTTTTTTGGTTTTATAATTAACATTTTGCAGGTTATAATGCAGACCTATGTTATCTCACTTGAATATCAAAAGATATGATGTAAACAGGGTGTTGGGATAATTATCTCCTTTTTACAGGCAAGAAATCTGAGGCCTTGAGAAACTGACTTGACTCAGGTAGACAGAGCCTCAGTACTGCATCAGTGTTCTGACCAAATCTTATGTTACTTTTATAAATAGCCAATGTTTTATGTACTTTACACATTATCTATCCCACTGTGAGCCCCTACCCTACCTTTTCTGCTTCGTATTCGTTTAAATATTCTTGTTTTTCTTCATCAGTGAGATCTCGCCACATGCCACCAATAATCTTGCCAATCTCCCACAACTTTAGGTCAGGGTTGGAAGCCTTTACTTGGTCCCAGACCTTAAAAAGAAAACAGATGAAATGTTAATACTGATGTCTAAACGTATAGACCTTTAAAAATAGTTTTTAATGTGGAAACTTTTCAACATAAAAAGCAGAGAAAACAGTATCAAATTTCTAGGTACTCATCAGCCTACTTCAAAAATTATCAAGAACTGGCCAATCTCAAGTTATCTTTGCCCTACTGGATTACTTTAAGATAGATCTCAGACATCACGTCACTCACTTATAAATACTTCAATTTGATAAGCAAGAATATCTCCAATCACTACAGACACTTAAGATGAGTTACTTCAATAACATAGTCTACGTCTCTAAAAGTTCATGTGAATTTAGAAGAAAAGTGCTTAATCTGCATAACACAGTACATCATATTATCAAATACAAATATAATAGTCAAGATCAAAAGATTTAACATTTCTAGATAGTGGTTATAATGCTCTGCCTTTTAATAAAGATATTGGCTACTTTTTTTATTTTAAGAGTAATGTAGGCTCATCACCAAAAAAAAAAAAAAAAGGAAAACTTGAGGAAAAGAAAATAAAAACTACCATAAGCTTACTGCTTAGAGATAATTATTGTCTTCTGTTGTTTTCCCCCTTCAAACTAACATGTGGTTGCTATTATTTTTATAAAAATGAGATATTAATTCATGTAGTCTTGCAGTCCTCCTTCACTTAACATTTTCCTCACGTCATTAAATATTCTCCAAAAGAAATGACTTTAATGGCTATAGAACATTCTATCTTAAGGATTTTAACAGTTTATTTAATCACGCTCCTCTTGTTGGATTTTAGTTCTGGAATTCTGAAATCAGAACTAATTGCTTTAAAAACCGTATTTTTTTGGACCTTTCCTCTGAATATGCACAGAAAAGCTGGCTAAGCCGATCTAAAGTTGGATGTTAAGCAAAGAAGAAGCAAAGACAGTGTCCTCACTCCTTACCAGGTCCTAAGCACCTACCTTTCTGCTGTACCTCATGTAGGGCATCAGCGGCTTATCTGGTGGCTTTGGGGGTTTTGGAATCGTGATACCAGAGGATGCCTACGAAAGAGTTAAATACATTCATTATTCAACTGTCAGGAGTTCACTGGCAAACTGAAAAGAGAGTCCCTTAAAAAATTCTAATGCGCCTTTCTTCTATTCGTCCAAATATTTTCTCCACTGAAAATAGCTATCACTGCAAATTCAGAAATGTTCAAAAGAAAATGACTTTAAGCACATAATTTTTAAATGTTTTACTTAGCAGTTTATTGCCAATGCTTTGAGAACCTGGCTGCAAGAACAAATAAAATATTACACAGTAACCCATACATTGAAAATATATGGTTATATATCAACCGTCTCACGTTCAGGACATTACCTGGTACCCTCTTATTCTGCTCAATTACCATTACACATACAGTCAACACTTGATTATCTGCAGCAGGATCTGAACCCTTAACACTTACCATTCTCACACTGTCTACAGGGGCCTTAACCTATTAGCACTAGGAATGTACTCTCAACACCACCACAAAAACAACTTCCCAGGTTCAAAAACAAAAACAATTAGTGAAATAACAAACCACCTTACCTCCTTTGCCAGGCTAGAGATTTTATTTCTCTTAAGGTTCTGTCTGTTACCTAGTGGTTTTCTTGTAAAGGGGAATGAGAAGTGTGAATTAAAAGTCACACATTGTTTTGTCCTGAGTCCTAATCACAGTGTAAAAGCAAACAAGTTTATCAGGAACAGAGAAGTGGCAGATATGGGGCCTGATTACGTTATTTTTGAGGTCTTATATCAAGAAGCTCCATTCCATTAAAAATGTTCAGGTTTATAGGAAAGACAGAGGAAAAGGAAAGATGTGATGTACAGGAAAAGAGAGACAGAAGAAAAGGAGGTGGAGGGAAGACTGAAAAATATTTTTTAAAAAGGTAAAGCAAAAATAGGTGAGAGAAAAAATAAAAAAAGAAGGAAAGAGAAAGATAAAGTGATCAGTTTTTCCTATGGTTTAAAGTCTAGATGAGATTCCAGACAGCCTCTGGTAGACCACCCAGATAACACCCATCTAAAAGTATCTATTTCTGAACTTTTTAGTCTCCTGTTAATATACATGACTGCATTTGATTAAAGACCCAGAATAAGAAAAATCATTGCTATTTCAGACAATTTGCAAATTTTCAGGAGATCTCTGATATTGACTCTCCCTGCTAGGCTGGAGAAATGAAGTGTTGGCTTTATTCTAATTATCGAAAGACAGGATTGGCAAATCCTTATAAGAAAACTAAAGTAACATTTTGTTCGCTTCCCCTTCTGTTGTTGCTATGATAAAACCCCAGAGATACTCCTCCACTCTGGGCTGGGACCCCAGTCATAACCTTATTTTTCATTTGAGGGCTCAGGGATTAGCATGTTTGTGTCCTTTTCCGCTATGATCAAGAAATGTTTCCTCTTCCTACAAGGGTCTCTCTCCATCCCTATAACTCTACTTCTTCAAAGCATTTCGCCTTGGAAGCAGTATTTCCTCTCTTTCCATTCCTCCCATGCATTCTTGTCACACCTCATGCTAGTGCCCAGGTAGACAGACACTGTTTTTGGCCAGCAGTGGGTAAGAGAGTGAGATGGCCAGGGGCATGGAAACTGTCAAAAGTGGTGGGATGGGCAGCCAATAAAGGGAAACCTGTATCAGGGTCTGTAGTTCTTTCAAGGGGAAAGGGAATTCCTATAAGACTAACCTTATGGATTCAGAGGAACAGACACACACAAGTCTGCTTCTTCACACATAAAGTTACTAGAAAGTATTTCCAACTCATATCCAACACAAACCTTCAGAATTCCATGAAATGGATTACAAATAAAGTTGGAATTGTGCCCATAACTGAGGTGGTAAGACCACTGTCAAAATTTTTTGAAATTAAAGAGGTAAAGAATTCTAAAATGCCTATGCTTCCGAGCTTTAATATGAATTAAAACACTTTAAAAACACAGTAGTATTTGCTCTTTGATATTTTTCAAAGAATCACATTTTATATTAATGGAATTGCTATTTCCCCTCCTTTCTCCCAAAGAAAGGTACACAAATCATCTATATATTGAGACCAGTCAACTTACAACAACAAAAACCCAAACTAAAAAAACCACCCCAAAACAATAATAAAGTTAAATTCCAGATGGTTTTCAGGATAGTAAAGATTTATATCATTACACACCTCCAATTTATTTAATGTCTCAGACAGACATCTTTCCACAATGTCTTAAACATTTCTTTAAAAAAAGTTGAACATACTTTAGACCCTTTCTGGATAAGATTCAATTAGAAACAACCACTGTTTTGCTGTGCTGTAACCCTCTGTCAGATGTCAAAATCTGTTGTTGACTCTTTCAACGGCCTAGGGGCTATGCTTTTGGAGAATGTGTTTCCATTTCTGAACTGTTTCTTTCCTTGCTACTATCAGGAAACCCACCTCTAGCAGCAACTCTCTTTCCAATTTTCTGCTTTCAATTTCCAATGGGGAGGCGGGTAGAACTGTGCTTACAGAAGAGCAAGGTCCTAGGAAATCTCCTATGAATAAAGTTCATGGTTTTGTGAAATTTATCTTTGTTACTCAGTTTTTTGTTGTTGTTTCTTTTGCAATTCTCAGCTGTTTCTCTAGCAAGAACTTATTTAAGAGCTATCTTCTGGGGCAGAATTTCTATTAATGTACAGAAATAGGCTGTTTTTAAAGACATTTTTGTCTCAATGTGTTTTCACACCTGTACTTAAGAGAATGCTAATCATCATCTGAATGAAGAACTGACTAGGAGTGAATTCCATCTTGTAGCTATCATAAGCACTCCAAAAGGTCTCGACATGCTATACAAAGTATTTATTGTCTGAGAACTACCCAAGTATACTGGAGTCATCAGGGAAACCCAATGTTCTCTACAGCCTACCACAAGCTACTGGACAGGGCTTCACAGATTCATTCCTTGAAAACCACTAATGCAATCTGCGCACAACAATACCATACAGGAGCTTCCCCTCACCCCCAAAAGTAATGCATAACTAGGGTCACAGTAAAATCAAAATGCTTTTATTATGGTCAAAATCAGAGCCATTGAGTCCTAACAGCTTAAACTAGATATAGAAAGCAGGGCAAGTAGTGTAAAACCTCCACATTTTCGAGGCCCTTCTTCATATAGCAGTTTGATTATACTTCAATTTGGTGTTAAGACGACAATAATACAAAGTAAATCTCCACAAAGGACCAAAACACCAAATTTTCCATGCCCAACAACTCTCTATAATTAATCTACTATGTAGCTAGTGTCCACGCCAAATGTTCAGTTCTTAACATTCGCCAAGAAGGAATGGGAAGAAACAGATGAGTGACTTCAGATAGGGAGTGCACTTTCTCTTCCTAGTCTCCATCGAACAATCTCACTTTTTTAACAGAGAATCCCCCACAGCTACATCCAAGTTAAGAGCAAAATGCTTACACAAAACCAAAAGACAAATTACTGTAATATTATAGTTATCATTTCTATTCCATTAACATAGATAATCAAGAGGTGACTGTATAGAGCTATTAAATGCAATCATTCTTGTTTACTGCCCGTGAAAAAATTGCTGCATTAACATTAAGATCCATGATTGATTCTGTTCATTGTTTAAATTGAAATGTTCTTTATCATTTGAAAACCTTGCCATCCATTACACTTGTGAAACAACATGTTTAGGCCAGGGAAAAACATGTATTGATGCACATAAAAATTGTATGCATTGTGAAATGCATACATACACACACTTCGTCAGAATTCTTTTTCAGATACCATGAAATATGCATGGCACATAAAACTTGATATGCTTATGAAGTACAAATTATGCAGAAACAATGAAAAATTTAGACAAACAAAACCTATCAAGCTAAGCAATATGCTTATCAAGATAGACATTCATTTGATAGCTACAAGCTTTCAGTTCCAGCTTGACTACAGGGTGAGAGGGCTTTTTTGAAGTTACATTAATAGAAGGCACTTGTTATTTATGAATACAGCAAACAAAAACCAGGTATTAAAAACTTTACAGCCATTCTAGGTTGTATAAATTCTCACCAACACTACATTCCAATGTAGTATTTGACTTTTGGATTTTTTATCTTTAGTAAGTCATTTTTATAATTATTGGCATTTTTTGGTGCTTAAACTTTTTTGAATGAAATTTAAGATGATTCTAAACTAAAAGCTTTGAAGTGTATCATCCAATTTTGGTATCTTAGGCTGATCACTTAAATGAAACATGCTAAGTTTCAGAAATCCTATCTCTTATACTAAGGATTAGAAATCCACTTCTCGTTGTACATATCTAGTCTGATACTTCAAATTAATTTCATTCAACCTTCACTCTGCATTTCTTTGAGGTGACATTAAAACGTTTTTCTCTTTTTCACTGTAGAGAAATGAGTCTTAGTTAGAAGGTCAACTATTAAATCCAAAAGACAAATAACTATGGGTAGTGATTCAAACTGGTGTACCAGCCAAAAGCTTTCCAGCCCTGAAAAAGCCAGGTCTGAAAGCCCAGCCTCTACTAGAAACTCAATCCTTGAGACTAATGCCAATCACCTTATAAAAATGAAAAATACTCTTTATGTCAAAAAGGATATTTTTACCTTAAGAAATTCTGTTTGTTTACATACAGTATAAGCATCAAGTGCTCAAGGCTTTAACCCTACCAACCACCAAACAGAATGGATTTTTCCTTTCTTCTGTATACATTCCAGATCTCACTATTTATTTTTTCAGTGTGAGATGCTACAACGAATGTTGAAAATAGTCAAAAAGCTAGGTTAAAAAAATTTTTTTAAATGGCTGTGCTTATGATTCAAAAAGACCTAATTCTGAAGGCATTTCTGGTCAATTCCAGTTGTTTGCCGGATGCTGTAATAGTTGATTCTCCTACCGTGACCCGGCTGTTGGTGCCCGGGTTCCCTCCCAGCCTGTAGTTGTTGTAGGCGAGATGACTGTATGGATTGTATCCCACAAACCCTGGTGTGCTGGGCATTTGCTGATGGAAACAAATGAGACAAAAACACGAATGAGAAATGAGCTCAAACGAGGAAAACACAGAAATGAAAAATGATCTGCATATGGCATGCAAAAGCAACCTGAATTTAAACAAGCAATGATGTGTTGTAATTGTTCTTTTTTTCCACTGAGGAAATTAAATATTTTTCTTTCATTGAGAAACCTGTCTGCAGTGTCTTTTGGTTGTTTTTCTCTTTCTTTTTTGCAGGGGCTGGGGGTGTTTGTGTGACTGTGAATGTGTGTTTTGTTTTTTGAGGTAAGCAACACACTGAAGTGTTTAAAACATTCAGGATTACTTTATGGTCAACAATAGGATAAAACAACTTAGCAATATATGAATACTGAGATAGGAAGGCTTTAAGTGTGATAAACTAGAACTCTGAAAACACTACATGCAAAACAAAACACAATTTATTTGACATGTGGATGCCACCAATGTATTTATCTACTAAAAACAAAAACAAGAAATGGATCTGATTTCAACGACAGTTTTAAATCATTTTATATAATGTGAGAAATGAGTAGAGACTCAAATCGGGAAGCCAGGATTTGTCAATTGAAAAGAACATATGTTGGATTTGATGGATGTCACATACATGATTTAAAACAAAGACTTGTAAGAAATGCATGGATTTCATTCTGGGGTACTATCTGATCTTTTTAACCCAGTCATTCTTTTATAGGATTTCTCTTCCATCTCTTCTTTGATCCATCTTCCACTGGTCAATCATGAAAACATTTCTGCATTTTGTCTCAATGTGAACTACTTTTTTAGTTTATAGACTTCTTTTTTCATCTAGTTTCCTGATAGCTCTCACCCTTTCAAAATACAACTGCTCATTTCAGCAACAGAACCCTTGGTTTTTGTGAATTATGTATTGATGTAATCACAAATGGGCTCTTATATAGCAGTAGCCTTGGGGCTAATACAATGACACTCAATGTTCATGAGAACCAAGGCATAATGCATAGAAAGAATATAGTAGAGAGAGACCAAAATTAGGGTATTTTACCTTGTAAAATTCAATCAAAATATGTGACAATTTCATTTTTACATGCAATTAACAATATTGGTCCTTAATTGTATAATGTAAAATACACTTAACACATTCCAACTAAGCTGTAGCTGTTACAAAATAAACACAATTTCCTAAAACATGCCGCTGCACATATCCTTAGTACCCAAAAGAAAGACATTTAAGCAGATATTACATTTGATACTCTTTAGGAGAAAAGAGAACGGCTGATCAATTTCTAGTCTATACAGTTAGAAAAGACGCAAATAAAGCATATTTAAGTAGGCAAAACACAGTTGAAGTATCAAAGGCATGAAAGAAGTGTATATTACTTGCAGCGGTACATTTGGGTGGCAGAGGTGATAGTGGTGATAGTGTTGGTAGTGGGGTGATGGTGGTGGTGGTAGAAGTAATGGAAAGAAAAAAGGAAGGAGAATAATTCATTTAGTATCCATTCTGTTGGATGTTTTAATCCCTAGTCTTCTATATTTTGTGTGTTAATGTGAAACTATAATGACACAAAAATATAACTAAAGAAAGGCAAAAAAAATTCCTTTTTATGCATAATAAATTATAAGGGGACACTTGGTTTTTGAAATATTTTAATCTCAAAAAATCAAGTTTGTCCTCAAGATGATGCATTGTCAGAGGCATTATTTTTGTCAAAATGACACCTTCAAAGGTAGCATAAATAATAAGAATCACTGTTCAACATTATGAGGCAATAATGTTATAAAAATAAGGGAACTAAAAAAAAAAAAAAAAAAGGAAAGCAAAACATTATAATTATACCATTTCCAAAGCTGAAGTACATGGTTAGCTCTTTGAGGTCAGAATCTCAATTGTTCAGCTCCACCTGTATAGCCACTAACAGAATGCCATGGAGATGGTCATAACAAATGTTCTTTGATTTAAGAAAGAAAACAAACCAAGCATAGGACTTTATAGTCTACTGGAATTAACTTTAGAGCCTGTATATGACATAAATTGAGATGAGAACATATGGTACGGTATCTCTTTTTAAAAGTATCTCACTAAAGAAAAATTGTTGATAAATGTAACTAAAATATGTATCTGAGGGTTAGTAAATATGAGTAGTTTTTTAGCGGAGAAAACTAAGTTACACAAGGACCTAATTAGTAGTGAAAAGTAGACTAGCCTGAAATTTAGGTGGTAGGGGGTACGGAAGGAAGGATTAATATTAAAGAACTAATTTTGTAGAATTTGGTCATGCTAACAGTGTTTTTTTAAAAACAAACAAAACCCCCCCTCCAAAAAACCAACAAGGAAGCCATTTCAGCAAGACCTGAACAGTTACTGCTAAATCTGTTTTGTGGGTTGGAAAATTATTTTACATGCTGACCAAGCTGGGCCAGAGCTTCCTGGGTGAAAAAACACGTTCACAACTACTTAAAACATATATACTTCCAAACCAATAAAATATAATTTATGGAGTGGAATAAGATTCAATAGCAAGATCTGCCCCATAGATAATGAAATCTTTACTTGAACAGCTTGAAAATACTTACAATGAGTAGTTTCAGAAGCTTTATTGTTTAATATGAAAATTTTATAGAGACAAGAAAGGAGAGAAAAAACATAACCAGTTGAAGGTTAGGTTTAACAAAATAGCCAGAATGAGCATTCACTCAGTAACAACTTAAAGACTCTTAATAATGAAGACTAATAAGAAAGAAATGGTAAAACTTTCACTTATTTCCCATTCACAAAGAAAAAACAAAACAAACTGAGCACAGGAGGTTGGAGTTTTACAGTACTGTTTCTTTAAATGTTGGGGTTGGTTCAAGGAAAGATGCAAATAATTATTTTATTTAGTAGGAAGTGCTTTTTTTTTTTTCTTTTAAGCTGAATTTCATCCTGTTGCTGTGATGATTGAGTGACTGTCACTGGAAGACATCTGGGTTTTTGTATCAAGGCCAGACTTGGCTATTACATTAACAAGAAAATTAAAACTTACTGTTGCAGGAGCTGGGGTGGGAGGTGGGGCATAAGATGGTCTTTCTGTTTGAAAGAAAATAAATAACTTCTTGTAAACAACTGAGATATAATACTATGCAACAAAACTACCAATGGTCCTGTTTTGAAGAAAAAAAAATGAGAGTATTTTGGAATTCCCACTTGCTAGGGCATTAGTCTCTTATTAACATAGATTGATAAATATAAAAATTGAAACTTACTTGACATTTTGGAAGATTAAGTTCTCAGTTCCTTAAGAATGAATCTGAGACACTAAAATAAAAAAAAAAAGGAAAAAAAAAGAGAATCAAAACTCAGCAAGCATACGAGAATGTTTTCCTAATGAATAGGGTAATTTAATTGGTATTTCTGAGTAAAATTACTTCACCTTAATTCCTAGTAATTAAGCCTTTTGCATATTTTAACTAGTTCTTATAGGTCATTTGGTTGATTAGAATTAAATGACTAAAATAAAGTACTGGGGATATTTAGAAATGTACTTTCAGGTTTTTTCTTGTGATACTAAGCTACCTCTTGTATGGAAAACATTTTGCTGACGCCATGTAAACATTTCATCAGACTGATACAAGGATGAGAATAGAAAGTGATGTATTATCAGGGTCCAACCCAACAAGGCCTACCAGATACTGACAACTCCCTGATCAGCAACTGTATCATGCTTTTGGGATAACAATTTTTATTAAAATCAGGCAGCATTTTATTCCTGGAAGCAGTGCACAAGGTAATTGGTATGACAATGAACTTCGCATTCTCTTATAATGGTAAATAGCTTCATAAATGCTGGGAATAAATTTTGAGAGTCTACCTGAAAAACTTTTATTCATCATTCACAGCCCATTTCAAAATTTTTCTCCTCAACGGAACTTTCTTGATACATTACCTGGGCAGAATTAACTGCTCCCCCATCTGTATTCCTATACAGTTTACACAGATCTATATTATTATAACTTTTTTTTAACTTGTCAATATGGCTAGATTGTATGCTACTTGGAAAGAGGGACCATGTCAGGACCTAGCTCAATTCTTAGGAAATTTTTTCCTAGTATTACCAGCTCACAACATAACCAGGCACATGTGAGCTTGTTCTTTACATCAACATACATCACAAATAGTGAGGTACAAAAAGACAAAAATTCATCTTTGGAAAGAAGGCAAATAAACTTCTATGACTATTGGAGGTATTTGCAACCAAACTTATGTGGAATAGATCTGATTTTTCGCTTCTATTATTAATTTTAAGGAAATTCCCTGGAGCATAAGGAATGAGTCCTGGTGTGGAAAGAAACAGTTCATTTTCTCAGTGGTCCAACCTGAGTCTTTCCCTCTTAAAGAACAGCCAGAAACCTTTGAGTCTGGTGTAGATTTCCTTTCTGCTCACATTAAGGGAGCTGTCAACATCCAGCAGGCCTCGCTGCAGGGGACCCTGACAACTAACATAAGCTCCCTGTACGTTATACTTCATTGTTAATACTTTAAAATTATTGCTCTCTTTTGCTAGAATATAAAATTTAAGAGTGGGCTTGTACATTTGTCCACCGTTGGATCCATCTTTGGTGCCTGGCATAAAAATAAATACCCGATAAATATTTGTTCAAGAAATACTTTATACGGGGTACGCTTATGACACTATTTCGCTTAACAGTCACAAGTACTTTATATGTACAGCTATCCCCATTTTACAGATGAAACAAGGGAGTCTCGGAAAGTTTAAACAACTTGTCTGAAGCCATATGCAGCCAGGAAGTGCCAAAGTTGGGTTTCAAACCCAGGCCAAACTATTTCAGAGCTCTGCTCGTCTCTGTAAGCCACACCGTGAGTCCTCAAGTCGCTGCCTGAACCAATGGGGGAACCTTCTGCCCGGGGCGGGGGGGGCGGGTGAACCACGGACCTGCCTTGCCCACGGCTTCCTGAGGTCGCTCTCTTTGTCTTGGAGAATGTACTTTACTAGCAACTCCCCTAAAACGGGGTATTCACAGGTGTTTTGACCAATTTCGGGGGACTGGCCTTGCCTCCAAGGAGGGGGCCCCAGATGGGACTCCCTCCCAACCCTCGCTCTGCTAGGCCTCAAGGAGGCCTCAACCGGCTCCTGGCTCTGGCCCCACGGCCAAGCCTGAACCCCAGCAACCCCCGGGAACTCGGGGTCTAGCCAAGCGGGGACACCACGACTTGCACCCACCGACCCGGTCCGTCCCACTTGGAAACACTCACCCGCGGGCAGAAAAAGCGCCCGCAGCTCCGGCTTCGCTTCCCTTTGTCCCGCGCACGCCCCGCCCCTCGCGTCCGGAGCTTCCGCACTCGCACTTTCCACACTCTTCTTAATTTTTTTTTTTTCCCGGGCCCCACCCGACCCTCTTTAGAGAAAATAACCTTCTATTGAAGATGCGGTGATACTTAGCACACTCAGGGATTTTTTTCAGGACCCATTGGATCCTCAAAACTCCCCGAATTTTGATACTTTCCCAGCCGGGCGCTGATTCGTCACGGCGAAGAGGGCCGAGGAGGCCCGACTTAACGCAGGATAGGCCTGGGTTTAGCGGCTGTGAGGAGCCGGAGCCGCCGCAGCGACCGAGGAGGTGGCGGGAAGTGCCGAGCCTTGCGGAGGGGCGGTGGGGGCCGCGGTGGGAGACGGCGGATGGCGCTCAGCGCGAGGCCGCGGAACCACTGTGGCAGCAAGCAGTTCGGCCAGACTCCGGCTGAGCCCGCCCCTGGAGGGGCCCTCCCGGACTCCGGTCTTTCTTTCCTTTCGGCTGTGGGTCAGAGTCTACACTTCACTAAACCTTGGATGGAGGCGTGGAGGACTTGCTTCGCGGCGTTTGCGTCCTCGCAGGCGCCTCGCAGCGCTTCCTGCCCTCACGGCGGGGGAGTAGCTTTGGCGAAAAGCAGCACGAGTTCTGCAGTTTTTCCAAGCGCTTTTAGGGTGTAATCGTCCCAGGTTTCTAAGCCAAGGCCCGGAGAGTTGACCCCCTCGCAACAGCTTGTGTGTCCTTGCAGCGCCGCGGGTGCCACCTGGTCTCCGCCCCAGCGCTGCCTCGGCTCCTTCGGTTCCCACCAGCGGGAACGATCGTCCTCACTTTCAGCTTAAACTCATCTGTCCTTCTGGATCCAGCTCAGAGGTCTCTTTGTGATGCCCTCCTGGAACTTCCCCCCTAGTAATCCTTCCTTTGTATTCCCGTGGCTCTTTGATAATAATGGTTGGAGTCCTGAACCCGACCCTTTGTATCGGACCGTGTTTGTCATCTCCAGTGCTTTATGAAGGCCTTGAAAGCAAGGTTCAGCCGTCTGTATTGGTCATCTTCCCATTGCCAGTGCCTACGAAAGGCTTGACCCATTCATTATTAGACGCTCAGTAAGTGTGTATTGAGGCAGCCCTCTGTGCTACTCCAGGGCTCTTTCCACTAAATCATGAGTATGTTGGTTTACCAGATGGAATGAGTAGCCTCTTCTTTGGATACATAAACACCCGATGGATATTGTGGGCCACTGTGGAGGGAGAATGAACATATGGGATCCCTGACCTGTGGTTACTCGAAAACACTTGACATTTAGAGAGAGAGGCTGAATTCTTGGGCTTCCCGTAGCCCCCATCCTGAGTGTGCCAACAGAGACTAGAAGCATCTCTAGTCTGCAAAGCGAGGAACAAGTGATACTCTGTCCAATTTTTCCAATATTGTTATACTCATGAATAGAGATTAATGAAATTGAAGAGCATATTCAAGAGAAAGACTAAAGGAGAGGTCGTCTGCCCCGTGGACAGGCAGCTTGAGTGGTGCTTGAGAAGATGTATATGAAATTGCTTGTTAAAAAAATTCATGCCTGTAATCCCAGCTCTTTTGGGAGGCCGAGGCGGGCAGATTACTAGGTCAGGAGATCGAGACCATCCTGGCTAACACGGTGAAACCCCGTCCCTACTAAAAATACAAAAACAAAATTAGCCGGGCGTGGCGGCGGGCGCCTGTGGTCCCAGCTATTGGGGAGGCTGAGGCAGGAGAATGGCGTGAACCCGGGAGGCGGAGCTTGCAGTGAACGGAGATGGCGCCACTGCACTCCAGCCTGGGCGACAGAGCGAGACAACGTCTCAAAAAAAAAAAATTGTATATATATATATGTATATATCTAACAGAGACATGTAAAGGATTAATGTACGATACACAAAGGCCTCAGAAGGGATTTCAGTACATTCTTTTTCTGGCTTTGTCCAGCAACTCCAGCCTGGTTTCTTCCCTGCCTTTGGGATTATGGTGGGAGGATTGGGCGAGTGCAGTGCTGGGAAGGCGCTGTGTGTTGTCTCTAGGCAGTCCTCTGAAGAAAAACTGCAGGTTTTGGATGTTAAGAATAAAGCACCCTATAGTAGGAAAGGGATGGCCCAAAAACGGCAAAAAGGGAAAGGAGGGGACCTAAGTGGAGCAGTGACATTGTCTGATACACTTTCTCACTGGGTTTCTGCTCAGATGTCACCTTCTTAATAGGTGTTTCCTGACCTTTTAAAAATTGCATCTCATTCCCCAACCCCCGGTGTCTGTTCATGGCCTGTGCTTTACTTTTTCTGTAGCACTTGTCGCTACCTAACATACTATACTTCTTATGAATTTATTTTGTTTTGTCTTTTTCTTCTTCTTTTCTTTTTTTTTTTGAGACGGAGTTTCGCTCTTATTGCCCAGGCTGGAGTGCAATGGCGCGATCTTGGCTCACTACGACCTCCGTCTCCCGAGTTCAAGTGATTCTCCTGCCTCAGCCTCCCAAGTAGCTGGGATTACGGCATGTGCCACCACACCCTGCTAATTTTGTATTTTTAGTAGAGACGAGGTTTCACTATGTTGGTCAGGCTGGTCTTGGACTCCTGACCTCAAGTGATCCACCGCCTCGGCCTCCCAAAGTGCTGGATTACAGGCATGAGCCACCGCGCCCAGCCGTCTTTTTTTTCCCATCAGGGTGGAGATTTTGACATCTGGAACAGTACACAGCACATTTAGATGCTCAATACTTGTGGAGTAAATAAATGAATGACTCATTTTCTTCGCTTGGTTCTTTCTCTACCAAAGATTTGAAAAATTAAGAAACACCAGCCTGGCAACATAGGGAGACCCCATCTCTTAAAAAAAAAATTAGCCAGGTGCGGTGGTGCGCATTTGTGGTCTCAGTTATTTGGGACGCTGAGGTGGGAGGATCGCTTGAGCCTGGGAGGTCAAGGCTGCAGTGAGCCGTGATCATGCCACTGCACTCCACCCTGGGTGACAGAGGCCCTTTCTAAAAAAAAAAAAGAAAAGAAAGAAGGATATAGGCAAGAGATAATAGAAAAATAATCTGTTCTCTAGTCCTGAAGAAACTAAAACTGAAGAGTGAATTATCCAGCAAGATGGACTTTACTTATTATGAGTTTTTTCCCCCAAAGGAAATACCAGAACATATGCTCTTGCCTTTAGAAGGATATTTATGGTAACTACAGGACAGATGTTTGGAGTTGTGATTATTCCCAGAAAATTTGGGATACAGCATCAATATGACTATTTAAACTAAATGTAACTATAAGGGTAGTTGGGAGCACTCACATGGGACCAGTGGTTAACCCCAGAGATAATCTTAGGCCCAATTAAGACCTAACTTAGGCCTTAGTTTTCATTCTGGCAGCAAGATCCAGAAACGTGGCCTGCTTTCCCCTCTGACACTACTCATACTTTTTTGGGGTTCTTCTTTCCCCAAGACAGGGAAGCCAAAACTAAGTAAGCTAAGGTTCTAGTCCAGATCTCTTTGAGTTCTTTCCATTGTTCTGTGGGAAGAAACTGGTGATGGAGACAGAGTTAGGGGTAGGACTGGGAAGAAAGAAGAAAAAAGGAGAAAATGAGACAGAATAAGGAAAAACCTGAAGTCCTTGGACACCCAGCAGTCCATGAATAGGCTCTAAGTGATCTATGAACCCTTTAAAATTATACTCAATTTTTTATGGGCTTTTTTCCTGATAGGTTAATTCTTTCATGAGATTTTCAAAGAGGTGCGTGACTCAAGAAAGATTATGAACCAACCACTGAGCCATGGAGTTTGTAGTATGTTCTTTTGAAGCTTTTATAATGGATTTTTTTTTTTTCTTAAACAAGGGAAAGCGAGAGCGAAGCTTTACTTGACCCAAATAGCCTATGAAAGTCTGGTTATAGACAAAATGATGAAACAAACTAATTTTCTCAGCTGTTTCTGTGAGAGCGGAAGGAGTTATGGGTATTCTGTTTTCTATAGCTGGAAATAGTTGTGAAATATTGAAGTTTAGCAGCTTTCCAGGACAGAGTGATTCACACTGTTTTACAGAATTTAAAAAGCACGGTTTGCTTTGAGAACCCTCTATGTTGCCCTCAAAATAACATGGAGGATTTGGGACATGAGTGTTGCCACATGGTGTGGAAAAGGATGAACGTTGAAAACAGGGTAGAGCTGGAGAATCTGGGGTGTGGGGTCTATTATCCACTGATAATATTGGGAGTCTAGGGCACAGTAGCCAAACGAGATTGTTGCAGGCCGTATCTGGGCTGCCTCCTGTTTTTGTAATAAACCCTTATTTGGACACAAGCACCTTCATTTATTTACATATTGTCTTTGGTTGCTTGTGGTTACAAGGGAAGGGTTGTGTAGTTGTTACAGGGATCCTATGGCCTGAAAAGCCTAAAATATTTGCTCTCTGGGCTTCGATGGAAAAGGTTGCCAAGCCTGGTCTAGAGTCTAAGCATGTGAGGGAAACTTGGAAAGCCTTGTACTGATTTTCACATATACCTTATTTTAGAGCCTTTATTTGTCATATGCCCACAAATATTGGCAATCTGTGTGTACATGCCGGCCATAACTTGTAAACATAGAACCAAATTCTGCCCTGTGGACAAACTTTCCTTTGATTTCATGTGTTGATAATTTGAGTAACGTGTATGCATATTGTTTAACTAAAATTTAATTTTGGCTCATGTATCATAATACATTTCCAATGGAAACTTTCAAATTAATGTAAGCATTTTTTGACTTCAGAGATTTTTTATTTTTGAGACAGGGTCTCACTCTGTTGCCTAAAGCTGGAGTGCAGTGGTGCAATCTAGGCTCACTGCAGTCTTGACCTCCTGGGTTCAGGCAATTCTCCCACCTCAGCTTCCTGAGTAGCTCAGACTACAGGTGCACACTACCACACTGGGTTAATTTTTTGATTTTTTTTTTTTTTTTTTGGTAAAGACGAGGGCTCACTGTGTTGCCCAGGCTGGTCTCAAACTCCTGGGCTCAAGCGATCCTCCTGCCTCAGCCTCCCTAAGTGTTGAGATTACAGGTGTGAGCCACCATGCCCGGCCAACAGATTTTTAAAAAATTCTAAAAACGTAAGAAAACAAATTGAAGGACAAACTGAACTTTGCCAATACAAAGATCTCTAGCAAATGAATAAGAAATATGCTTATGTGCAGTATTAGTCGTATATTTCTGCATAACAAATTATCCCAAAATTTAGTGGCTTAAAATAATAATCACTTATTATCTTTAGATAACTATTTTTTTTTTTTTTTTTGAGACACAGGGTCTCACTGTGTCACCCAGGCTGGAGTTCGGTGGCATGATCTTGGCTCACTGTACCTTCCACCTCCTGGGCTCAAGCAATTCTTCCACTTCAGCATCCTGAGTAGTTGGGACTACTGGTGTGTCACCATATTCGGTTAATTTAAAATTTTTTAATAGAGACGAGGCCTCACTATATTGCCCAGGCTGGGCTTGAACTCCTGAGCTCTAGCAATCCTTGTGCCTAGGCCTCTCAAAGTGTTGAGATTATAGGTGTGAGCCACTGTGCCTGGCATAGAGAACATTTTTACACTTTAGACACTGTGCTTGGCATAGAGAACATTTTTGTACTTTAAAAGCTATCATGACAGAACAGTTCAAATTGGGTGACTCACTGGGAAAGAATAACTGTTCTGGAAGCAATTGAAAAATTGAAAATAGTATCTTTACCTGTTGTGTTTTGAACTATTAATCATTGTCAGCTATAATTTCCCCCACACATTCTTTAAAGACAATTTTCTTCCAAATAGTACTGTATATCCGAGCAGTGCTTTAACAAATATTTTTGCTTGTATATTATTTCAAACAATTGTAAGGTAGGTAGAGTAGGAATTATTATCCAGCTTTATCTTTTCCTTTGTTTTCAAGTGTAAAACTTGAGGCCTAGGAACTTAAAGTGGTCCCTCCTGGTTACATGGTTAGCGACAGAGCCAGGGTTAGGATCCTACAATTGTTAGTAACTGGAATTACTCTTTATTTTTGTATTTTGTTATGGAAGCATGCATTTGAAACATTTCAGAGAGATTAAAGAATATTAATTTCTACTCATGTGTAAAGCAAGGATAATATTATTCATTTTGTAGGATTGTTGTAAGGAAGGATTAGGGATTATTAGGGATAAACACAGTGCCTGGAGCTGAGTAAGTGCTTTGCAAATGGTGCTGCCATTATTAAACTTTTTCCAGAATTATGGGATTATGTGATTATTTTGATTTTTAAAAAACTAGAATAAAATATTGATATACCATTCTTAACTCTTTTGTAAAACAAGTTAAAAACCATTATCTATCTACTGTGATTGCAGTTTTCTTTATTCCCCAAATGAACTAACCATATTGGAGTAATTAGTTCTTTGTTTCACTTAACCATGCAGAGATATTTTTGAACTAAAAGGACTGCGTTCAAACTCACATACAATGCAGCTTTAGCATTCATATTTCAATTTTTTCAATTTTTAATTTTTATTTATTTTTACTTTTTAGAGAGATGGGGTCTTGCTATATTGCCCAGGCTGGCCTTGAACTCCTGGGGTCAAGCAGTCCTCCCACATTGGCCTCCCAAAGTGCTGGGATTACAGGCATGAGCCACCGTGACTGGCCATGTTTAATTTTTTTAATTGTAGTGGAATCATTACCTTGGTAAATTCATATCCCAATTTAAAATGCCCCAAAGCAAATAAAGCTTCATTATAAATTCAAATACTGTATTTTAAAATGTACATGTTATACACCCAATAGATGCATACTGGAATTGCTACAACAAGCAGTTACATTCATGACGACCAGTACTAAGTTTTTTTTAACACTGCAATAGATTATGCTAGATATATTGCTTTATTATGATCACTGTTGCTTAGTACAGTAACTTTAGTACAATAGCTTATATGATTGCATTTTTAAAGCTTTAATAAAGTTAGTAGCATTTAGCAATATCAAATGAAACATTTTTTATGTATAGGATGTATTTTAGGTCAGATGCTTATGCAAGAATAAGCACTTAACATGCTGTTATATCCTTGACAAAACAAAATCATCCCTTTTCACTAAATAGAATAAACCAGACTAAAAGGAATCTGAAGTAATTGAAAGAAAATTAAAAATTTTATATCCCTGTATTATGTTAAAGATTATTTAACATAATATTTTCCTGGTTGAAATATATATATATATAAATTATATATATATATAATAAGTATATATGGAGAGAGAGATAGAGGAGAAGAGAGAGGAGAGAGAGAGAGAAATATTTTAAAGGCTGTACTAAAATGCTAACGTAGCTATAGCCCTTAGATGATACTTTAGCTGGGAAAAAGTATGGTGAGTTGTACTCAACTACTTTTTCTGCTTAGAAAAGAATTAAGAGCTTATAAATTTCTAATGTCTTAAAACAGGTATTTATTAAGATCTTAAATATACCTGTATTAAACAAATTAGGTTATTTTAAAAACTTTGCAACAATACCTCACTTATTCACAAATATATTTTCTACCCATATTTATTACAATTTGAACAATTTAAAAACAAATCCTCTAAATACTCTTAGCTTAGATAACAATACCGTTATCTTAGTTCACATAAATGATTGCAAGAAATATTTATAATACTTCATATAGTATCTTATCTACGGCTTATAGCAAACAATCTAATCACATTTAGCTTTACAGATGGAAAAACTGGGATGGTGGGTAACTGTTCTGATAACTATAGTAACTACCTTTTCAATTTGCTTTTCATGTTTTGTTTGTGCAGTTGGCCTTCTGATTTTTTTTCTTTTTTTGGTGGGGGATACAACCTTTAAAGTTCCTTGAGTAAAGTAAATCTTCCGGAAATCAGATACTTATTACAAAAAAAAACTTTTAGATATATGTAGATTAACTTAATTGTACTTATCTCAAATTAGCCCTGGGGTGTGTTCTATAGTTTGCTCAGAATTTCTCATGGAAAATAACTCATTTTTCTCAGTATACAAATGATTTATCTCAAAAAGAAGAATCCTCATTAGGTGAATAGTGAGTCACCCTTTAAAAACTTGTTTATAATTGCTCTTTTTGAAAAATAGAACAAACATTGTAGGTTTAACCAGTCATGGAATAATGGTGAATAACTCAGTGTGACTCTTAACACAATCCTATTCAAACAATTCTTTTTTCCTTAGCGTATTCAACCATTGAAAAAAATTACAAAGACTTTACTAAACCAGGTTAATGCTTACAGTCTCTGATGAAGTTTCAAGGGAAAAAGAAGACTATTGGGAGAATATAAAGAAAGAGACTGTACTGGATTTGTGATTTTATTTTTAAGCTACTCCCTCTCATTCATATATATATATATGTCTATCTCCATAATTAGATTCAGAGAAATGTCCTTTATTGTTTTTTTCTTCTGAAGAGAACCACATATTGATCATAACATTTTCCATACATACGTAATAACTTACATTTTGGGACAGAGGGAGTTGGTATGGCCCACCTTGGTCCATCCTAACATTTTCCAATCAAGTCAAATACTATCTTTGGATTAATTAGCTGTTGATGGAGGTTTGATAGAGGGAATACTGCATGATCTTCTCATGATAAGCCTGACTTCTATATCTGGTAGATTATCCTGCTTAGTCTCTAAACACCCTTCATCAGTGGCTGCTAAATGAAGATCAAATCGAAGAGAAACAGATTTTTTCCTCAATCGAGGGTTATCTTTAAAGAAAGAACCTTCCCATTCTTTAATAACTTCATCCACTTTCTCTGTCCTGAAATGATAAAATAAACCTTTTAATAATGAAGAAGTATGGGTCTATTAAAAATATGTATTATATATTTCATATCTATGGAAAAATAAAGAAATTTGTATAATTTATAGTGTATAGAATTTATAATGTACATACTTTAAAAATCATATGAATAGAATTTCAAAGGAATTGTATGGAATTTCTCTTTAGGAATTCTCATGTTTGGGTTGTATTTTTGGAAAAAAACGGCAAAGTAAGGATTCAGTACTCTTACATGAGTTTTTATGTATATATGTCAGATTAAAAATCACAGTATAGGCTGGGTGTGGTGGCTCATGCCTGTAATCCCAGCACTTTGGGAGGCTGAGGTGGGCAGATCATGAGGTCAGGAGAATGAGACAAGCCTGGCCAACATGGTAAAACCCCATCTCTACTAAAAATACAAAAAAACCCCAGCTGAGTGTGGTGGTGTGCACCTGTAGTCCCAGCTACGTGGGAGGCTGAGGCAGAATAATTGCTTGAACCCGGGAGGTGGAGGTTGCAGTGAGCCAAGATCGCGCCACTGCACTCCAACCTGGTGACAGAGCAAGACTCCATCTCAAAAAAAAAAAAAAAAATCACAGTATACTAAAACTATGTTTGGAAACATTTAAACAAAGAAGAGTAATTACTGGGATTATGCAAAGTTAATTTCTTTACATATATTTATTATTATTTCTTAGTCAAAATTTCTTTACTTACTGAATAGTGCCATGAGCTTCAGTGCTCTCCTTAACGATACTCCCATTTAAGACTGCCTGTTTGGTTACTGTTTCTACATTTTCATTCTCATACTTTTGTGGGACTTTTGTAGTAAAAGATATTTCATTTATAATGGCTGTGAAAATATCATTTATGATATATTAAATTACAGTATTGAATTACTGTTCACAAATTATATTCAAACTTTTATTCAAATATTGCTTTTTTTTTGCTACTTTAAAGTATTTAGTTTCCTATAAAGTAATCCCTGTAAATAGTACTTCACCTTTCAAATGAGTTTATTTATGTCAGAAACTCACCTGATGGTAAAACAAAACCAACTCTACTTGTGGTAGGCTTTTTGTCTTTTTTCCCACCTTGGATACAACCATAATATCTGAAATCAGAAAGAATTATATTTTAAGAGCAACACTGTATTAGCAAATAATTAAAACAAACAGGAGAATGGATAAATCGTATATTCACGCAATAGAAACACTATTTAACTGAAAAGAAATGAACTAAGGCTTCACCGTATCTTTATGGATTGATCCCCTAAGAATAATATTGAGTGAAAAAAGAAGTTTTATAGTTTTATAAAGTTTAGAATAATATGCAAAACAATTTCATACTTTGTAGGAATACATACATATTACTATAAATAAATGTATGGGACTAATAAGCATCAAATTCAGAAGCCAGGTCAGGTAGAGGGAGGAGCATGAGATTGGGGGATGTGGCTTAGGTGTCCAGGGAACTTCAACAACATTGGAAACATTTTACTCTTTTTTTTTTTTTTGGAACTATTTTTCTTCTTAAACTGGGGGAAGTGGGTACAGAGGTGGTCATTATTTTTTTTGAAATTTTCTTGTATATCTCAAGTGTAGCCTAATTTTTTTAAAGTTTTACTATGCAAATATTAAAGACTTTGATCAATATCTTGAATGATTAGGAATTAAATAAAATTCACAACCATTCATTTTATTTAACAATTATATAGTTACATGTATATAGGAACTGGAATGATTAGGAATTAAAATTTATAACCATTTAACTATATAGTTACATATATACATATACATATGTATATACATGATATGTATACACACACATTTACATAGAACTTACAATGTGCCAGGTATTGTTTTAAGCACTTTACAAACATTAACTCATTTAATCCTCACAGCAATCCTATGAGGTAGGTAGTAGTATTATTCCCATTTTACAGATGAGAAAACTGAGGCACACAGAGGTTAAGTAACTTGCCCAAGGTCACTCAGCTAGTAAGTGGTATATTTTTGATTCAGTTTATGTTTTTTCAAAGATTTAATAAATGTCAAGATTTATTATAGGCTAAAGTTGTTTCACCTAGTTTTCATCTAGTTTTACAGAGGACTTAGAATTTGGAAGCAAGCAAGAATAAAGATTTTTTCATGGAGAATTGGAGGTTATGTCATGCTCAAAGCAATATGACCTTATAAGTCATTACAGATTATGATGTATGAATTAATAAGAATTCCTCTTTTGATATCTTTTCCTATCAGGATATCTGGTAGTCTTTTAAATCATGACTCAAAATAATATTGCTTTCCGTGGTTGTAATATAATTACATTAGAGTAATGATTACTGTTTTGAGGTTTGATGTGTGGTATAGGGTGAGCCCTTGATCAGGGGGTTTGTGGTGATTGTGAATTTTCCAGGCTTTTGTTATGGGTGATCCTTAGAAGGCACAGACTAATCCTAGAAGACATGAATGGCAAGGAAAGTGAGAAAGTTAGGAAAGGTCTCTCTCTCTCTCTCTCTTTTTTTTTTTTTGAGGTGGAGTCTCACTCTGTCGCCTGGGCTGGAGTGCAGTGGCACAGTCTCGGCTCACTGCAACCTGCCTCTCCTGGATTCAAGCGAGTCTCCTGTCTCAGCCTCCCGAGTAGCTGGGATTACAGGCATGCACCACCATGCCCGGCTAATTTTTGTATTATTATTATTGTTTTTTTCTTTTAGTAGAGACAGGGTTTCGCCATGTTAGCCAGGCTGATCTTGAACTCCTGACCTCAGGTGATCCGCCCACCTCAGCCTCCCAAAGTGCTGAGATTACAGGCGCGAGCCACTGCACCCAGCTCAGGAAAGGTCTTTTTCATGATTAGCTCATCGTAATCCCAAACTCCTTAAACAATCCTCCTACCTTAGCCTCCCAAGTAGCTGGGACTACAGGTGTGTGCCACCATGCTCAGCGAATTTTAAAATTTTTTGTAGAGATGAGGTCTCACTATATTGCCCAAGCTGGTATTGAGCTCCTGAGCTGTAGTAATCCTCCTGCCTCAGCCTCCCAAAGTGCTGGGATTACAGCAGTGAGCCACTGCAGCTGGCCAAGACTACAAGATCATTTTTGTAGTAACCTAAAATTGTTTACATTTTGTTCTAGGTGACTTTGGCTATTTGGTTCCTAATTTTGGAAGACTAGAAATGGTTCTTTCATATATTCTTTGCAGTGCATAAGTTATTGTATGAGCTCAGTGAGTACACCATGATGATGATGGGTTTTTTGGATTTAATTTCTCTGACTACATCAACAATGGCATAAGTGGCTATGTATTTCTGGCCCCTTGTCATTAACTAAATGGGTTTAGGTACCTGATTTCTTCTTTTTCTAGGAGGCGGCGATAAGTTGCTATTTCTTGTTCCAGCCTCATCTTCGTGTTGAGAAGCATCTCATGCTCTTGAAGCTGCTTTTCGATGCCGCGCCTTACTTCCTGTAGCTCTTTTTCTAGTCCTTCAATCACAGTCTCTAGGTCTTGCAGCTGCATCTGGTAATGCTGCTCGCTGGCATGTAGGGAGTTTTCAAGGCCCCTTTCCTGTTTTATATAGATTTTCATCAGTGAATCAGTAACACAGAATGTGTTTCTGAAATCTGATTTGCAATATCTTCATCTTTTTTTTTTTTTGAGATGGAGTCTCACCCTGTTGCCCAGAGTGTAGTGCAATGCCACGATCTCGGTTCACTGGAAACTCCACCTCCCGGGCTCAATGATTCTCCTCCCTCAGCCTCCCAAGTAGCTGGGATTACAGTCGTGTGCCACCACGCCCGGCTAATTTTTTGTATCTTTAGTAGAGACGGGGTTTCATCATGTTGGCCAGGCTGGTCTCAAACTCCTGACCCTGTGATCCGCCCGCCTTGGCCTCCCAAAGTGCTGGGATGACAGGCTTGAGCCACCGCGCCTGGCTGTCTTCATTCTATGTTCTATTTTTTTCTTTAAAAAGATTGCAATAATTTTATTATACCTATGCAAGAGGTGTGTTTCCTTACAGCTTTGTGTGACCCCTAATTATTAAAAAATTATATTTTATTTACATAACTAGAGATCTTACTCTATTTCAAAGACATCCTGTGATAATTCTTACTGAAAAAAAAATCCTCTGCAGTGTGATTAACTTATTATCACTCTGAATTATCTGATTTTTAAATTATTGAAAGTATACTTCAGAGGTAGGCTTTGTAAAAAAAAAGAAAAAAAGAAAATATAGTACATTGAGTATCAAGGCCAGAGCAGACTGCTCATAAAAGGCATTTAGGAACATGCTTAAATACTTTTTGTTTGTTTGTTTGTTTGAGACAGTCTCGCTCTGTCGCTCATGCTGGAGTGCAGTGGCATGATCTCAGCTTACTGCAGCCTCTGCCTCCTGGGTTCAAGTGATTCTCATGCCTCAGCCTCCAGAGTAGCTGGGATTACAGGTGTGTGCCACCATACCCGGCTAATTTTTTGTATTTTTAGTAGAGATGTTTTCGCCATGTTGCCCAGGCTGGCTTCAAACTCCTGGCCTCAAGCCTTGGCCTTCCAAAGTGCTAGGATTACAGGCGTGAGCAACTGCGCCTTGCTCCAAACATGCTTAAATATTTTTCTTTCTTTTTTTTTTTTTTCCTTTTCTTTTCTGGAGACAGAGTCTCGCTCTGTCACCCAGGCTGGAGTGCAGTGGCATGATCTTGGCTTACTGCAACCTCTGCCTCCCAGGTTCAAGCAATTTTTGTGCCTCAGCCTCCTAAGTTGCTGGGACAACAGGCGCATGCCACCATGCCTGGCTAATATTTTGTATTTAATAGAGATGGGGTTTCATCATGTTGCTCAGGCTGGTCTCAAACTCCTGAGCTCAGGCCATCAGCCCACCTCAGCCTCCCAATGTGCTGGGATTACAGGGGTAAGCCACAGTGTCAGCCTAAATATTTTTTATTCGACGTCTCAATGGCATGGATAAAAGAATCTCCACTGTTAAGACTTTGGATAATAACGAATGCTCTATTCCCTATCTTCAGCAACTAGAAAATCGCAAGGTAATAAGAAAGGATTTCTTCATTTTTACAGGTCTGAACTAAACCTTGAGTGAGTTGGTAACAGCCACTGCCACAATGGAGGGAGGGGTGAGTAATTAAACTAGGATCAGGGATAGAATTCAGTGGCCTTGATTTCCATTTTCTCATGGTAAATAAACAGACATTCATCTTTTCCTTCTCTTAATCAAATCACATCTGAGGACTCGATGGGTCGGTTACTTTTGGGATCATTCTCACCACAGCATGGAGAGATTCAATTTCCACTTGCAGGTGGTGCCACTGGCGTCGGGCCTCCTTGAGTTCTGCTTGAGCTGCCTTCAAAGCCTCTTCATCTTTGTCCATTTTTTTGCTTATGTCTTCTTCTAGCTAACAAGAAAGCCAACAGCAACAATAACAAACAAAAAACAAGGAGTGCTTCTGAAAATGAGATGTGTAAAAGCAATTATAGAAAAATTGTATAGGAATCAAAGCATTTTTCCTTAACTCATTAGATTATAATGTGTGTCCTAGTGCCTAGTTAACTAATTAAATATGTAAGTCCATTGCGTTCTTAGCCCGTTTTCTCCTATGTTAAATGATTTCAAGAAATCCCTTCCAACTATGACAATCTGTGAAATATGGAAAAATACATTTACATGAATGAAAACAGTTTGCAGGACCAAGATTTGTGATCTCTGATTCTTAACTTTTCATTATTTATGGATCACTAGGAGGAAGGATTGAAAATTAGCTATTTCCCCCACATTTTCTTGTAGGCTGCTTTGCAGAAGCAGATAAACAGCCGTACCCCCAAAACTGATCAATTCTGGGACCAGGTATAGGGACAGGGCGTAAATACTGCTAGGAAATACATTACTAGTAATTTAGAGAATTAAGTTGTTATAGGCAATAAGGCTCACAAATAGACTTCCATATTAAGAAAATCTGTTGATTTACCTTTTTCAAGATGATCTTTTTAAAAGGCATATCAATTTTGGGTATCTGGGTAATAAAATGAATAAATAATAAAAATGACTTCTCTAAGGATTGTTTTCTAAATATTCTCCTATTAAAAAAGTAGAATATTTTATATTTAGCTTTAAATGTTTTTATGTTGATGTTGAAATGAAAAGAAAGTATCTGTTGACAGAATTTTTAACATTTGGCCCCAGGAACAGTGAGAACAATGTATAGAATTGATTGTAGCATTTTGAAGCAAAATTTATAACTTTTAATTTTCTTATAAAAATATATTTTAACATTTAAAAATTTAATTTTATCATACATTAGATTTTTTAAAGGAAACGTTGAAGTAAATGAAAGTTTATGAATAAAGTTTAGGGCAAGGTATTGGAGAACAAAATTCGTACATTTCTTTTGGTTTGTTGAAAATCTGTTCTTAGTGTTAACTTGGCAAAGTCAGGCAGCAAGCAACACCTACCAGAGCAACTACAGAAGGTAAAGTAAAGAATTTTGGAAAGAAGAAAACCGAAAAAAGCTGGTATCTGCTGGTCTTGTGGCTTTCAAATATGGAACTGGCAGCTAAGCTTGTTCGGTAACTACAGTCCCAAGATGGCCCCTAAAGAACTCTATCTCCCAAGATGAGTCCTAGGGTGATCCCCTTCTACATTGACTCTGGGCTGACCTGGGTCTTGCTTTAACCAGTAGAATGAGGCAGAAGGAATGCTGTGCCACTTCTAGACCTAAGTCTTAGGAAGCCTGATAGCTTCCACTTCTGTGCTTTTGGGAGCCTTGGGCCAATATGCAAGAAGTCTGGATACCCTGCTGGAGAGATCCTGCAGAAAGGCCAGATGGAGAGAGACCCTGAGGCTACGTGAAGTGAGAGAGAAAGTCCCAGCAGAGCCAGCCTTTCAGCAATGCCCTGCCAAAATGCCAGACACATAAGTGAGCCCAGTCATGCCCCAAGACGATTGAGGTCCCAGATGAGTTTTGGGGTGTTATACAACAATCTGTAACTAAAATAGCTTATTTAGAAATTTAAAAAAATAACTAATCAGGCTGTCTTGAATTTATTTCAGCTGACTTTCTGAGTTATTTGGAAGAAAATCCTCTAAAGTAGTTTCAAATTAAAAGACACTTTAAACAAAACTCACCGTAGTCTTGCTTTTTCATTTGAATTTACTCATTTTGGCCCTGTGACTTGTAAACTAAACTCATATTTCTACTACTGCAAAGTTAAGTGTTTTGTTTACAATTTTTAGAAGTTGTCATCTATTGATTTTTTTCTTCTGTTTGTAAAGGTGAATGAACTATCCCAATGCTTACCTGTACCAGTGACTTTGCTTAATCTAAGATGTTGATCATTCTTTATGAAGGCTGAAAATGTTATCTAGAGATGAAATTTACAATGGAACTAAAAATGAGTTGCTAATGGAATAAAGGCCTGACATTTTTCTACCAATTTTTTTTTTTTTTTTAATTTTGGGTGATATTCTTAAGTAAACTTTTTGCTGTATTTCAGGGTTTGGAAGATAACTTGAACCCATATATGATAGGTAAACTAAAAAATCCCCTAAATTTCTTAATCTTTGTTTCTAAAATATTTGTTTGTAAATTTGTTTAAAGACTTGAGACCTTAATTACTTGCTGAAGGTGATTGTTACTTTAAAACTAAGTCTATGAAATTAGGATTTAGTCCTTATCTAAGTAGGCTCTCTTTCTCTTTTTTAAATACTTAAATATTACAAGCTTTGTAATGGAAAGAAACGTTTCTCATCTTATAGTACAGAAGCAAAAATCTTAGTGGAGAATCGTTACCAATTTGGGGAATTTCAATGGTCATAATTTATATCATTGTTTCTGAATGCCATGTTCACACACTCAGATGATTTCTATTTATAACAATCTGGTATAAAATGGAACTCGTTAAAAAGATGATAGAAACCTTTTAGAAATATTTATCTCTAGAAAGTGTACATGCTAATAAATCTTACTTAAAGGTTTTTCATTTTAAAGATATTATTTAAATTATCTCTGTAAATAACTCCAATAATATCTTTGAAGGGTATTTGGAATGGTTCCTTCCTGAAGATTGTCTGTAAGAGGTTAGAGTGCACCATTTTATGGTATGTTGACCCCATGTTAATGATAGGAACCTCACAATTTATATAAAAATCAAATGCATCAATCAACACTTACTTAATGGCAATTTAACAATATAATCACAGTATTTCCCCCTGTAGTCCCAGTCACATTGCAGTAGAAGCTAAATTCCTTCCCCAATAGATGCTGCATCGAAAAGGAAATACTGTACCTCAGAGAGGCCGGGACAGGAATTGGGTAGACATGGACTGTCTCCTTATTCTGGAAGGTGCCTGTCTGTATGAAATCATTACCTGGATCCTTGTTGAAAGCACCGTCTCTATCTGATTTCTGGTGAGGATCTTTTCATAGTTTGCCCTGATCTCATTGAGTAGCTGGGACAGTTCCATTCTTTTCCCATCCTCCACCTTGGCTAACTGAACCTTATCGATAGGATGAGTCGCTGCGGCAGTCTGCTCGGTCTGCGCGGAAGGCAGGGAGCCTCGCAGAGTCTTAAAGATGCAGAGCTCCTTTTTCGGAGGCCACGGAAATTCTCATCTTTCTAACTAATTATGCAAATACAGGGTAAACTCTTTGCTCCTATTGTTATTGGTATAGTAGAAATGTCAGATTCTTCATGAAGGAAAGGAAAATTTCAAAAACCTGTACTGGTTCCCTGTAAAAATTGAGCACGTTGAGGGGAGGGGGAGTTCATTTTTGTGAAAAGGAAATGGGGCATAACATAAAGAAAATTGCCGGGCATGGTGGCTCATGCCTGTAATCCCAGCACTTTAGGAGGTTGAGGTGGGTGGATCACCTGAGGTCGGGAGTTCAAGACCAGCCTGGCCAACATGATGAAACCCTGTCTTTACTAAAAATACAAAAATTAGCTGGGCGTGGTGGTGGGCGCCTGTAATCCCAGCTACTCGGGAGGCTGAGGCAGGAGAATTGCTTGAACCCAGGAGGTGGAGGTTGCAGTGAGCCGAGATTGAGCCACTGCACTCCAGCCTGGGTGACAGAGTGAGACTCCGTCTCCAAAAAAAAAAAAAGAAAATTATATTTAGTTTTCTCAAAATGTTGCATGGAAATAAATCTGGGCCCAACACATTATAGTCAAAATTTTCTTTTACAGTTTTTCTCACTGTTTGGATCTTTTAAACAGAAATGCTATGGTAGGTCATTAGAGTATGTTGTACATCTTAAATATTCTGACAGTTATTGGAAAAGCTACCATCAGATTAAATTGACAATTGTCATTAGCTCAGAACTGACTGACTGTATTTCTCTCAAATGCATACTGTGGAGCTCATAGAGGGCTGCTGGCCTGATAGAGTTTGATGTATTGAGGTGAAGCTGTAGCTACAGATAAGTGCTGGTAGACTATGAGAGTTGTGAGTTAACATTTCCAAAGTTTTAACAAGGATGAAGAAATAGACCTTTTGGTGTATTCACCAAAAGAACCTTGAGTCCTTTGGAGGGTGTAGTCAATGTACCATTCCATCCAGTTGTTGCAATCACTTGAGCCCTTCGGAGGGTGTATTCGGCGTATCATTCCATCCAATCCTTGCAATCCCTGACATTTTCTAACCTGTAAGGATGAAAAGACTGAGGCCAGAGAGGTTGAGGCATCTTGCCCAAGGTTGCTCAGCGATGTATGACATCACTGGGACTGGCTCTTTGACAATTTGCTTGTGTTCCGTGTATTACCCCTGCATATCTGCCTCTGTGTTCTCTCTCTCCCCTCCTAAATTCCTGGTTTAATCTTGCTAGCTTGTTGCTAGATGTGACAGAAATATGTTGTGAGAGTGGATCTATCATTATTGTTGTTTGTGGAGTGGCTTTGGCTGAATTGTATCTGGAGCACAGTTCAGGGGATAATCAGACCTGGGTTCTAGCCCTCACAGGGCCTTTGCATGCATGTCCTGCTCTTTTAATTTCTGAATTAACTCACATCTGGCCAGGCCAGTCTATGCTGGGCATTCTCACAGCCCTCTCCAAACAAAGCTGTCCTGCCCACAGCTCCTGGTGAGAGGAGAGGTTCCAGGTTATTTCTGACCCACCCCTCCCTACCTTCTGCACCTTCCCCACCAGTCACAACTTGATTATCTATAGATTGGTCAGAGACCTTTGGAGTAGGCTGAGACAGAAAGCTCTGACTAAAGAGAGTCATTAATGATTATCTAGGCCAAACTGATTCTCTTTCTTGGTAACTGGGACTGAGAAATATGAAGAGAATTAGGCTTGGGAGTGGAGGAGAGAGAAGAAAGCAATGAATTAAATTCCTAAATTAAATTCAGGGAGCAATGAATTAAATGCTTCTTGCTACTTTAGGTAGCTCCTGCTAATATCCGCCTGAAACACAGAGAGCTGAACTAGATTCCCTGGAGGGTCAGTCCTGGCAATCTGCATTTTAAATAGGTCTGCCAGCATTTCTTATGCACCCTAAATAAAGCAGCACTGTCCAGTGGAAATATAACACAAACCACAAATGCAAACCACAGATGTCCTTCTAAACTTTCTAGTAGCCATATCAAAAGATTGAAACTAAAAGAAGTGAAATTAATTTTACTACTATATTTTATTTAACTTGATATATCCAAAATGCAGCAACCCATATAAAATGTTAATGAGATCTTTTACATTATTCTTGATACTGTCTTTGAAATCCAAGTGTATTTTATACTTACATCGCATCTCAGCTTGGAACAGCCACATTTAAAGTGCTCAATAGCTGGGCACAGTGGCTCACCCCTGTAATCCCAGCACTTTGGGAGGCTGAGGCGGGAGGATGGCTTGAGCCCAGGAGTTCAAGACCAGCCTGGGCAACATAGAGAGACCCAGACTCTACAAAAAAAAAATTAAAAAATTAGCCAGGAGTAGTGGTGCAAGCCTGTAGTCCCACCTACTTGGGAGGCTGAGGTGGGAGGATCACTTGAGCCTGGGAAGATTGAGGCTGCAGTAAGCCAGATCACACCACTGCACTCCAGCCTGGGCAACAGAATGGGACCCTGTGTCAATAATTTGAGACATAATAATAAATATTTATTTATTGAGACAGACAGAGGGGATAGGATTTAAAAAGGTATTTTACAGGCATGTGAGTAATGCAGTAAACTATTTCTAGATCTCAAATTTTATTTTTCAAGGAAAAAATATTATTACTTTCCTTTTCAAAAATACTACCCTTTATTTAAATAAAACAGTAACAATACCTCATTAAAGGCTATGGCATACATAAAATTGTGGGGTCCCTACAATTCTTGGTGCATGGACTGAGATTATGATGGAGATTGTCATAAATCCATTATAGTTATTAGAAAAGTAAATAATTTAAAAATGTTGACTTTATTAAAAGGAGAAAGCTTGTTATAACACATCTCACAAATGCCAAAATACTGTGTTTGGGGACCCTGGCTCCAGGGACATTCGTGTGTCTATGTGTCTGCACACTGAAATAACTTCTGGAACTTTAAAAAATGGTGATGACTGTGTCCTCCTCCCAGAAAATCTGATTTAATTGGCTCAGGAGGGGGCCTGGGCATCAGAATTTTTGAAAACTTCCCACGTGTCTAATATGTAGCAAAGTTTGAGAGCCATTCTGATAAATGTAAGTTTTCTTCCACTCATTTATCCCTCACTCTTCAGCCAGAGGAAACGAGTTGTTGGTACAAGCATCTGAAGTTAAGATTCCTGCAGTTAAATATTGGCAAGTAGTTCATGCTGCAGCTAGCACAACTCTGGGCGCATAGGCTCAGGCAGACTTTATTGCTTTATTTTTCTTTTTTCATGTTAATCTTTATTTTGAGTTCCTATTCTATGGAGGATGTGTGTTGAATCTCATCATCTCAGTCTCTCGCCTTTTCTCCAAAGCATTGCATCTAAGTTTTAGGGGAGCTTATATAGTTGTGACCTGGGGCGGGGAGCATATTGTCCTTAGTGTCATCTGTCCAAGCTGTGTTCACTAAGACAGCCATTATTCTTCCCATCTGTCCCATTATCGTTGGTTGGAGACATATAACTAAAAACAAAAATCTTCCCTCAACCCAGAAATCCTCTCCACAAAGGTAGTACGGAAAGAAAATACTTCTATTAGTGAATAAGCACTAAACTAGAATGTGATGTGCATCACAGGTAATCTTCTAGGAAATTGCAAGATGGAAGGAAATCTCACCTGTTACATAGCCAAGCAGCAGATACAACCTATTACATACTTTTTTTTTTTTTTGAGATGGAGTCTAGCTCTGTCGCCCAGGCTGGAGTGCAATGGCGCAATCTCAGCTCACTGCAACCTCTGGTTCCCTGGCTCAACCAAGTCTCCTGCCTCAGCCTCCCGAGTAGCTGGGATTACAGGCGCACACCACAATGCTCAGCTAATTTTTGTATTTTAGTAGAGACAGGGTTTCACCATGTTGGCCAGGCTGTCCTGACCTCAGGCAATCCACCCACCTTGGCCTCCCAACGTGCTGGCATTACAGGCATGAACCACCGTGCCCGACCTACATACATATTTTCAAGATAAACAATAGTTAAGTTAGAGTAAGAGGACTTGACAGTACCATAGTTACACATCGTTCATCTTAACTTCACCTGGTAATTTGGGGTGATCATCTATGTCAGCTACTTGGCTTTCTCCGGAGGAAAAACAAAACTTTTTATATCTTTATGACAGGTGGTAGTTTTGCAACTTTGAGTAAGGTACCCACAGAAGTTAGGCTCCTACCCTCCCACAGAAACTGGGATATAGGGGTGTCATCTCTTTTGATGTTTACATTTCAAAGAGATGGCTCCCAGGTACTTGAGAAATACATCCCTGGACCATAAAGCTAATGAAAGGCCTATCTAGGCTTCAAAAGGATTTACATAAATTTCAAAGAGAGGAAAAAGTACATATAAGTTTTCAAAAGTTATAATTACAAATAAATGCTCCCTGATTTTAAATTATATTTGGAAGCTATAGTAATCAAAACAGCATGGTACTGGCATAAAAACAGAAACATAGACCAGTTAAACAGAGTAGAGAGCCCAGAAATAAATCTAAACCTAATTTAATTAACTACATTTTGGCAAGGGCCTCAAGAGGACCCAGTGGGGAAAAAATAGTCTCTTCAATAAATGGTACTGGGAAAACTGGATTTCCACATGCAAAAAAATGAAATTGGACCCTTATCTTACACCATATTAGAAAATCCACTCAAAATGGATAAAAGATCTAAATGTAAGACCTGAAGCCATTAAACTCCTAGAGGATAAGAGAGGGTAAAAGCTCCTTGACATTGGCCTTGGTAATGATGTTTTGGATATTACACCAAAAGCCCAGGCTACAAAAGCAAAAATAAATAAGTGGGACTACATCAAAATATAAAGCTTCTGTACAGCAGAGGAAGCAATTAACACAATGAAAAGGCAATGTACAGACTGGGAATAGATATTTGCAAACTGCATATCTAGTAAGGGGTTAATATCCAAAATTTATAAAGAACTCTTACAACTCAATAGCAGAAAAACAAATAAACCAGTTAAAAAATGAGCAAAGGATCTAAACAGATATTTCTCCAAAGAAGACATAAAAATGGGCAACAGATCCATGAAGAGGTGTTTAACATCACTAACCATCAGGGAAATGCAAATCAAAATTGCTATGAGATATCACCTTACACCTGTTAGGATTGGTGTTATCAAAAAGATGAGAGTGACAAATGTTGGCAAAGGTGTGGAGAAAAGAAACAGTACACTGTTGGTGGGAATGGAGATTGGTGCAGCCATTAGCAAAAAGTGCATGGAGGTTTCTAAAGAAGTCAAAAACAGAACTTCCAGGCCAGGTGCGCTGGCTCATGCCTGTAATCCCAGCACTGGGAGGCCGAGGCAGGTGGATCATTTGAGATCAGGAGTTCGAGACCAGCCGGGCCAAAGTGGTGAAACCCCGTCTCTACTAAAAATACAAAAATTAGCCGGGCGTGGTGGTGGGCACCTGTAGTCCCAGCTACTTGGGAGGCTGAGGCAGGAGAATCACTTGAACTCTGGAGGCCGGGGTTGCAGTGAGCCAAGATCACGCCACTGCACTCTAGCCTGGGCAACAGAGTGAGACTCCATCTCAAAAAAAAAAAAAAAAAAAAAAAAAAAAGAAAAGAGAAAGAACTTCCCTATGACGCAGCAATTCCTCTTCTGGGTATCCACCCAAAGGAGATGCAAACACCACCTTGTAAAGATATCTGCACTTTTATGTTCATTGTAGCATTATTCGCAATAGCCAAGATATGGAAACTACCTAAGTGTCAATGAATGAATGGATAAATAAACTGGTGAGTGTGTGTGTGTGTGTGTGTGTGTGTGTGTGTGTATATATGTATATGCACAATAGACTATTATTCTACCCTAAAAAAGGAGATCTTGCCATTTGTCACAACATAAATGGACCTGGAGGACACTATGCTAAGTGAAGTAAGAAAGACACAGAAAGATAAATATTACATGCACTCATTTATATGTGGAATCTAAGAAAAAAAAGTCAAATATGCAGAGAATAAAACAGTGGTTACCAGGAGTGGGGGTGGGATGGGTTAGGAAATAGGGAGATGGAAGTCAATGTATACAAAGGAGGAGACATGTAGGATGAACAAGTCTAGAGATCTAACCTATTAACCAGGACTAGAGCTAATAAAATTGTATGCTAACTGGGGTTTTTTTTTTTTAATGTAAGTAGACTTTAGCTGCTCTCATCACACACAATAAGGTAACTGTGAGATGATAGATATGTTAATTTGCTTCACCAGGGTAACCATTTTACTATGTATATGTATCCCATAACATTGTGTTGTAAACCTTAAATATACACAATACAATTTATTTTTTATAAAAGATGAAGTAAATGCTCAAAGAAAATTTAGGAAGAGAGAAAAATCTCTTCCCTTGTTTCCAACAGTGAGAATCAAGCCTCTTATTTTAAATTTGCTTCATCCTAGCAGTGTCCAGCTGCTCTCTCCCATATTTCTTTCCACGCTTAAGGGCTTAAGAGTCATTCTGATGCTTCTGTGTGCCTGTGGCATGGAAATATCAGGTGGACTGTGGCTCCATCTGCCCGGACACACTGTGCAGCCATAACCTATTTGGCTCTTGTCCCTTTCCTGAGGTTACAATCCAGGAAGTAAGGCACAGTTCTCCTAAATAGTTCCCCCAACTTACCTCCCGTTTTGCTGCTTTGTAGGGGCTCTGACTCAGAAGCAGGACCTGGGGCTCACCAATCAGGGACCCCGCTTTGCCTTTCCTCAGCAATCCTTTTTTTCTTCCCTCTCCTTTCAGTCCAAGGTAAGTTCTATTCTTGAGGGTGGGACGGAAAATCCTGCTTTTACTACTGGAACCTAAGCTCCAAGACCTGTCTTGCTCACTGCTGGATCACCACTTTCTAGCTCTGTGCCTAGCACAGAGAAGGCAGGCAATAAACGAGCGTCAGATGAATCACGTTTCTTTAGGACATTTTGTGTGGGCCCTGAGTCCTCTTCATTCTAAGACTAGACTGAAGGAACGCATTGCTTTTGTTTCATCCTCCCCTGAGACAATGAGCACAGATTAATTTATTTGCCTGAAGAAGGTAAAGGAAATGAATTACCTAAGTGGCTCAAAAACACTATAGTCCCCAAATTTGTAGTGTTTACAAACACAAGCAAATCAGACAGGCACCCATCATTCATCTTGGTGAATTTTTATGGAGTGATTTCCTGGGAGTTTGGGATTAAACTCTGGGAGAAATAACATCTTTTCTAACCTGTTTGTCCTTAACAAATGTGGCACACTCAAGAATTTGAGTTTTGCTTTGAAGAGGAAAAAATGTTAAAAAGGAAAATAACGGATTATTTTTATGTAATGCATTTGGGCACATACATTTCACCCTTTAAATCAATCTTGTACACAAGGATGTCAAACTCAAGCCATTTAATGTTTTTCCTGTCCTGCACATAAATGTTGTGATCTGTTTTTAGTCTAAAAAGTATAAAAGATAGAATGATGGCAATGTAAGTTTATATTAAGTGTTTTTTTCCTTCCAGGAAGTTGTAAATATGAATCTGTTTTCTTCAGCTAGACAGAACACTCCAATTGATCTTTTATAATCCCAGAGAGCTTGGGTATTATTTTATTTATGAAGCATAATTTCTTTAGCAGCTTAGGATTTTGTGACTCCCTCTTCTTAATCAAGCATGCATTTTCATAGGATTATAAAGGCATAATTAGTCAGCAAATAAAGGCTTTTTTTTAAAACTTAAAAAATTGCTATAAATGACAGGGCTTTACTGGCTTATATCCTTTTTGTTGTATTATTGATTTTTCTACTCGTAGGAGCAGGCCTCTACGTGATATCATTTAATCTTGTGTTTTATATATAAGTTAAGACTATAATTAGACGATAAAGAGTTTTGTGTGGGAATATGTTTGTCAGCATTTTTTAGCACGTTTTCAGAGTATGTGAGAGATGCTTACATGCCTTTCTATACACACTGAACATGCATTTCACATGAACTGATTAAGCAGGGTATATTATACATGCAATCTTCGTCCTGGCAGATACTCACTTCATTCTTTGCTGCTGTAACTCAAGGGCAAAAAGCAGGGCAGTTTTGCCAATCAAGGACTTTGCCATTGGGTCCTATTTTCTCTGGCATCTTCCAGATACTTCCAGGTGCTTCTCCTTCTTACCTTGTTTATTGAGGCCCAATACACACAGATGGTCAAAATGAGCTTTACTAGATAGAGGGTGAGCTCATTTTAGAACACCCAGTTTATACAATTTTGGTGTATTACAATTCATGATTTTTTTTCTAGCTTAGCAGACTATAGGCATCTTCCAAAACTATTCAGAATTTTCTCCATTCCTTTTTTATCTGGAGGTGCGTTAAGTCCCAATCTTTGAAGTCATAGTTGTAGGTTGAAACTGTGCTCCCATCTACTCACTTGAGCTACAATATTTACGTCTCCTTTCAAATCTCTAGAAGGGAGGTCTTTGTTGGGTTCTAAGTACATTGTCTTCACCAATTTGACAGGTGTTCCCTTAGCTCTTCCTGTCTTTGAAATATTGATTTTTCGAAACCTGCTTTCTATAACTTATGACATTGGCCCTGCTGTCTTCTATTCTGTGTCCTGATACTCTAGTCTTAGTCATTTCTCTGCATCTTAGTTTATTCTAGACAATTTATTTCCTTGCACTTGCATTTATCCTTTCTTGCTTTTTTTTTTCTTTGTTTTTTTTTTTCCGTAGATGGAGTCTTGCTCTGTCGCCCAGGCTGGATGGAGTGCAGTGGTGTGATCTTGGTTCACTGCAACCTCTGCCTCCTGGGTTCAAGTGATTCTCCTGCCTCAGCCTCCCGAGTAGTTGGGACTACAGGTGCCCGCCACCATGCCCAGGTAATTTTTGTATTTTTAGTAGAGATGGGGTTTTGCCATGTTGGCCAGGCTGGTCTCAAACTCCTGACCTCAGGTGATCTGCCACCTTGGTCTCCTAAAGTGCTGGGATCACAGGCATGAGCCACTGCGCCTGGCCTCTTGAATTTTCCCTCTGTTGTCTTTTCTCTTTTTGAAAATTTTTATTTTGTTTAAAAAAATTCTACTTAGGTCATTCTCACAGGCTTTCTGCCCTGCATATCAATTTTTAGCACCCTGACAGTATTTCCTGGACCCTCACCCCTTAACATTGCCCAAATCTTCCCAGGAATGCAGCTGTGAGCTTTCTTCTCCTCAGCCCAGACTGTACAGTATTCTGGACTTTATAATGTTCCATAGCCATTATTCAGTGGTTTATAAACATATGTTTTTAGTCATTCAAAAGCCTTTTTCATTTTTAGCTAAACTTTTGAGGTAACTGTGGATTCAGTTGTAAGAAACAGTACAGAGCAATCCCACATATCCTTTACTGAATTTCCCCGATGGCAACAGCTTGTAAAACTAGAGGACCATATCACAACCAGGGTATTCACACCAAAGCAGTCAAGATACAGAACATTTCCATTGCAACAATGAGCTCAAGGAAGGGCTTTCTCTCAACCGTGGCCCTGGCTCACGGTCCCTCGCACCATGAAGGACACAGAAGGAACCAGACCCTGACCCTGCCGCACTGCTCCAATTCAGGGTAGAAGTGGGAAGTGCCACAAGTAAGGCATCTCTGAAGAGGAAGTAATTGCCTTTTTTTTTTTTCCTGAGGGGATCAGAGAAGGCAAATAAAGGCAAACATAAATGAAAAATAAGAGACTTAATTCTTCCTGTTAAAAATAAGGGAAAAGACCCCCCTGTACTCCCCTTTCTTCGAGCGTTTACTTTAGAAAACTTGTAAATTTTTTCGCTGTCTCTTTGAAATGTGAGTAAATCTTTTAAAAAGTAAAATAAATCTTTTGCCAACTTTACAACCAAGGAATGCCTTTCTCAAGACTGGGAATCAAGCCTTTTGAGCGTAACCATCCAAGGACGGTTCTGTGGGAGAGCAGGACCTAATTTCGGCAGGCACCTTGCTCCTAAGCTACCTCCTATTATAAAGATGTGAGAAGTTTACTTTCCCTGTATATAAAGCCTATTAACTAACATAGATGGTCACCCAAATTATGGGTAAAGTTAGGATAAACCGTGTGTGACACATGGTGCTGTGAAGTCCTCTTATGTGAAGAGTAGCTGTTGTTCATCCTGAGAACATCCATGTAATGGGCTGTGTGTGCTTGGCTATGTAAAGGAAGAGCGATCTTTCTGTCTTTGCAGTCTCTTAGTGGATTGCTTGTGACGGGCATCACATTCTGGTTTAACGCTTATTCAATAGTAAAACGATTTTCTTTCTCATTTACCTTGGTGGAGAGGATTTCTAGGTTAGGAGATTTTTTTATTATTTTTTATTTTTTT
The DNA here is from genome assembly GCF_029281585.2 of Gorilla gorilla gorilla. NCBI lineage: Eukaryota > Metazoa > Chordata > Mammalia > Primates > Hominidae > Gorilla > Gorilla gorilla. Next base: position 51,797,844 of record NC_073228.2, on the reverse strand, counting down.
TGAGACGGAGTCTCGCTCTGTCTCCCAGGCTGGAGTGCAGTGGTGCGATCTTGGCTCACTGCAACCTCCGCCTCTTGGGTTCAAGCGATTCTCCTGCCTCAGCCTCCTGAGTAGCTGGGACTACAGGGGCCCACCACCACACCCGACTAATTCTCTTTTCTTTTCTTTTCTTTTCTTTTTTTTTTGAGACGGAGTCTCGCTCTGTCACCCAGGCTGGAGTGCAGTGGCGCTATCTCGGCTCACTGCAAGCTCCGCCCGCCGGGTTCACGCCATTCTCCTGCCTCAGCCTCCCGAGTAGCTGGGACTACAGGCGCCCGCCACCACGCCTAATTTTTGTATTTTTAGTAGAGACGGGGTTTCACCATGTTGGCCAGACTGGATATTTTGTTTTTAATTGTATTTCCATAGCAAATTTCATGGAGGAGGTAGCGTCTGACCTTGGCTATGAAGGATGCTGTGTACATATGTTATAGGCAATTTATTTTAAGATATGTAACATTTCTCATTTGTAGTTTAACCCACACATGGGACCCTGTTTTAGACAGGTGGCAGGGGGTCTGCCTGGAAATTAATTTTAAAAAATCCAAGTGAAACTCACGCAACACAAAAATTAACCATTAAAAAATGTACAGTTCGTTGGCATTTAGTACACTCACCATGTTGTGTAACTAACACCTCTGTGTAGCTTCAAGCTATTTTCATCACCCCCAAAGAAAACCCAACCCATGAAGCAATCATTTCCTATCCTCCCATTCCCCCAGCCCCTTCAAACCACCAATTTGCTCTCTGTGGATAGCAGCACTATTCATCATAGCCAAAAGGGAGAAGCAACCCAAGTTTCCATCCATGGGTAAATGGACAAGCAAATATGTGCTACGTACATACAATGCAATGTTATTAAGCCATAATAGGGAGTAAAGTACTGATGCACCCTAAAAGGTGGACAAACCTTGAAAACATTACACTAAATGCAAGCCAGACCCCAAAGGTCACGTCTTATATACTGCTACTTATATGAAATATCCAGAATAGGTAAAAAAAAATTGTTTTTTGGAGGGTACATTTTAGCACATTTGGGAAGACATTTATATGGTAGACTTTGAACCCTTATGGGGGATGGTGTGGAGTGTTTTCTGGGAAACAGAATTAGTAAAGTGGAAGAGGCAGGAAATAGAAAACTTAAGGGGTGGCCGATGACAGAGGAAGCAAGAGTTTACAGAAATCCCTCCGCCTGGCTTTCAACGCCCACCCTACCTTAGCAAGCTTGTGTCTCAGTGTGAAGCTTCTCTGACAACAGGGACTGGTCCCTGTCCAGTCTTGGATATATGCCCTGCACAACTCTTGTAATAGTAACAGTCTAGTCCTCAGAATCAAACATTTAGTTTAACTTTACGTGTTTGAAATGCCTTGAATGCAGGACCCCGCTTTAGTTTTCCATTTTCACCCACTCTGGTAGCCTCCGTAGAAAGACTGCGTGGACAGCTTGAGGACACCTGTGCAGATCATGATCAAAGGGACCACGTAGTTCTAGTTTTTAAATAAAGTTCACGTATCTTTTTGTATTATTTTTGCTAATTATTTGCCTTTACCCAACGGCTTGAATGATTGAACTCTATTTTCAGGCTTAAATATTCCCTCTGCACTGCTGCAACTGGCCGGATAAATGTGCCTACTCCAGCAGCAAGCTCTCCACATCCCGTCCCCCTTTCTGTCTCCTCCTTACTTCATGCCCCCACTGCCTCCTTAGTTTTCAGCTGCCAGTGCAAAGCACCCCAGCTTTCTCTAGGCTGTGCTCTGCTCCCTGACAGCTGCTGTTCTCTCCCCATCCCTCTCTTCTTCCCTTGCTTTCAACTTCCCAGCCAGTCTGAGTATTTGAGCACCTTCCAGCTGCTTCACTGTTGTGTCATGCCGGGGGCCATGTTGCACAGCCGCGGCACACGTGTATATCCACGGGGACTCCTTTCTGAGCCTGCTGGGTGCGTAGAAACTGGTGTTCCAGAAGTGTACAGTTGAGTTTTTGACAAAGAGAAATTTTACAAACAAAATTGTGGCTGTACAAATTTTTTTTAAAATTATATTTTCCCATTGGCTTCACAGAAGAGATAGCACCTGACCTTGGCTATTAAATGCACAGTATTTAAAATATATGGATTAACAAAATTTTATTTGCTCACACCTTTAAGTGGGGTTAAATATACTTGGTAATTGTTTTCTTCTTAACCAGATTGTCCTTAAGGGCAAAGAGTGCGTGTCTTATATTTCTTTAAAATTTGCCCCATTTCCATCGTCCCACCAGCCCCTTAGACTTAGTGCTTAATGTTTTTAAACAAACAAATGAATATTAAAGTAGGCAACCTTTTATTGACTTTGTATCTTGTCTTGAAAAGGAGTTGATTACTGTTAAAATTCTCTTAAAAATATGTTTTGAGTTCTGGGAATATACATTGCAAGGTTCAAGTTTGTTTTGACTTTCTAATTGTATAATTAGAGAGGAGTAACTCACTCAGGAATTACTGTTGTGAATGATACGCTTTCCCTCTTGGATGTGAGGTTGTGTTCAGATTAAAGGCACTAATATGGTATACCAGCAATTACACAGTTTAAGGCAACTAAGTTACATCTATAGACCATATCACTTTACATGAATATAATACTTCTATTTCCATAAATAATTCCGAATGCTTGGAGAAAACACTAGTTTTTATTCCCAAAAATCATTATCTTTGAAACCTCCTTAAATAGCCGTAAGACTAGCAACTCATGCCTTGAAAAAGGTAGTCACTGATATCAACACTGTTTGAGAATTGGAAAAACATTTCCAGGACAAGCACAGTGGCTCACACCTGTAACCCCAGAACTCTGGGAGGCTGAGGTCGGAGGATTGCTTGAGGCCAGGAGTTCGAGACCAGCCTAGGCTACACAGCAAGACCTTGTCTCTCCAAAAAAAAAGAAAAAAAAAAAATTAGCTAGGCATGGTGGCACATGCCTATAGTCCTAGCTCCCAGGAGTTTGAGATTACAGTGAGCTATGGTCTCACCACTGCACTCTAGCCTGGGTGACAGAGCAGGACCCAATTTTGAAAGAAAGAAAGAAAGAAAGAAAGAAAGAATTAATTTCCAGTTCTCTTTGATAAATTCTCAGTGTTAACGACTAAGACAGAATCCATCCTTTTTTCAACTGTACGGTTCTATATGATATCTTTGATAGTTAAGCTATATTAGTTTATTACCATACATTTGGATAGTTGGCAATCAATAAGTTTTGTGCTATCTGTGAAAAATAATCTGGTAGTAAGATAAAAGTGTGTATAACTTATTTTCTGCTTCAGTACTTAACATAGTTACTATTTTCTTGAAGACTGTAGTTTTGTAATACCATGCTCTTTGGTGAGACAAAGTGTTCTGAAATTTGTGAACACTTCTTATTTCCTGGTAATTATTTTTTTTGTCCCCCCCAGTTTGACTTTTCTTTCTTTTTGGCTTCTTATATCACTGTCCCACATTAAAAAATTTAACAGATTTTAAGATGTCTTTTGGCTTAAATTGCAAACAATTACATTTGAAAATTAATGAACTTTGCGAAATTTAGTCCAGCCTATATGAAAAAGAAAACTGTTGTCAGGGTGAGAATAGATGATTCGTGATTTCAGATTCTGCCACACCTTTTACAAATATTTTTCACACCGTTGCCTTCAGAAAAATTCATTATGCTAATCCATCAAGCTTCAGTTCCTTCTTAATTGTTTTTTTCAAACGTCTCTTCTCACTGGTGGCTTGGCGCCATCTCTCACTGCTGACTTCAGAAATGAAATGTGATGATATGCTGACATACCGGTGTCACAAGCTTGGTTACCTTTGAAAATCATTATCTTTGAAACTTCTGCAAGTAGCCACAAAACGAGTGATTCATACCTTTTTTATTTTTTTCCAACTTTTATTTTAGATTCAGGGGAGTCCATGCGCAGGTTTATTACCAGGGTATATTGTGTGATGCTGAGGGTTGGGGTACAAGTAATCCCATCACCCAGGTACTGAGCATAGTACTCAACAGTTAGTTTTTCAACCCTGTTCCCCTCCATCCTGTGCCTCATACCTCAAAAGAGATGGTCATTGAAGTCAGTACTGTTTCAGAATTAGGAAAACATTTTCAGTTGTCTTTGAGAAATCCTAAGTGTCAATCTTAGAGCTTGAGGAAACAAACAAACAACAGCCAGAATTCACCACTTTTTCAACTGTGTGCTTTTTCTTTGATACCTCTGATAATTTAGCTATGTTACCTTATTACTGTACTTGCATGTTGTAAATGATCAATACGTGTTTTTTAAATTGAGTAGGGTATCTACAAGACACACTTAACTGCATAATTTATGTCTAAATATGTCTTGTATGTATTTTTTTTGTGTGACTCACTTATAGAAAGGACTTCCCTGTTGTGGTTCTTCGGTTGAGATAATTAACACCTCAAAATATCATATATAGTTCTGAATTTCTAGAGTTTTATTAGTTGTAAAGTGATTTTAGAAATGCACTCTGATTCTAAATGTTTGTCATGTGGACAGAAATTTTGCTATGAATAATACATTTTCATTAAAATAAAGACGTGTTTTTCATGCTATATATATATATATATATATATTTTTTTTTTTTTAGTGTAATTGCCCATTTGTTCTTTTTTTGTTTGTTTGTTTTTTTGATATGGAGTCTCACTCTGCCACCCAGTCTGGAGGGGAGTGGTGTGATCTCAGCTCACTGTAACCTCTGCCTCTCAGGTTCAAGTGATTCTCTTGCCTCAGCCTCCCAAGTAGCTGAGATTACGGGCATGCCCCACCATGCTGGGCTAATTTTTGTATTTTCAGTAGAGATAGAGTTTTGCCATGTTGGCCAGGCTGGTCTCAAACTCCTGACTTCAAGTAATCCACCCACCTCGGCCTCCCAAAGTGCTGGGATTACAGGCGTGAACCACCACACCTGGCCTGATTTTTTTTTATTGTATATTTCTAGTTAGGTGTTCCTTTGTTATATCAAACTCAGTATACCTATAGCTTGCCATATCATCTTTTCTTCTAATTCTGCTCTTCCTGCCAACTTTCCAACTTTTATTCCACCTTGAAATTTTAGAAATTTTGCTTAAACTGTCTTAGCTCTTTAAAGTCTAATAAGCCAAATCTTGTCTCCCAGATTTTTCACTTCTCCTGGGATTATTTCAGTCCAGAAAAATTTCAATTTATTGTTAAATTGCTGAAGTAACCTTCTGACTTCATCTCTAGTTTCCATCCCTACCACTCCAATTCATCTGGCATACAGATGCATATTAATTTTCTTAGGCAACCCTTGCATATTTTCTTTTGCAACCCTTGATAGATTACTACAAAGCCTAAGATTTCAAGAGTTCCCTGTGATCCTTAAGATGAGTCTGTACTCCTCAAAGAAGCTCTTAAGAGTCCAGGAGATCTCCAGGAGATCTCACTACATTGCCCAGGTTGGTCTCAAACTCCTGACCTCAAGCGAGCCTCCTGCCTCGGCCTCCCAAAGTGTTGGCATTACAGGCATGAGCCACTGTGCCCAGCCCCAGCTGCTTCCTGTTCATGTTAATACTTGGTATAGTCTTTTTAATTTCCACTTGTTGGTGGGTGTAAAATGCTATAATATTGGAGCTTTAATTCACAGCTTCATGAGTTTTTTACTGGCCTCTTTGGCCCATATTGAATTATTATCTCTGAGTTCCCAGGCACTTATCATCTGTGCTACTTACTACTTTTAGTTCTATGTGATATTCTGATGCCATTGAATTATTTCAAGAGTATCTCCCACATCTCCAGATGGGCTGTACCTTCTAAAACGGAATATTTGTCTCTTATTGTTTACTGTCTGGAGTCTGGAGTGCTTAGCCAAGCACTGGGCCCAAATTGATTGCTTCAGACCAGAGCTAAAAACTGCAAGGTTAGACCTTCTGAATTAGAAGTGTACTCATTTTTGTTAAGTCCACAAAGATTAAAAAATTCCAAAATGTAGATGGGTGCATTCACATGACTTTACTGAAGATGAGCAAAAACATTCCCTAAATATCCTGCTGGCTTTTATTTTTCCTAGTGTAAAAAGATGAGTATTGTTGAAATACATTCCCTTGTCTTCATGGCTTTTGCAAAGTTTCACTCTATACATTGCTTCAGTTATCCAATATACGTGACCAAGGTTAAATGGTTCTTGGTGCTTTATTTGTCTTAGTTTTTGTGGCTAGCTTGTGTGGTGCTCCTTAAACTGGTCTTTGGTGAACACCTCTTATTTGTGATAAAACAACAATGCCATCAGTCAGTTCTTTAACAATTGTGTTGTGCCAAAACATTTTGTTGGTTCTGCGAAAAGAAAGTGTTAGATCAATTACATGTTGATGGAAATGAAGTAAATTGATAAAGCATTTCTCTTTAATCAAAAGTAAGACAGCTTTCGTATTGGGTACTTATTAACTTTTCTACCTACTTTCAACAGTGAGAAAGATAAGCATATAAATCTCATTGATTTTAATCTTTGCTTTTCTAAAGCTTCACAAATTTGGAGTGATTTTGATAAAATTCAGTCAGAATTGTAGTTAATACTTTATGTTAGCTACATGTTTGCATATATTTTTCCTTCTAGACTGTAAATTCTCCGAGAGAGGGACCACATCTTTGTATCTCCAACACTTAACACAGGTGTTTATTAAAGGCGTAACATGATCTACAACCGCATCAGTAGCACAGATGAATCGCGCACACGGCATGTTGAGGGAAAGAAGCCAGACACGAAAAAGAACATACTGCATGATTCAGGGTTTGAATCCTAACTCTTCCCAAGTTACTGTATAACTTGGGAAAATTACAGTGTCCTTATCTGTAAACTGGGGATAATAATAGTACTCACTTCATAAAGTGTTGAGAGGATGAGAAATGGGAATGAGATTATCACTTGGAATTTTGGAACCTCAAAAGGTTTGATCCTGGCTTATTCTGTCCCAGATGAGCTTTGTGATCATGGGTGAGCTATTTAACCTCACTGAATTTCAGTTTCCTCATCTATGCAATGGGGATCATGCCCCATCTACAGAATTGCTGTGGGAATTATGTTTACATAGTGGGTGCTCCAAAAATGGTAGTTGTCTTTGTTATCATTGTTATAATACAGCAAGTCCTATGTAGAGAGGCATTGCAATGATATAGGCAAGAAAGTGGCATATGGTGAAATCATAGTGAAATTAGCTCAACAAACGATGAAGGGTTTGAATTCTTCTAGGAATGCCAGTGAATTCTCAGTCAGAGAAGGAAGTGACATCAAGAACAACAGCAAACAGATTCACAATCCCTTTCTCTTTCTTTCTTTCTTTCTTCTTTCTTTCTTTCTTTCTTTCTTTCTTTCTTTCTTTCTTTCTTTCTTTCTTTCTTCTTTGTTTCTTTCTTTCAATGGAGTCTTACTCTGTCACTCAGGCTGGAGTGCAGTGGTGTGATCTCGGCTCACTGCAACCTCCACCTCCAGAGTTCAAGTGATTCTCCTGCCTCAGCCTCCCGAGTAGCTGGGATTACAGGCATGCACCACCATGCCCAGCTAATTTTTGTATTTTTAATAGAGACGAGGTTTCACTATGTTGGCTAGGCTGGTCTTGAACTCCTGACCTCAGGTGATCCACCTGCCTTGGCCTCCCAAAGTGCTGGGATTACAGGCATGAGCCACCACGCTTGGCCCACAATCCATTTCATACAATTAAGTTCAAGTAAAAACTGAAAGGAAAAATAAAGAAAACTCTATAGCAAAGGCCATAACTTTTCCCATTGCAAGCCACAAGAACAAAGGCATCATTTTACATCATGGCCCAGTACACCCGTAATCCCAGCTTCTTGGGAGGCTGAGGCATGAGAATGGCTTGAACCTCGGAGGCAGAGGTTGCAGTAAGCAGAGATTGCACCACTGCACTCCAGCCTGGGTGACAGAGTGAGATCTTGTCTCAAAAATAAATAAATAAATAAATACATGCATACATACACACGTACATAAGTAAATGGATCGCAGCCTGCAGCTTGAAAAACACTGCCTTAAACTAACCTACAAGTTGAAACCTTTTTGTTTAATTAACTTTTTGTCTTCAATTATGCATCTTTCTTCAGTCTATCTCCTTTCCTTCTTCACCTCCTTTGACCTTTCAAAGAAAATATGGATTAAAATGCCTTTCCACCTTTTGATTTTGAGGTGAACGATGTTGAAGGGAAGCCATTTAAATGTGATATAGCAATAGCTTCTAAGATATTTATTATTGTTTATTTAGGTGTAAGTTGAAAGAAAAAAAATTACAATGCTATTTTGACAAATGTCTCAGTAAAAGTATTCCACAACCAGAGTCTTGATTTTATGACTCTAACTGGGTAATACAAACATTGGATTCATATAAAAACAACACTTTTAGACTTTGGAATACGCTGTTCCTCTGAAGAAAATGAAATAGAATAATAGAAAACTTGTATTTAGAACTTATCCTTGATTTTATTTCCTCTTTTTGATCCAGTTTCAAACTTATGACTGAAAAGAAAAATAGGATAGTCTTATACTCTGGTTTTGATTGTTGTAGATATCATAAAAATTGTAATATCTGAGATTTATTTTTTTAAAGCTCTATCTTGAAGTCTTTGAGTTTTAGTTTTTCTATGTTTTATTCGTTCTGTTTTTGAATTACACCACCCTAAATGACTATTTATCATCTAATATGTTGGATATAATACACTTGTTTCCACAGACGGTCTGGCAGAACAACAGTGCTGCCTAAATTTCAATTCAGGTGGGCAAACATTTGTGGTACACCTTGTAGCCGGTGGTAACGCATGGACTAGGGGCTGGGTTCATAAATCGAGGCCGTGGTCATTGCTTTCCTAGAGCTGGAATGGGGCATCGAAAATTGTCCTTACTGGTGGCTCACACCTGTAATCCCAGCACTTTGGGAGGCCAAGGCGGGTGGATCACCTGAGGTCAGGAGTTCGAGACCAGCCTGGCCAACATGGCGGAAGCCTGCCTCTACTAAAAATACAAAAAATTAGCTGTGTGTGGTAGTGTGCACCTTTGGTCCCAGTTACTGGGGAAGCTGAGGCACAAGAATCACTTGAACCGGGAGGTGGAGGTTGCAGTGAGCGGAGATCGCACCACTGCACTCCAGCCTGGGTGACAGAGTGAGACTCTGTCTCAAAAAATTAAAAAAAATTATCCTTACTGAATGAACCCTGTGGAGGTTGTTCAGCCCTGGTTGTATGTCCTTGTTGCGGTTAGCTAAAAATGTAAATAGGAGTCATTGAGACCTATACGTGCCCCAGTCCTAACCACTCTCCTTCTTTCCCATACCTACAGCTTCTTGCAGACCAGCTCAGCCCTGTGAGCAGGCAGTGGTTGGTCCCAGCTTCATTCACCAGGCACGCCTTGACCTTCAGCAGCTGCGTTTAGCCTGGCTCTGGTCCTTGGTCTCGCGATGCCCTTGAAGGAGCTCGGTCTCCAGGCACAAACCTCTACCTGAGGCTGGCGCTTGGCCTTTGATTCCATCAGCTTGGATTTGAGGGCTGTTTTCTGAGAGTGGAGTGAAGTTTGCCTAAGAGAAGAGATGAAATAAAGAGTCATTTGGATAGATTAGCATCAGAAAGTTTTCCTATTCTCTCTGCAGGAAGGGAATATACACTGGATGGATGTTACTGTCTCATCTTCTAACCTCTTCTCTTTCAAGTAATCTTCTATGCAGATGCAGAGGTAATCTTCTATGCAGATGCTGTGTTTTAAGAGGGCGAGGTTTTGATTTAACTGGAAGGAAAGTATCTCAGGCTGCCTGTCTTCTGTACCTAGTGCATCCCTATGGTGAAGGAAAATCCTGCTTTCTTAAGGTAGAGCAGTGATTTTCAGGTGATTTTGTGCCTCCCTTCCACCCTCATTTGGCAATATTTGGAGACATTTTTGGCTGACATAATAAGGGGTGGGGGGTGTACTATTGGTACCTACTAGGTAGAGGCCATAAACTTCCATAAACCCACAGGACAGCTCCCCAAGAATTATCCAACCAAAAATGTCTAGAGTGCCAAGGTTGAGACACTCTGCCTTAAAACCTGACATTTGGATGTTAGGCATTTCAAAAGTTTCAGGAAACTGCTTGAATTAGGGTGAATCTGATCTAATTTTAATTCCCTGTAACATTAATTCTGCCACTTTGATTTTTTTTTTTAAATTCAAACAGTTTCTATTTGCAGAGTCATAGATTTTAGAGCTAGACGATAGGTACCTTAGTAATCACCAACTCCCTTGCTTTTCAGAAAAAAATGAGGCTTAGAGATAGATACTTTTAGAGGAGTGACTTATCTAAGGTTACATGGTGAGCTTTGAGACAACCTGAGACTGAGACTCAGGCCTACCAAGTCAATGAAAAATACAGCAACTTCCTTATGTATTATTAGTTTAATCAAAGTTTCCCTATGGCTAAAGTGTAATTCCCAGAAGATAAAGATGCTGCTGCCATCCTCGTTCCTATTTCACTTCTCCTGAAACATTGGACAGTTAATAAATTCTTATCATGAATGCTCTTATTTTTAAGTATAAGTGAAAAATTGATTTTAAAAGTGACACATAGCTATTCAAGTTTGTTTATTTATTTATTTATTTATTTATTTATTTATTCTTTGAGACAGAGTCTTGTCCTGTTGCCCAGGCTGCGATGCATTGGCGCGATCTCAGTTCACTGCAACCTCCACCTCCTGGGTTCAAGTGATTTTCCTGCCTCAGCCTCCTGAGTAGCTGGGATTACAGGCATCACCACCATGCCTGGGTAATTTTTGTATTTTTAGTAGAGACAGGGTTTTGCCACGGTGGCCAGGCTGTTCTTGAACTCCTGACCTCAGGTGATCTGCCTCCCTCGGCCTCCCAAAGTGCTGGGATTATAGAAGACAGCCACAGCGCTCAGCCTGTTATTCAAGTTTAAATGTATTAAATCTTCTTAAAAAGGAGCATATATACTTCTTGATATTCAATGAAATCCTAGCTGACCTACATGCAGGAATTTTATCTAGATTAATTCTTTTAAGCTTTCAGCCAGGAGCCCTGCCTAATCACCTACCTGGAGAGAGAAACAGTGATCTCATTCTGAACATGGGCCAGCATTTCCCTAACAGCAAGTTCATGCTGACATTTGTGGTATCTCGGCTAATTCAGTGGCTGTCGTGTTTGCAAAATAGGGCCTGACATGTGCAGTTAATAATTTTGTTTCCAGGTGTTTTTCACACATTAAATGGAAATTTTCCTGTCCAAGTTACTAATTGGAAAAGCCCAAGATTTTGGCTTTTTCTTAAGAACCCTAAAAAAAACCCTTTTTAAAGGGAATATCATGTTTTGGAAACATATTGCTGAGAATTTATGTGAAATCGTGCAATTGTCTGTGTGGGCAATTGGTTTATGGTGTTTTCACCCAGGGAAAGATTTTTTTTGTTTGTTTTTGTTTTGAGACGGAGTTTCGCTCTTGTTGGCCAGGCTGGAGGGCAGTGGCGTGATCTTGGCTCACTGCAGCCTCTGCCTCCTGGGTTCAAGCAATTCTCCTGCCTCAGCCTCCTGAGTAGCTGGGATTACAGGCATGCACCACCATGCCTGGCTAATTTTGTATTTTTTTAGTAGAGATGGAGTTTCTCCATGTTGGTCAGGCTGGTCTCGAGCTCCCAACCTCAGGTGATCTGCCTGCCTCGGCCTCCCAAAGTGCTGGGATTACAGGTGTGAGCCACCGTGCTAGGCCCCACCCAGGGAGAGATTTTTATGTACCAAGTCTACTGTAGACTGTAGTTCAATCTCCAGGGCCTACAAGGCTGGCTCCTGTACATTCGTCTCAGTCTTAGCAGAATCGGATGCAGCAGCGGCAACCTGCTGTTGCAGCATTCTTTTCTGAAATACCAAAATAAAAACAGAGTCATTTATCAGTGAGGCGAAATTGTCCTAGATTTATTGACCTTGGCTGTGTTTTTTGTTTACTTTATTGTTGAATCTAATTTCAGCATCTTGGTGATTGTAATTGGCCATGGCTTCATAGTGCATTCTCATGTCATGAGGAGCTGTGTTAGATCAGCTCCAGGTGGGCTGACCCATTCCACCTGCAGCTCAGAGCCTGCAACAGCTGGTTGGCCTTTCATTTCCTGAATTGGAAACAACCCTCGCTCAAGGAATTCAGCCATTATGGTAAGAAAATAACTTCATTTATTAGAATTTTCCTTCACCTCATCAGACTCAAATTGAAGGCAGGAATTATGTAAGAAAGAGGAAAGTTACGACGTGCTGTATGGGCACATACCTCTTCCTGGTTCTTTTTGAGATGAGTGAACTCCTCTGCCGGGTTTCAATCTGCATTTCTAGATCATCTTGGACAAAGTCATGTCATTCCGGACTTGGTGCAGACTGTTGATGTCAGCTTGATGCTCCAGCGCAGGGTCAGTTCAATCTCAAACCTGGAAAAAGTTTCTAATGCTTTCAGTGGTCGTTAGGTTTGTATTATTAATATCATGCTGCATTTTAAATATTTTATTAGAATATTATAGAAATGCCAAACTTCTGTTCCTTATTTGTTGTTAATATAGTTTGCTATTAACTTTCCCCATTTTTGGCAGTATGATGGCACTCCATATAAAATGCTGCAAGCTTCGGGGAAGAACCTTTTCAGCATTTTTGTTTCTTAGAACACAGTGACCATACCTTGTTGGCCTCTTTTGTGTTGGGGTCTTCTACACACACATAAAGTAGGGAGTTAACTTAAAGAATCCTCAGAAACACATGCTGGTTCTTTTCAGAAACCTCACTTGAAATATACCTAACTAGAAATTCTTACTTACGGAAGAAAATTAAGTGGTGGTTCCTTCGGACATAGAATCAGCACAGCATTCTTGTAAATAATGTGCTTCCCTGAGGTTTTTAACTAAAATATTTTTCCATTGTTTAGGATTCTATCTGTTTCTAAGAAGAAAAATATTCTTTTATAACTGTGATTCCAGTGTAAAAAGAAGCATGGCTTCACATAGTGGGTTTTTTTTTCTTTTTTTTTTTTTTTTGAGACAGAGTTTCGCTCTTGTTGCCCAGGCTGGAGTGCGATGGTATGGCCTCAGCTCACTGCAACCTCTGCCTCCTGGATTCAAGCGATTCTCCTGTCTCAGCCTCCTGAGTAGCTGGGATTACAGGTGTATGCCACCACGCCTGGCTAATTTTTGTATTTTTAGTAGAGATGGGGTTTCATCATATTGGTCAGTCTGGTCTCAAACTCCTGACCTCAGGTGATCCGCCTGCCTCGGCCTCCCAAAGTGTTGGGATTATAGGTGTGAACCACCACGCCTGGCCTTACCTAGTGCTTATCTCCATAGCTTATGTTTTTCATCATGCTGCTAAGGGTAACTATATCACACTTTTGTCTGAAGTCCACAGCTGCTAGTTTTACGCTGATGGTCTGTAGCATGAAGTTGCATTGTCAGTGTTTGCATCTGAAATCTGGAAACGCAGGACACAAAAAGTTGTGTTTGATACACTTGCATTCTGAACCTCTGTATGCTGGTGTTGAGGCATGTCAACTTCAGGTCTTTCAAATAAATTTTATGTGTATACGGTTCTTTATGGAAAATAGCATATACCTCTGCTTTTGAGAATAAAAGAACTGTAAGGAATTTAGTTTACTTTTTCTTAAGTATTTTGGAAACATTTCTAGAATTCTTTCCGTAAAATGAACTATACAAAAGTAAACAAATTAGGAAAAAAAACATAGCTAAGAAGTATATTCTGTTGTTTGTTAAATTTCTTCCTTAATCTGCCAAATTGAGAAAAGTACAGGTATACGTGGAAGATGTTGCCAATCTTTTCAAATTTTGTCATTTTTAGTGTGGTTCTTTGTCTAGCAAAATGTCTTACCTTGTTTTTAAGTTCTGTAATTATCTGGTAATACTTCTTGTTGTCCTGTTTTTCTCCTCGATCATTAGCCCAGGCTCAAATTTCTTATTCCATTCTTTGATTTTATATTCAAGTGTATGTACTCTTTGCCTGCACCAGAGTTGAGAACTTGTCCAGGGAAACTGCAACATGGTCATCTAGATTTTACACTGTATCCTTCTTCTTACCAGAGAAGAACCCACCCACCTCCTCCCAAGTTGGTAGAAAATCTCCACCTGGGTCACATTTCTGCCTATAATTCTTTCTTTCCAATGATCAGTATCTAATTGCCATAGAGTAGATTTTGGGGCCGAGTGTGACTTGATGGAAGAGCTTAGCTCTACAAAGCCCAACAGAGAGAGTGGTAAGGGAATCATCAATTAGTAATTCCTCTTATGGTTGATAATGTGGCTGTTTCATCTCTGCTATAATTGTTTTAAATATTTTTAATGAAATATATAATAGTGTTATTATTTTGTTAATTATTTTTATTTTTTTATACTTTAAGTTTTAGGGTACATGTGCACAATGTGCAGGTTTGTTACATATGTATACATGTGCCATGTTGGTGTGCTGCACCCATTAACTTGTCATTTAGCATTAGGTATATCTCCTAACGCTCTCCCTCCCACCTTCCCCCACTCCACAACAGGCCCCGGTGTGTGATGTTCCCCTTCCAGTGTCCATGTGTTCTCATTGTTCAGTTCCCATCTATGAGTGAGAACATGCAGTGTTTGGTTTTCTGTCCTTGCAATAGTTTGCTGAGAATGATGGTTTCCAGCTTCATCCATGTCCCTACAAAGGACATGAACTCATCATTTTTTATGGCTGCGTAGTATTCCATGGTGTATATGTGCCACATTTTCTTAATCCAGTCTATCATTGTTGGACATTTGGGTTGGTTCCAAGTCTTTGCTATTATGAATAGTGCCACAATAATTATTTGTTAAACTCAATAGACTATCTTTTTATTAAAAGGCACAGAAAATGCCTTTAGGTATTTATTTCGTATTGGAGGGACAAAGCAGATAATATTTACATGATATCAGCCCAATTAAATTTGTGTTTTCCCTTAAGGAATTTCTGCACAAAGGAAAATACCTTTTTATAGGCACAATGCTTATAACACAAAGTCCTTTGGAATGATATGATAAATATTACTTATTTTCAGATGAAGTTATTTGAAACTAATTTTAGGGATTTCTGGAGAAGTAACAGAAAGGGGCAGATCCTTAATTTCTGTATCCTGTGTATTAAATATTTGAAGTATTTAAGAATAAAATTTAGGAAAATAATATGAAAATAAATGACATTCTTCTATTTTTTTCTTGAATTTGATTAATTCTAAGAAATAAAGATTTAAATTTATTAAAGCCTGTCTTAGAATTTTGAAATAGCTAATGATGTCTAACTTTTTCCCCTTATCTTATGAAAGTGTATGACCTCTCCCCTGCCCAAGAGAGTTAAAGAAGAATGGAGGAACTGACATAATAGAGTTTTGTGGGTGGATTTAATGTTAAATAGCAAACTTGTAAGTTTCTCCAGGTTCTTGTAAACCTCTGCAGTGACTGTGTCTTGCTCCTTTTGCAGTTCCTTTTGCAATCATAGAAAAAAAAAAAACATGATTTTTTTTTTTTTTTTGAGACAGAATCTCGTGCTGTTGCCCAGGCTGGAGTACAATGGTGTGATCTCAGCTCACTGCAACCTCTGCCTCCGGAGTTCTCCTGCCTCAGACTCCCTAGTAGCAGGGACTGCAGGCACCCGCCACCACGCCCAGGTAATTTTTGTATTTTTAGTAGAGATGGAGTTTCAGCATGTTGGCCAGACTGGTCTCGAACTCCTGACCTCAGGTGATCTGCCCACCTTGGCCTCCCAAAGTGCTGGGTTATAGGAGTGAGCCACTGCACCCAGCCCCCCATGATTTCTATATTACCAAATGCATTTTTCTTCATGTTTGTTGTCAGTGCAGTGAGATAAACCCAGAGGCTGATGGAGGATGTTTCTATCTATCGTTCGTCAATCAATCAATCTTTAATGAAAGCTGTTAGACAATATTTTTTGGTAAAAACAAATGTGGTGTGAGTTGATGTTCTTTCTCTGAATGCCTTTGCTTCATTTTACTTTAATGGAGAGTCTGAGTTCATCCCTATGGCTTCGAACATCCTAGTCACTAAATAAATATATTTTTTAACACTTTTGTTAAAATTGAAACAACTTAACACTCATTCTTAGAAAAAATATTCCAATGACAAATTTAGGAAACTCATATATCAAGCTGATATTGTTATTGGCAAGTGTGGGGCTATTGGTGGATGCTACTTGTATTTTAGTTCTGTTGCTTTTGCTTTTTTTTAATGACACAAAATATATTTAATACGTTAAATGAGAGACTAGGAAATATATTTAAATATCTTTCAGGCTGACATAATGACCGCAAATAAGTAAGATAAAAAAGCTTTGGTAAAATAAGTAGAATTAAAAAAATGCAGTTCTGTGAATTAACACAAGAAAACATCAGAGGAAGAATAAAGTTTCTCTGCCAAAGTTCCAGCTCAACAGAGCTGTGAATGTGATGTGGCTGCTGCTGTTAGACAATATTAAAAAATTTACAAAGCCCAGAGGTCATCTTCCCCCAGCTCTTGGCCCTTCTGTTTAGTTTTGCATGTCATATTCTAGAGAGAATATTTAAAAGCAAATATGTTAACTACATCCGAAACACCTGGCCCATATAATGAAGAGTATGGAAACAATGCCAAATGAGGCATGGCTAAAGAAATTAGGATTTTTGTCTAGAAAACAGGAGACACAATGGCCATTTGAAAATAGCTCTAAAGGGCTAAACCAGAATCAAAGAGCTGGAAGTTACACAGGGAGACAGATTTGGAAACGAAGACATTTCTAACATTACACCTGTTCTTAAATGAAATGGACTGCCTTACAAAGTCATGATCTTTCCAAGCTCCAGGCACCTTCAGCCAGAGACTGAAGACCTAGAATAATCTTTCAGGGAGAATTTCTGTTCTGGGTGGGAGGTTGGAATAAAAGTCACCACCCAACTCTTTAACATTCTGGGAATTTTATGTTGCTATGATTGTAATAGAAATCACAAAGCAATGATATTGAATCTTCATAGAAAATTTGGATGTGGAACAGCCAGTGGGGCAAGCAAAGTTACCTCATCTTGAATCGGTGTAACAAAGCCCTCATTTGCATAAAAACCATCATGGAGATTTAAAAGTCTAGTGTCTCGGTCTTAGGCAAACTAATAAAAAATCACATGAAGCAATTTATTTAAAATTAATAAAGATCATACGAAGCAATTTATTTACAGACACCTGCAAGCTAAAAGCAGAGTGTGTCTAAAGATGAAAGTGTTAGAATTAATTAACAAAAGTTGTGATAGTTATGGAAAAGCTCTTTCCACAGGTCAGTAAATTCTGGGCATTAATCATTTCAGTTATGAATTGCACAAGTAGAGGGTTTTCAAGGATGAGAGAGGATGCTTGGAAATGTGATTACATTTCTCAAAATATATGTTAATTTTTTAATAAAATTCTTTGCAGAGGATCACCTCACCACCTTACTGTTATAAAAATTTTAGAATGGCTCTTGCTTAGAATTACATATCATACGTACTTTCTGCACATATAAAGTTGGTTTTCGGCCAGGCGTGGTGGCTCATGCCTGTAATGTCGGCACTTTGGGAGGCTGAGGCAGGAGGATTACTTCAGGCCAGGAGTTGGAGACCAGCCTGGGCAACATATTGAGACCCTGTCTCTATTTTTATTTTTAAAAAATTGGTTTTCAATGAAATAGTTTCCTCCAGTTGCTACTACTGTGAGATTATGAAGCTCATTTCAAGATGCTCCTGTCCTGCTTAGAAAGCTGGTCTTCCCCTGGTTTTGCCCTTAACTTGAAATCCAGCTTCAGTTTTAGTGGCCAAAGGGCCATGTGGTAGCCTGCTTTCTATCTGAACTCAGACCAATGGGTATCTTTTTTAGTTCTTCTGGTCTCCAATGTCAACAGATTTCTCCTGTCTACATAGATAGAAAACTGTTCTGGAAATTTTGAAGCCTCCCTGTTTAGGCGAGGGAGAAGCGGTTTTGGAAAAATGAAAAAAAAAAAGTATTTTTGGGGGGTACCTTTCACAGAAATAGGCCACTTGGTGAGTCTAAGATATGAAACTACAGAACTTCACTTATTTTGGTAGAGTAGAATTCTAGCTCATGGAATTAGGAGATGGAGCTTTAACTTGTAATTTTTCCACTTTATTTAAAGGGAGAGGCCTTTAAATAAATGACCTCTCCCAGCTTCATTTTCTTTATCTATAAAATGGGAACAGTAATACCTACATCAGAGAGTTTGTGGATTAAGTGAAAAAAAATGTAAACATAGATACAAAGTGTTTATATACATAACACGTGCTTATGAAATATAAATTCCTTTTGCCCTCCTGTTTTTTCTCCTTTGGATTGCTCAAAAAGTTATTCTGCTTTACATCACTTATTATAGAAACATCTACATAGGTTAATTATAGACATTAATTTATTGTAATGCTTTTCCATCACAAGTGGAACCACATAGAGCTACACTTTCTCTAATTTTTTTTTTTTGTTTTTGAGACCGGGTCTCACTCTGTCACCCAGGCTGGAGTGCAGTGGTGCCATCACAGCTCATAGCAGCCTCAACCTCCTGGGCTCAAGCGATTCTCCTGCCTTAGCCTCCTGAGTAGCTGGGACTACAGGCACATGCCACCAGTACCAGCTAATTTTTGTATTTTTTTGTAGAGATAGGGTCCTACTATGTTGCTCAGGCTGGTCTCAAACTCCTGGGCTCAAGTGATCCTCCCGCCTCAGCCTCCCAAAGTGCTGAGATTACAGGTGTGAGCCACTCCTGTAATCCCAGCAAAACCCCATCTCTACAAAAAATACAAAAATTAGCTGGGCATGGTGGAGCACACCTGTAGCCCCAGCTACTCAGGGGGCTGAGGTGGGAGGATCGCTTGAGCTCAGGAGGTCTAGGCAGCAGTGAGCCGTGATTGCGCCACTGCACTCCAGCCTGGCTGACTGAGGCATGCAATGCACATCCTATCGCAATTTTGTCATAAGCTCGCATGTGCTTATAACAAAGCACATGTTATAAGCTTCATGTTCCTTGCGGTTCTGTCAGCAAAATAACTTCATCATGCCCCCTCTCTGGAAGTCCAAGCTTTGTACACAGGATACCTCTGGGCTTGTCCTTTACCTGCTATTTAAGTGCTAACTTTTAAAAAAGTGGTTGAACTATTAACATTTGCTTCTTTCCTGCCTTATCATTTCATATTGACATTGATATTACAAATGAGTACTTTGTTTTCAGAAGGGCTTGATCAATATTTTCTGTTACGCAAGTGTCATATCTCAGCCACTGAAAAGTTTTTAAAGTGGTTTATTACTTGTAGTATTTTGTTCCTTGAGGAGGTTGTGTGGATAATATTACTTGAGCTTCATTTTGGGTGATTTATATTCACCAGTTTGTCTCCTCCTGGGTGAACACTGTCTAATTCCACGAAGTCGTCAAGCCAGTTTAGGCCACTTTCCTTAGAGCTTCAAATACTTTAGCCGTTTACTCTGAGCTGCCTGCTGTGAACCTTGTTTCTTGTTTGTCATCTCTGTGAGGATGGATGCCACATCGACCATTCTCATCATTCTTGTGTATACTTCCCTGAGGTCAGAAAGAAAAAACAACCCTGTGAATCTCTGGATTAAAAGTCAACGGGTGAAAACCCATGTGCGAGGCTGGGTGCGGTGGCTCACGCCTGTAATCCCAGCACTTTGGGAGGCCGAGGCAGGCAGATCCCAAGGTCAGGAGTTCGAGACCAGCCTGGCCAACATGGTGAAACCCCGTCTCTACTAAAAATACAAAAAATAGCCGGGCTTGGTGGCGCGTGCCTGTAATCCCAGCTACTCAGGAGGCTGAGGCAGGAGAATCGCTTGAACCTGGGAGGTGGAGGCGAGATCGCGCTGCTGCACTCCAGCCTGGGTGACAAGCGAGAGACTCTGTCTCAAAACAAACAAACAAACAAAAAAGAAAGCCCATGTGCATGTGGGCATGAGCTCTCCCTTCTTACAGTAAATCCACTCTCAGAAAAAAGAAATGTGTTCCTCTCATTCAAAAGTTGAGGCTGAATGCAGTCGCTCATGCCTATAATCCCAGCACTTTGGAAGGCCGAGGTGGGAGGATCGCTTGAGCCGAGGAGTTTGAGACCAGCCTGGGCAACATAGTGAAACTCCATCTCTACAAAAAATAAACAAAATTAGCTGGGCATGGTTGCCTGCAGCTACTCAGGAGGCTGAGGTGGGAGGATTGCTTGAGCCCAGGAAGTTGAGGCTGCAGGTGAATCGAGATGGCACCACTACACTCCAGCCTGGGCAACAGAGCGAGACCCTGTAACAAAACAAAGCAAAAAAATTGCCTGGAGAGCTGAACTTTAGGGTCTCACAATAAACATATTCCTATTGTAGAGTTTTAAAATAATTTTAAGGCAAGTAATAATAATGTATGAACACCGTGTCCTTAACTTTTTATTCAGCACTGTAAATACGTTTTATGATCCAAAATGGTTGAATAGTTTCAGTTTTCAAAATTGAACATGCCCTTAGCAACACATTCTATTGTGTCTCAGTGTTCTAGTGTCTATGATTGGGCCTTTTCTATATTTGTAAACAATCATTCAGTACAAACGCAGCATCTTAACGCATGACAAGGAAGAACAGATGAGGGTTTTCACCTCGAGATGACTTTCAGAGTAGCCTTATACTTTTGCCTTGACATGAAAATAGTACTAGCCATGAACATAGGTCTCAGGTGGCCAAAATCCACAGCTAGAAGGTTAGACTTGAGAAGACCCACAGAGAGAGGCTTCGCTGATGTGGCCGGGATGGCTTAGGTTCTGCAGGCTGCTGACGGCAGATTTCCATTTCTGCTCTTGAGCTATGAATCCAGTTGGATGAGCTGGTTCAGACTTTTAGTATTTCAGCAGAGAAGAAGCATTCAGGGTTTTATTTATTGTAATGATTTGATGGTGGAAAACAGCTTTGACTTAAGCAACTTAACATTGCTCTTTTTCTTTGAGTAGTGGTTTAATGTTTATTCTGTGGTTAGCTATTAACCTTATTCTGTGGTTAGCTATTTAAGCAGAAGTCATAATGTACCCAGAGGTTCATTTTAAGTTTTATTCAATGTGCCCAGAAGATGAAAAACTGCATGTTTTGATGATAGGTTTGATATGCTCACACAATTCTTAATTGGTTTTATATTCGAAGATACATGTTCAGATTTGTCCTTTTATAACTTTACATTTGGCTTTTTATGCCACGTCCCATGTTCTTTCCTTGAGGACTGGCTTGTAGAGTTGATTCTCTAATTTGTGATATGGGCATATTAAATTCCTTGATTGAGAAAGCTCTTAGCCAGCCTGGGTTGGTGCTATGCCTGGTTCTTCCTGGGGCCCGTACCACCTCCTACCCAATCTTAACAGGTTTCATCATCCCAAACAAGACAAGACAAAGCCATGTGGCCTCAGGGATACTGTAGAAATGAAAGAATAGGGCTATGACCACCAACGGGATGAAAGATCTTAGCAGTGGAGACTGGGGAAAAGAAACACCAGCTTGGCGAAGTGGCAGGTTTTGGCTAAAGATGTGGCTAGATTTGGCAGGGGAACAAGTGCCTGAGGATCTCTTCTCTTTGGGGCTTTCAAGGTTTCAGGAAATCGGATTGCCATATCACATAGCCAATCTTATTTCTCAAGACTCTTTATTTGGCCCCTGTCCTAAATGTCCTGTAAACACACATGTCTGATTCCTATGTCACTTCTGATGCAGATTGTGAAATCAAGTCTTTACTATTAACAGCTTTTTATTGCTTGCTGTCTTCTTTGTGTTTTAGCTCTTCTTCTCTGCTGAAATGTGAGCTTTTTGAAGTAGGAGGGAGATTTTGAGTTTCTTTTTTACCTTATAAAATATCGAGTTCAGTGATGGACATATATAAACTAGACATTAATTATAAGTTGATTATTAAAATAATCACATCCTTCTTTGTGGGCTAAGCCGTTGACACAGTAGTCTAATTTCAGCTATCATGCCACTGAATTCTTGTGTGATGCCATTAAAAATGCCCACATTAAAAAAATGACTATAATCTGAATTGTATAAAGAAGGTAATGTGATACCCTACCTCGTTTTAACCTGATTGTCTCTCTTAGCTGAGAGAGCTGGACAGACTCCATTTTTGTTTCTTCACTTGCAGCTCCCCTCCCTTAAAGGCATAAGTAGTGCAAGCTGACTCCGAGCACATCCAGGAATGCACTTACTGATAAGATATCGAGGCAAGCTAAATCAGCAGTTCCTGAGGACGCGCTTGGGGGATGGCACCCAAAGCCCCTGCATTATCTCTTTGTGATAGTTTGAGCCCCTGCACCTGGAACTGTTTACTTTTCTGTAACTGTTTCTGTAACCAATTAATCTTTCTTAATTGGTTTGCCTGTTCTGCTTCTGTAAAAATTGCTTCAGCTAAACTCCCTCTCCCCTATTTAGACCACGGTATAAAAAGAAATCTAGCCCCTTCTTCGGGGCCGAGAGAATTTTGAGCTCTAGCCGTCTTGTTCGCCGGCAATAAAAGGACTCCTGAATTAGTCTCAGAGTGTGGCATTTCTCTATAACTTGCTCAGTTACAACAGTAAGATATAAAGAATGAACTGACATTAGTAATATAGTCATGCAGCTAGATCATAATTGATAGCTTCCTTCCTAGGTAAAATACTTTTTAAAAAAATAAGTAATAATTAACTTGCAAAAGTAAATTTATTGAAGCATAGAAACAATTAAAGCAAAGTTGTTAATTCAGCTATTTCAAGAGCATTCTAATGAGGAAATAAGAAGATGCAGAAAAATTGGCTAGTCATCCATTTCTGGACTGAAGCTTTTCCTGAAATTATCCAGAAAGATGCCTAGATTGATGCCATTTCTTCGCTTGTGTCCTTCTTGATTTTTTTTTCTTTGGAAGACACTTTTGTTGATCTGGAAGTTCCTTATTTAACTTTCACCTCAGAAATACTGCTGACTTGAGACGAGACAACCTTGCCATCCACCAACTCCTCTACGATGGTCTTAGTCACTCTAGTCTTGCTTGAATCTGAAAATCATGGGATTGCAATGTCAGTCTGGAAACTCTCACAGAAACACAGAGCAAGAGAAATTCAATCACATGCATTCAACGTGTTCTGTCTGGGTAAGATTATGTAAACAATAGCAGACCCTTTTAGTATGACAAGCAAAGTATGCCTTTACTTTTAAATTACAGAACTATTATCAATATTAAAAAAAGTCTACCTCGTCCTTGACCAGAACAGCTTCCAGATCTTGAGTCACCAGATGCCAGATCCCTGGATCCCATGTTTATGGATCGTGAGTTTCTACCACCAAATTCTGCAAAACTAGAACCACTGGAGAAAAAAAAGAATTATGTTTTCCTTTGCAGTTTGCAAAGGCAGGAGAAACCCTCCGCCCCGCGGATTCTTCATGATGAAGCTTTGGATGTGTTTATGTGTTTTAATTGGATTGTGTCTGTTGCTTTTTTGTTCAACCTTGCACTCCTGGGCTCAAGTGATCCTCCTGTCTCAGCCTCCCCGGTATCTGGGATTATAGGTGTGCGCCACCATGCCCAGCTAAGTTTTTTTTTTTTTTTTTTTTTGAGACAGGGTCTTGCTCTATTACCCAGGCTGGAGTACAGTGGCATGATTACAGCTCACTGCAGCCTCAACCTCCTGGGCTCAAGTGATCTTCCCGCCTCAGTACCCTGAGTAGCTGGGACTACAGGTGTGTGCCACCATGCCTGGCTAATTTTTGTATTTTTAGTAGAGACAGGATTTCACCATGTTGGCCAGGCTGGTCTCGAACTCCTGACCTCACGTGATCTGCCTGCCTTGGCCTCCCAAAGTGCCGGGATTACAGGCATGAGCCACTGTGCCCAGCCTCCAGCTAATTTTTTAAAAATTATTTTTTGAAGAGGAAGGGGTTTTGCTATGTTGCCCAAGCTGGTCTTGAACTCCTGGGCTCACGTGATTCTCCCACCTCAGCCTCCCAAAGTGCTGGGATTACAGGCCTGAGCCACTGCACGCAGCCTGTGTCTGTTACTTTATTACTCTCTATATATGCAAGTCTAACCCCTGAGTCCCATTTTGGTTTTATAAAATAAATTCACTAAGGTATGCATTTTAGTTTGTTCATGACTTTGGTTTACCCTCCCTCTCCATCGAGCAGGCGGCGGTAGGTCTCGATCTCCACCTCCAGGCGTGTCTTGATGTCCAGCAATTGCTCGTACTCTGCGTTCTGGCATTTAGTCTCACCCCGGATCTGGCAGATCTCCTCCTCCAGGGCACTGATCTGCGTTTGAATTTCTGACAGCTGAGCCACGTAGCCAGCTTCTGTGTCAGCCAGGGTTCCCTCCAGGGAGCTTTTCTAAGAGAAAAAGCAAATAAAAAATTCATGATGAAAATAAATCATTGGATGATTTTTTAAAAATGCAATTTTATGTGGCACTAGAAGTGCACCTTCGCCGTATAACCTATATTGTTATATCATTGCTTCTTTAATTTTAGTTGGCACTTCTTTTTAAACTAAATCTTTTATGCAAAATAGAGTACATTATCTTTAACTTTTAATGCTTTCTATAATCATAATGCAGTTCTCCTTAACACTGCCTTTTTTATGTGCCTAGTGAACCTCTTGGCAAAGAAAGAAAACTGCATTTGCTTAACTCCCTGTTGGAAAATGTGAAAAGCTATTTGCACATACCATGGCCAGTTGGGACTGAAGCTCAATTTCCAGGGCTTGCAGGGTACGTTTTAGTTCTGTTATCTCATTCTTGGCAGAAGTGGCTGCCCCAGCATCAGTGGAGATTTGTGCTTGTAGTGATGCGCTCTAAATACAAACATAATGCAGCTGTTGTAGGCTGATGAAAGGAGCAGAAGCGGCTTGTGTGTGGCTACTGGCTTAGGTGCTCAGCAGAGAGGATCTACCTGCTTGTTGAACTGCTCCTCAGCCTCTCGGCGGTTTTGCTCAGCCAGCTCCTCGTACTGCGCCCTCATGTCATTCAGTAATTTGGTCAGGTCGGTCCCTGGCGCAGCATTCATTTCTACGGTCACCTCCCCTCCAGAGCTTCCTTGCATATTCTTCATTTCCTAGCATGAAGGAAAAAAGACTATCGTGATGCAAACAGAAAAGCGATGACTTCCGAAAATGTGCCTAGACAACAACAATTTGAAAGTAGGACACTGAAAGGAAAAAAAAAAAAATCAAATCTAGGTATAATTTACTCATGATTACTTTTGTTTCCTGGTCATAGTATGTGGGAAATTCACTTAGATAAAATTGAGTTTATTTTACCTTTTTTTCTTTTTTTTTTTTTTTTGAGATGGAGTCTCACTCTGTCGCCCAGGCTGGAGTGCAGTGGCTTGATCTCAGCTCACTGCAAACTCCACCTCCCCAGTTCAAGTGATTCTCCTGCCTCAGCCTCCTGAGTAGCTGGGATTACAGGTGCAACAGGCGTGCGCCATCACACCCTGTTTATTTTTGTATTTTTAGTAGAGAGGGGGTTTCACCATGTTGGTCAGGCTGGTCTCGAAATCCTGACCTCATGATCTGCCTGCCTTGGCCTCCCAAAGTGCTGAGATTACAGGCATGAGCCACCGTGCCCGGCCTATTTTACTTTTTTAGAGACACAGTATCTCTCTGTTGCTCAGGCTGGAATCCAGTGGCATGATCATAGCTCACTGTGGCCTCCAACTCTGGGGTTCAAGGGATCCCCCTGCCTCGGCCTCCAGAGTAGCTGAGACTACAGGCATGAGCCACTGCACCCAGCCAATTTTATTTGTATAGAATGCATGTGGGGAGAAATATGTTAGCTAGAGTTATTCGTTTATGTAGAACATGTTCCTACCTCCTCGTGGTTCTTCTTCAGGTAGGCTAGCTCCTCGGTGAAACTCTCGATCTGCATCTCCAGGTCAGAGCGGGTCATAGTCAGGTCATCCAGGACTTTCCGCAGGCCATTGATGTCAGCCTCCACGCTCTGCCGGAGACACAGCTCGTTCTCATACCTGGAAGGGGCAGCAGTAAGGCAAAAAATACTGTGACCTCACCTGGCCGTGTTTCAAAGGGTAACTTCCATTCTTACATATTGAAAAAGTTCTCACCTGTGGGCATTTTAATAAATAAAGGTTATTAAGTTTTCTCTTGGGAAATTTTCCCTTGTAAAGAAAAATACCAATGTAATGTTAATTCTAATCATGTCTAACATTTTTAATAATAAAATTCTCATTCTAAATTTGCCTCTTTCTTTTTTCTTTTGCAGCTGTTGTAGGCTGATGAAAGGAGCAGAAGCGGCCTGTGTGTAGCTACTGGCTTAGGTGCTCAGCAGAGAGGATCTACCTGCCCCAGCATCAGTGGATATTTGTCTAATGGTCTAAAGTTTACCCTTGGGATGTTTGTAAATTTAGGTCATGATCCTCTAGTATATATATATATTTATTTATTTATAAAATTGAATAAAATTTATTTTTTTCCCATAACACTTGTTTTCAAGTCTTTATGTTTCTTACTTCAGTCTGAAGTCATCAGCAGCCAATCTGGCATTGTCAATGTGCAAAGTGATCCCAGCATTTTCAACAGTGGCAGCAATGATCTAAAAAAGATGTTAATAGTGAGTGAATCATGGATGATTTTTACCTTGTGTCTGCATGCCTACTTGTAAGGGTAGCTGTTGCCTGTGTTATTAGCTCTTTTTTGTGTGTGTGTGTAGAGACAGAGTCTCGCTCTGTCGCCCAGGCTGGAGTGCAGTGGCAAGATCTCAGCTCACTGCAACCTCCGCCTCCCATGTTTAAGCGATTCTTGCGCCTCAGCCTCCTGAGTAGCTGGGATTACAGGCGCTTGCCACTATGCCCGGCTAATTTTTTTTGTGTGTGTGTTTTTAGTAGACACGGGGTTTCACCATGTTGGCCAGGCTAATCTCAAATTCCTGACCTCAAGTGATTTGCCTGCCTCAGCCTCCTAAAGTGCTGGGATTACAGGTGTGAGCCACCGTGCCCGGCCTGTGCTATTAGCTTTTAAAGGTGACTTGCTTTGCAAACTTACTTAGTAATGACTAAGTATACAGCCCCAGACCTGTATATCTGGGGCTGGTATATTTAGGACTACATCTTTCTGCAAAAAGATAACAGTCTGCACATTTATTGGACTAGGCACAGGAACCTGTTTTACAGGACATAGCCCTCTGCATATTTCTGCAACTTTGTAAGATCATTATCTCATGAGCTTTTTCAGAAAATAGTGCAAAAATTGTATTTCACTTCCAAAAAAGTCTTTAAAAATATATTTCCCATACAAAAGTGGCTAAACATTTTAGATTCTACTACATTCTTATGTAATGTTTCCACCAGATTTTCTGGGAAGAAAAATAATACTAAAGAATATTTAAATCTTGTAAGACAATAAAATGTGTCAGTCTGTCAGAATTCATCATAAATAATTAGATTAAACTAATGTTGACTCACTGCCATCATTCTTATATATAAATGATAATTAGCTGCCTGGTATTGTATAAGTTTTACTCTTATGTAGAAATACTGAAACTGAGATGGAAACAGAAAATTAATGTGATTGGATATCACATAAGGTACTATAATAATTAAGACACATCAGGTCCCACTTTGCATATGTAACAAGCAAATATGTTTTCAAATAATTTCTTAAAATTTTCATTATAGTACATGATCTGAAAAGAAGTGAAAGATCCACAAATAATAGAAACTCAGGCACAGATAGTCTCACCTGGTTTCTGAGATCTTCAATTATTGAATAGTATTTGCTATAATCTCTTCCCAATCCACCGTCTCCAGACCCAGGCCCATATTTGTCATACCACTCCTTGATTTTGTTCTCCAGATCAGTGTTAGCCTCCTCCAGGGCTCTGACCTTGTCTAGGTAATTGGCCAAGCGGTCATTGAGGTTCTGCATGGTTTGCTTTTCCCCTCCAGAGAAAAGCCCCCCATCGCCAACACCACCTCCCATACCACCACCATAGCTGTAGAAGCCTCCACTAGCACCACTGCTGAATCTAGAACTCCCACAGAATCCAGAACCCCTGCCAAATCCAGAGACCCCGCCAAAGCTAGAACCCCCACCAAATCCTGTCCCAGAGCCTGAAGCTCCCCCAAAACCACCCCCTACTGAGCAGCTACCAAAGCCCCCTCCAAAGCTGCCCCCAAAAGCACCGCTAGACCCCCCACTCAGGCTGCAGCTGCTGGCTCCTCCTCGGAAGCCCTGGGCCGAGCTGCCCCCCAGACCACATCTGCTTCCACTGCTGAAGCTGCTTCCACCAGCAGACACCCTGGCTGAGCTGCTGCCTCCAGCCCTGGAGGAGGAGACGTGAGACGAGCAAGACATGGTGCTCCTGCAAACGTGAGCTTGTCCAGGCAAATAGGAGAGGTGATGATGAAGAGTGTATTCAAGGCTGCCTTTTTGGCCTTTATATACACACTTTGAGGGTGTTCCTTTTCTCTGTCACTTCTTAATCCCTGTTACAGTTTTGGTAATCCGTAATTGGATAATTTCTGTTTCTTGAACACTTCTCTGAAGCTAGGTCAGAGCCCTGGGGCATTTACTATATCAATTAAAAAAGAATAAGGTGGAGCAAAACAAAAAAATTTTCAGAATTACAGTTTTAATCTTTCAGAGGTTTTGATGATTGGTAACTTTTCTCTGGAAGTGTAGTTCTATTAAATTGGCTTCATGATTTCACATTTGCAGAGAATATCTCCAGGTTAACAAATGTAATTAAAATACTTAATATGATGAGAATAAAAATTTCCCATCAATCATGTAACTTTTTTGTTCATATTGTTCTCAAAAGTTGAAATTAGCTTTCACATCAGCAATAATTTCAGATTTGATTAAGCATCCGTCTCTTTGATTATTTCAATCAGCGTGTTTTTTAAGGTTGTTGAAGTTTGTGATTTTGTTATTGCTTTCTTTTTTTTGTATTTTGTATAATATACAAAAAAGCATATAATTTGTAAAAATTATGTTTTTGTAGTTCATAAGAAAAACATAAATAATAGTTTTCTAGGTAAGTATTATTACATCTCAGCAACATGTTTATTCAAGTAGCTAATGTCTAAGAAAGATTGAAAAGCTTTTAGGCAGATTGTTTTAATATGATTTTCTTTCTGGTTGAATTCTAGTCTGATATAAAGAGAGCAACTTCCTTTTTGAGTCAAATTTCAAGAAATGAAGAGATGATGCAGATATCTCCTGCCTTCATTTTAAAGATAAAAGAGGATTTGTATCTACTTCTGATAACTAGTGTTACAATTAGAGTTATTTTATAGATTCTGAACCCTCCTGAGTTCCCTTTGTGCTTCATGGCTTTTTGTCCCTTTGAATTTTAGACTGTTTCCATTCATGTCTTCTAGTCACTTCACCGGTTTAATAGTGTCTTTTTGAAAGACAGATACTGTATAATTCCAGTACTATGAGGTGCCTAGAGTAGTCAAATTCACAGAGACAGAAAGTAGAATGGTAGTTGCCAGTGGCCGAAGGGTTGGGGACAGACAGTTGTTGCTTACTGGGCATAGAATTTAGTTTTGCAATACGAAAAGAGTTTGGGGCCAGGCGTGGTGGCTCACGCCTGTAATCCCAGCTCTTTGGGAGGCAGAGGCAGGTGGATCACCTGAGGTCAGGAGTTTGAGACCAGCCTGGCCAAGATGGTGAAATCCCGTCTCTACTAAAAATACAAAAAATTAGCTGGGCGTGGTGGCAGGCGCCTGAAATCCCAGCTACTTGGGAGGCTGAGGCAGAGAATTGCTTGAACCCGGGAGGCAGAGGTTGCAGTGAGCCAAGATTGTGCCACTGGACTCCAGCCTCAGAGACAGAGCGAGACTCGTCTAAAAAAAAAAAAAAAAAAAGAAAAGAGTTTGGGAGATTGGTTGCACAACAATGTCAGTGCACTTAAGACTACTGAACTGTAAACTTATAAATGATGAAGATGATAAGTTTATGTTATATGTATTTTACCACAATTTTTAAAAAGTCTTAAAAAACAGGTGCTTCCAGAAATAGTTTGTATCCTCCTTAGCTTTAAACTTAAGTAGCTGACTTTTGTTTATTTAAGAATTTCTTCCTTCTTTTGCCAGTCTCTGTTAAACTATGTGCACACCTTAATCTTTATATTCAATCATTTGTTAAACAATGTTCTGCTTTAAATTTTTCCTTAAATTGCATTTGACTGGGACACATGATTAAATAGGTAATCATTCCCTTTACTATGTAGCTCTTATGTGGCTTTTATGCTCTACCTGTACTGTTTTCACAGGAGTATGATGTTACTCTTCTTCATATTTAGGGTGACACGTCTCCAAGGGGTACATAGTGTACAAAATTTTAAATTGTTAAGCTGGGAGTAATTTTTATAACGCCCTTCTAAAGTAGCTAAAAAATGCACCACACATAATGTGTTGGTCATCCTGCCTCGCCCATCCCTAAAGCTATGAAACCAAAGAAAACTAAACCCTAATGATTAAATGGTATGCAAATGCTGGCAACGGGAGGAACAGTCACAGAGTGTTTCTCCCTTTTAAAACTATGAAATGTGATCTTTCAATTTTCATAAAGACTTGCATTTGGCTGAAAGCACGTTTAAATCCCAGCTCCTTGGGAGGCTGAGGCAGGAGAATTGCTTGAACCCGGTGGGTGGAGCTTACAGTGAGCAGAGATTGTGCCACTGCACTCCAGCCTGGGTGACAGTGCGAGACTCCATCTCAAAAAAAAAAAAAAAAAAAAAGACAGAGAGAGAGAGACAGACTGAATCTTAGGTGTCTGGGTTCCCAGTTCAAATTTTGAATAGTTTGTGATTAGAAGTTTATTTCTACCTGTAAAGAAACATATAAAAGCTATATTTCCTTATAGAATATGATTTTAATAATAAGTGCAAAATGATTTGCAGATAGTAACCATCAATTTTTGTGTGTGTGTGTGTGGGATAGATTATTAGTATTTAAATATTTTTCAGATTAATATATTGCAGGTTTTTAGACTAGTAGGAAAACCAAATACTGAAATGCATGGCATATAGCTCCTGATGAATCTTTACAGAATTGAGAACAGAACTTGGGGATTCTATCTTCTGTTCATTCGAGAAAATATACTGTTTTGTGTTTTTCAAATAGAAGCATCACATCAGAGTAGTTAAGGGAAGTTGCTGGGTTTAGAGTATTTGTTGAATGTTGACAAAACTTTCTGTGGCAGACAGTAAAAAAGAAGGGAAAATATACATTTAAAAAAATTTTAACTTTTAACTTTTGTGGGTGCATAGTAGGTATATAGATTTATGGGGTACATAAGATATTTCGATATAGGTGTACATATCCCATCAGGGTAAATGGGGTACCCATCACCTCGAGCACTTATCCTTTGGGTTACAAACATTCCAATTATACTATTTTTTAGTTATTATAAATTATACAAGTAAATTATTATTGACTATAGTCACTCTGTTATACTATGAAACACTAGGTCTTATTCATTTTTCTAACTATTTTTGGTACCCATCAAGCGTCCTCACTTTTCCCCTACTCCCCCATTTCCCTTCCCAGCCTCTGATAACCATCATTCTACTCTCTGTCTTCATGAGTTCAATTGTTTGAATTTTTAGCTCCCACAGGTAAGTGAGAATACACAAAGTTTGTCTTTCTGTGCTTGGCGTGTTTCACTTAACATAATGACCTCCAGTTTCATCCACGTTGTTGCAAATGACAAGATCTCATTCTTTTCATGACTGAATAGTACTCCATTGTGTATATGTGCCACTTTTTTTTTTAAGACAGGTTTCACTCTTGTCACCCAGACTTGAGTGCAATGGCGCGATCTCGGCTCACTGCAACCTCCACCTCCTGTGTTCAAGCAATTCTCCTGCCTCAGCCTCCCGAGTAGCTGGGATTACAGGCACCCACCACCACGACCAGCTAATTTTCATATTTTTAGTAGAGACGGGGTTTCACCATGTTGGCCAGGCTGATCTTGAACTCCTGACCTCGTGATCCGCCCTCCTTGGCCTCCCAAAGTGCTGGGATTACAGGCATGAGCCACCGCACCTGACCTGTGCCACTTTTTCTTTATCCATTCTACTGTTGATGGTTGCTTAGGTTGCTTCTAAATCTTGTCAATAGTGCTGTAATAAACATGGGAGCACAGACATCTCTTTAATATAGCAATTTTCTTTCTTTTGGACACATTGGAAAGTATAAATTTGATGTGTGAACAGTCTCTTTGCAATGCCTTTGCAATGACAGATAGTAGATAGACAATAAATATTCCTTGAATTAATAAAAACTAACATGGCCTGATTTTCTTCATGAACAACTTGGATCACTGATTACTTTTGTTCTTTACTATGTATTGTGTTTTGTTTTCTGAATCTTTATGCTCCACTTCTGGGTTAGTGATTCTCAGTGTGTGGTGGCGGAGAGCGGGGCTTGGCAGTAAGAGGAAATGTTGTTTGGGAAGAGGGCAGAAAGGTCAGGCAAGAGTCAACCGGGGACCTTCCTGTAGGGAATCATTGTTTGGGCCAGCTTCCTGCTGGTGGCTGCTCTAGGCCCTGCCAGGTCAACTGCTTGGAAGATAAAAAAGGTTTTGCAATAATAACATGACTAAGAGCCCACTCCAGTAGATCTGGCACCACCCATCGATGGATTGGGTGTGTCATTGTCACACCCCAGAAATCCACCAATTCTGTGGCTGTTTCTCTTCCTTCATCACTTTCTCTCCTTCCCCACCACCCTCGTCCATTCTTTCTCTTCCTGGTTTCACTTAAGTGTGTCTATTTGAAGGCTTCCTCTTCTCCACCAGGAAGCATCTGCTTGGTCATGCCATTTTGCCAAATTTTGTTCTGGGAAGAAAAATCGCTTGGCTTTGTTCTTGTATGTGAGTGCTTTCAAATCTCTTTAAATAACTCAATTCTCTACATTTCCTGAAGATCATTCCGTGAGTTTATGGAGAATTAAGAGAATGGGTGAGTGACTTTGCGGGGGTTGGGATGCTTTGTCTTCCAGGCTCCACAGACAAGACAGTTTGAAATAAGCACAGTTTTCAAGGATTAGCTCTGCTTAAAAAGTCCTTTTGTGCCTTTCTTCATACCAGACAGACAGTAGTCTTCTCTTCAGAGAATCCAAAAGCATGAACAATCCAGATCATAACTTGAGCAGTAGGGCCTAGCCCCTGTGCCTCTTGCCAATGCTAAGTTGATACACTAGGCCTTCCTGCTCTGTCTCTTCCAGCTTGACCCCTCAACCTCCTGCTGCCCTCTGATGTCAGAGAAGCTGCAAATCTTTGGTCAAGGAATCCAGGGCTTAAATAGTAGCTTCATAGCAAAAGAATGGCATGGTATTTTATACAAGATCATATTTTATATGATCGTATTTTATATGATAGCCTCAGAAGAAAGTTTCATCAGTCTCAAGTCTCTTGTCCTCTGTCCACCAGAACTATAACACAACATTTGAGTACAGTCGATGTCTCTTGACCAAGCCACCATGTCCTCATCTGTAAAATTATTACATTGGTCTATCCACTTCTCAGGTTCCCTTCCAGCTCTAATTTTTAGCAATCTGGTAATTAAATGTATTACTTCTCAGATTTAGAAAGTGTTTTATATTACTATTAGGTGAGATTTTCTTTTTTTCTTTTCTTCTTTTTTTTTTTTTGAGACACAGTTTCGCTCTTGTTGCCCAGGCTGGAGTGCAATGGCGTGATCTCGGCTCACTGCAGCCTCTGCCTCCTGGGTTCATGCCATTCTCCTGTCTCAGCCTCCTGAGTGGCTGGGACTACAGGCAAGCACCACCATGCCCAGCTAATTTTGTATTTTTAGTAGAGGCAGGGTTTCTCCATGTTGGTCAGGCTGGTCTCGAACTCCCGACTTCAGGTGATCCACCTACCTCGGCCTCCCAAAGTGCTGGGATTACAGGCGTGACCACTGCACCCAGCCAGGAGGGATTTTCTTCACTAGAGCATTAGCTGCAAAAGTTCAGTGCTTGTGCTTGAGAACTGGGTAGAGTGGAAATTGTGCTTAGAGGTCCCCTTAACTGGCCTCTACGTGTCTACTCCAAGGAAAGCTCTTATAAAGGCACCCAACTGAGGAAAAGAATACTTGCCTAGAGATTCTTTCAAGACAATGTTCTTGATCAGAGTTACAATTAGAAGTAAGCAATAAGAAAGACAACCAGAAAAATCTCTGTGAGTTGATACATTCTCTTAGATAACTGTGGTATAAAGGGAAATATATATTAATGATGAGAGTGTCTTTTGAATACTGATGAGATGGCTTGTGGCTAGGGGCCTCTCAATAGCTTCAGGATGAGGACTGGTCTCCAGAGGACCAAGCCTTGATTAGAAGCTTAGAACTTTCAGCCACATCTCCTAACCTTTGGGGAGGGGAGAGGGGCTGGGTATTGAGTTAATCACAAATGGCCAGACTCATGTCTGTGTCATGAAACCTACATAACCCTTAAGTCAGGGGTCCCCAATCCCTGGGAATTGTATGAAGGAACTGGGCCACACAGCCAGAGGTGAGTGGAGGCTGCACGAGCATTACCGCCTGAGCTCCACCTCCTGTCAGATCAGCAGTGGCATTAGATTCTTATAGGAGCATGAACCCTGTTGTGAACCGTGCATGCGAGGGACCTAGGTTGTGGGCTCCTTATGAGAATCTAATGCCTGATGATATGTCAGTCTCCCATCACCCCCAGATGGGACTGTCTTGTTTCAGGAAAACAAGCCCAGGGCTCCCACTGATTCTATGTTATGGTGAGTTGTATAATTATTTCATTATATACTACAATGTAATAATAATAGAAATAAAGTACACAATAAACGTAATGTGCTTGAATTGTCCCGAAACCACTCCACCCACCTGGTCTATGGAAAAATTGTTTTCCACAAAACCAGAGGCTGGTGCCAAAAAGGTTGGGGACTGCTACCTTAAATAATGGGGCTCAGAAAGCTTCTGGGTTGATGAACATGTGGAGGTGCTGGGAGTATGGTATGTCCAGAGAGGGCATGGAAGTTCTGTGCCTGTTCCCCCATATCCTGCCCTATTTATCCTTTCTGTTTAACTGTTCTTGAGTTGATCCTTTATAATAAACTGGTAATAGTAGGCAAAGTGTTTTCCTGAGTCCCGTGAGTCATTCTAGAAATTATCAAAACTTAAGTGGGGAAGATTGTGGAAACCCCAAACTTTGTAGCGAATCAGAAGTGTGGGTAACCTGGTGTACAAGTCTGTTCTTGCACTGCTATAAATGAATAAATACCTGAAACTGGGTAATTTATAAAGAAATTGGCTCACAGTTCTGCAGGGTGTACAGGAAGCATGATACTGGCATCTGCTTTGCTTCTGGGGAGGCCTCAGGAAACTTACAATGATGGCAGAAGGCAAAGGAGAAGCAGACATGTCTTACATGGCCAGAGCAGGAGCAAGAGAGAGAAGGGGGAGGTTCCATACACTTTTAAACAACCAAATCTCACAAGAACTCACTCACTATCACAACGACAGTACCAAGGCGGGGATGGTGTTAAACCACGAGAAGTGGCCCCCATGATTCAATCACCTCCCACCAGGCCCCACTTCCAACATTGGGGATTACATTTCAACATGAGATTTGGTGGGGAGAGAGATCCAAACCACATCACCTGGGGACCTGATACTTGTGACTAGCATCTGCGGTAAGGGCAGTCTTATGAGGTGGAGCCTTTCAACTTGCAGAGTCTAACACTAATTCCAGATAGTTAGTGTCAGAATTGATTTGAATGTTAGTATACCCGCTTGGGTATCATAGGAAAAAAAGAAGCCTTTCATAACTGTTGGATCAAATATGACAAACCAGAAAGTAGTGAAAAAGTCCAGGCATGGTGGCTTACGCCTGTAATCCCAGTCCTTTGGGAGGCCAAGGCAGGAGGATCGCTTGAACCTACCAATTTGAGGCTTGCAGTGAGCTACGATTGTGCCACTGCACTCCACTTTGGGTGACAGAGCAAGACCCCGTCTCTAAAAAAAAAAAAAAAAAGTTAAAAGAAAAGCACTTCATACCTGGACTTTTGGGATGTAGCTAACTTTGAACAATGAAGAAAATTTATAGCCTCTAATGGCTGCATTGTTAAAAAAGAAAGACCAAAGATGAAGAAATTTAGTATGACAATTTCTTTTAAAGAACAGCAAGATAAACTAAAAAATGTAAAAATAAATTAGTAAAAATAAAGGCTGAAATTATTCAAACAGAAAAGAAAAAAATACATAAATACGTCGAAAAGCTGATCCTTTTAGAGATCAATTAAATAGACAACCTCTTCATGAGCCTGATTAGGAAAAGAGAGAGAGGTCCAACACACAAGGTTGGAAGTGGGACAGAGACATAACTGGGTATAGAACAGATTAAAATAATTATAAGAGAATACCACGTATAAGGCAATGGCAGCACTCTTGGAGATCTTTCTGGTAGTTAGCCAAATTATTATTACCCAGTGGGTGATCTCTGTGCTCATCAGACAAGTCCTGGCAAGACTCACCCCAGGGACAGTGACAGGGACAGGCTGGGGTGCTCAGCCTACCTGCAGTGGCCCTGGGGCATGCTGGGAGAGAAAGGGGCACAGTGCTTACCCTAGGAGGAGAGGGCCCTGGAGAAGCCATGGCAAAGCTGTGACCGTGGGTGGGCAGAGCTGATCAGAGTCTGCAGATTTGAGCTGGGCATAAGAGGCTGTGGGATTTGGACACAGGGGCCATCCATATTGTTACCAGAACATGGAGAAGAGCCAGTAGGAATACTGGCTATGAAGCCAGATCCTTCCAGAAAGGGAGAAAGGAAGAGGACTCTGTTGTGATGTGGAGGCTGACTAGGTGGAGTGAGGAGAAGGTCCTAGCAAGCAATTGTGCTTGTCTTTTGGTGCCCATACCCAGGAGGGAGACAGAGAAACCAGGTGCCCAGGAAACCTTGATTGAAGGGTGCCAGGTAAGCCCTGTCCTTCCCACAGTGGCATTCAACAGCAAGTCCGGACCTACCATTATCTTTCTGCGTGTAGAGTGGACACAAGCACATATTTCTAAAGAGGACTAATGGATGATCTTTAGGTACTAACTTGTGACCCATTCATTGGAGGTCACTGGGTGTTTCTAGAAGTACTTTTGATGTGACTGATCTTGGAGCAAGGCCTCAAATCACACCTTATTCTGTTCTTTCTATGTATCCAAGTTTTACCACTTTTCAAGGGCTATCTCTTCTGGAACACTCTTCTGGAACACTCCAACCCTTCATTTACCAGCTTCTCCTTCTCCCCACATAATTTTTCTTTCTTATTATTCTTACGGTTTCTACCACATTACTTATCACTTGGTCCTTCTTGTATTTTTCTTTGACAATAAAAAAGGAGAGGTTGGGCATGGTGGCTCATGCCTGTAATCCCAGAACTTTGGGAGGCCAAGGTGGGTGGATCAACGAGGTCAGGAGATCGAGACCATCCTGGCTAACATGGTGAAACCCCGTCTCTACTAAAAATACAAAAAATTAGACTGGTGTGGTGTTACATGCCTGTAGTCCCAGCTATTCGGGAGGCTGAGGCAGGAGAATTGCTTGAACTGGGGAGGTGGAGATAGCAGTCAGCTGAGATTTCGCCTCTGCACTCAGGCCTGGGTGACAGAGCGAGACACCATCTCAAACAAGACAAAACAAAACAAAACAAAACAAAGAGTATTCATTTAAAAAAATTTAAACATACAGATGGTTTTTCTTTAAAGATTTTTAAATTTTACAAGTTCTACATGTTTACTTCAGAAAAATGAGAAAATGCATGTAAACATGCAGCAGGAAATAAAGATCACTCATAATTTCACTATCCCAAAATAGTCACTGTTAACATTTGGATGTATATTGGTTTTGCTTCTTTAAAAAAAAAAAAAAAACACACACAAAACAAGTAAGTACAGTGATACAGTTTGGGCCTGTGTCCCTACCCAAATCTCATGGTGAAGTGTAATCCCTGATGCTGGAGGTGGGGCCTGGTAGGAGGTGATTGGATCATTGTGTAGGGGGCGGTTTCTCACAGTTTAGCACCATCCCTCCTCCAGGTGCTGTTATTGTGATAGTGAGTTCTTGTGAAATGTGGTTGTTTAAAGGTGTGCGGCACCTCCCTGCCCCTTCTCCCTCCCATTCTGGTTATGTGAGACATACCGGCTTCCCCTTCACCTTCTGCCATGATTGTAAGTTTTCTGAGGATTCTCCAGAAGCAGAGGCCGCGATGCTTCCTGCACAGCCTGCAGAACCGTAAGCCAGTTAAACCTCTTTTCTTTATAAATTAGTCAGTCTCAGATATTTCTTTATAGCAGTGTGAGAACAGACTAACACATACAGTGTTAATATACACGTAATTACGTTCTTATAAAAGCAGATCATACTATACATATTGTCTTAAAACTCTGCTTTTCATTTCTCAATAGACGATTGACATCTTTTTAGGTCAATACGTGAACCTGAACATTCTTAATGGCTGTGTGACCGTCCTTTGATGGACTTTTATGGGTGTTTCATAACTTAGCCTATTGATTCTCCATTGTTGAATATTTTATTATAGCTAACGTTTCACTATGATGAACAGCTGAGAGGAGTATACATATATTAATAATTGATTATGTAAGAATAAATTCCTAGAAATGAAACTGCTGGCTCTAAGGATATGCTCTTTTCTTAAAAAGGCTTTTGATACCTGTTGCTGAATTGTTTTCTTAAAGGTTTTGCTAGTTTACACTCCATCCAGCAAGGTATTAGTGCCTTTTCCCTACATCCTTGCTAAAATAGGTATTTATTATTATTAAACAAATTGGACCTGTTTTGATGCTGAACATGGCATCTCATTATTTTAATTTGCCTTTCTTTGATTACAAGAGATGTTGGACATCATCACTTTTTAAAGTTTGTTGGCGATTCGTATTTTATGAATTTCTTGTGTGTACCATGTATCCATTTCTTATTGATATGGTTATCTCTGTTCCTGAGTTTATATATGGGGACATCAGCTCTCGGATGGCTGTATATGACAAGTGCAGTGAAAACCCCGGGTACCATGTGGCATTGCTGAAAATCTAGACTTAAAGTGATTGGCTGTTGGCTTCCATTCTACATGCAGCCCCCAAGAGGGTAGGCTAAAGTTCTTATCTTCTGGAGTGTTGGGGGGATATATGGCAGGTGGACAGGCGGATGCGGAGGCTAGGGAGAAGATGGGGAATGGGGAGGCTGAGGATGAGTCAGGGCAACTAAACAGGCTGCCCATTCCTGGAACTGCTGCTTTCTTGGAAATTTGCAAACCCCCAAATCCTCTTGATTTTAGACAGATAAGACAGCAGACAGCAGGTGGTGCCAAACTGCAGCTAGGGCATCGTGATTTAAAGCGTGCGGTCCACGTCTGGACTCTGTGGTCTGGCTGCACAGACTTCCCTTGGTGTTGGAGCAGGTTTTCACCATACTTCACTAAATTTATTTTTTCTTTTATTTTTTTCTTTTGCTTCTTATTTCATGTTATTTTCTTGATATAAATCTGTCCTCCTTTTCCTTCATGATGTTTTTGTTTTTGATGAAACAAGCCATCACCATTCCCCAAATACATAATTTAAAACATTTAAAGTCTGTAAAAGTTTATTTTCTTTTATTTCTGCAATTTCTGTGGAATTTATTTTGGTGTGTGTGATATAACTATTCAACACCCTCCTTAGCCTCATCCCCATCCCGGCTCCCATCCCTTAGTTAACTAGTTATTTCAGCAGCCTTTATTGAATAATCTACTTGTCCACAACTGATTTGAAAATGTCATTCTTATATACCGATGGGCCTTTTTCTGGGGTGTTCATGCCTGTGTCAGTGGCACATTGTTCTAATTGCTGTAAAGAATACTTTTTTTTTTCTAACTTGTGTTTCCTGGAAACAGACTCTGAGATGGAGAGATGTGTGCCGAAGTTTATCAGGGAGTTCTTTTGTGAGATAAACTTGTCAGCAGATGGGTAAGACTGGAATGGGCATAGGGAGAGGCCTATGCAATGCTGTTTTAATGAAGGCTTCCGCTGATCCTTTGGGGAGCTCTGGACAGGGCTCGCCCTTCAGAGTTATCCTAATTTGAGACAGGAGGCCAGAACTTTGTATCCCCTACAAGCGAGTTACTGGCCCATGGGCACTCTCCTGAAGGGGCATAATCCTGGACAAGGCAGAACCCTGTGAGGGTGGCTGTTAGCAGCCCATACGCCAGCAGCTGGAGCTGGATGCATCTGCCCTGGGGAGTATCCACACTACATGAATGTTTTGCTATCTGGAAGCTCAAGTCATTCCTCATCATAGGTCTTGTATTTTTTTTTGAGACAGGGTCTCACTCTGTTGCCCAGGCTGGAGTGCTGTGGTGCCATCTCAGCTCACTGCAGCCTCAACCTCCCGGGCTCAAGCAATCTTCCCACCTCAGCTTCCCAAGTAGCTGGAATCACAGGCATGCACCGCTATGCCCAGTGCCTGGCTAATTTGCCCAGGCGGGTCTCAAACTTCTGGGCTCAAGCAATCTTCCCACCTTGGCCTTTCAGAGTGTTGAGATTTCAGGTGTGAGCTTCCGCACCCAGCCCTGATTCCTCTTTTTAAAAACACTTGAAGTCTTCATTTTCATTTGTATTAGCACTATCTTTACAGGTAGAGTGTAGGTTTTTAAGCCTGGGCACCATCTTAATATGTATGTATTTTTGACACAAGAAAGCTGGAAAACTGCAGCCCTATCAGATATTTCATAATTTTTTTGGAGTGGTTTTGGACTATATGAAATAATAGATTTCAAGAGTCAGTGTGAAACTACAGTGAGATACCACTTAATATTCACTAGGATTGCTATAATTTAAAAAATCATTAACAAGTGTTGGTGAGGATGTGAAGAAATTGGAACCCTCCTACACTGCTGGTTGAAATGTTAAATAGTGCAGCCACTTTGGAAAATAGTCGGGCGTTTCCTCAAAGGTTAAACACAAGGCTAACATATGACCCAACCATTCTACTCTAAGGTATATTCCCAACAGAAATGAAAACATGTGTCTTCACAAAAATTTTTGTGTGAATGTTCATAACAGCATTATTCATAATAGCCAAATATCATAAATAACCTAAATTCTCATCACCCAATGAATGGATAAATAAAATATGGTATATCCATACACTGGAATATTATTCAGTAAAAGAAAAGAATGAAGTACTGATACATGCTACAATATGCGTGAATGTTGAAGACATCTTGCTAAGTGAAAGAAGCCAAACACAAAGACCACGTATCATATTATATGATTCCATTTATGTGAAAAGTCTAGAATGGGCAAATATATAGGACAGAAGATGCATTACTGGTTGCCTAAGGCTGGGGGTGGGGGTTTGTTGGGGGAAAATAAGGACTGACTATTGATGGATACGTGATTTCCTTTTGAGGTGATAAAAATGCTCTAAGGTTGACTGAGGTGATAATTGTACCACTCAGTGAATATGCTGCAAACCATTGAATTGTGCACTTTAAATGTGTGAGTTGGGCCAGGTGTGGTGGCTCACATCTGTAATCCCAGCACTTTGGGAGGCCAAGGCACGTGGATCACTTGAGGTCAGGAGTTCGAAACCAGCCTGGCCAACATGGCAAAACGCTGTCTGTTCTAGCAATACAAAAAAACATTAGCCAGGCATGATGGCATGCTCCTGTAATACCAGCTACTTAGGAGGCTGAGACAGGAGAACTGCTTGAACCCAGGAGGTGGAGGTTGCAGTGAGCCGAGATCGCACCATTGCACTCTAGTCTGGTTGACACAGTGAGACTCTGTCTCAAAAAAAAAAAAAAGAAAAAAAAGTGTGGATTGTATGGTATAGGAATTATATCTCAATAAAGCTGTTATAAAACAAGTCAGCGAAACAAAAGGACAAAGATTGATGCAGCTGATTTGCAACAGGCAAAAAGTTTATTGACACAGAATGATTAAGAAGGAAAACACATTTTGCAATTTAAAGACAAAACCGAACCAATAAGACAAAATAATCTGAGAAAGGATTACAGGAGTAGCTGCAGCTCTGTGGCCGCAGGTTTGTTGCAGTGCTTCAGCACGCCTTTGTTAGGTGTCATCATTTACATCCTGGGGACAGGACTCAGCTGCCTGCATCTTACTCTTGAATTTTACATCAGAAACAGTGTTGAGATGAAATTAGTTGGTCGTTATCCGTCACCAGCCTGATTCCTCTGCTTTTATGTGAATCTAAAACAGAAATAGGGAGAATTTTAGAACTGGAAATGTAAAGGTTGGTTCACAAGTCATGCTTTAAAGTGAATGACTGTAGCCCAGATTTTTGGGGGTAAGGAAAGCACACTTTATTCATGATGGATGCTCATTAAATAAGCAGAAAGTATTACTTTAAAAAGCGACTCTTCCCCTCGATTGAGCTGTATTGGTTATTCCTTTGGAGTCCACAGAGAATCATCCTTTAGATTCAGCTTCTCTGGCCTCAGAGCTGTTGACAAATAAAAGAAATGATTGTTGTCAGTTACTTCTCTTTGGCCAAAAACTGTAAAGAAGCAGACATATTTTCTTTCTGAATGGAACGAGTGTTGGTGAGGGTGTGAAGAAATTGGAGCCCTCCTACACTGCTGGTAGGAATGTAAAATAGTGGAGCCACTATGGAAAATAGCCTGGCAGTTCCTCAAAGGTTAAACACAAGGCTAACACGTGACCCAACCATTCCACTCTAAGGTATACACCCAGTAGAAATGAAAACATATGCCCACACAAAAATTGTATGTGAATGCTGGTGCCAGCTGAGCATTATTAACAGCATGCTGGGCGAATGGCTCATGCCTGCAATCCAAGCACTTTGGGAGGCTGAGGCGGGAGGATTGCTTGAGACCAGGAGTTCGAGAATAGCCTGGGCAACATAGTGAGACTCTGTCTCTACCAAAAGTAAAAAAAATTAGGCCAGACACGGTGGCTCATGCCTGTAATCCCAGCACTTTGGGAGGCCAAGGTGGGTGGATCACAAAGTCAAGAGATAGAGACCATTCTGGCCAACATGGTGAAACCCCGTCTCTACTGAAAATACAAAAATTAGCCGGGTGTGGTGGTGAGTGCCTGTAGTCCCAGCTACTCAGGAGGCTAAGGCAGGAGAGTCACTTGAACCCGGGAGGCAGAGGTTACAGTGAGCCGAGATTGTGCCACTGCACTCCAGCCTGGTGACAGAGCGAGATTCCGTCTCAAAAAAAAAAAAAAAAATACAGGCATGGTGGCTCATGTCTGTGGTCCCAGCTACTCAGGAGGCTGATGTGGGAGGATCATTTGAGCCCGGGAGGTCAAAGCTGCAGTGAGCTGTAAACACACCACTGCACCTAGCCTTGGTGACAGAGTGAGACCCTGTCTCAGAAATGACTGCAATTATCTAGGAGATACAAAAAAAACTAATGAACACTTTGAGGAATAACATGTAATTTCTTATTTACATTCAATTATCAAGATATAGTTGCAGAAAAATTTTAAAGGAACTAACACCCAGTGTCAATTACATTCTAAATAAATCTAGAGTGATACCATGGAAAGTTGTGTTTTTTTTTCTTTTCTATTTTCTACTAGCTTTTCAGATTGTACTTGATTTGAA
Source organism: Gorilla gorilla gorilla (assembly GCF_029281585.2). Lineage (NCBI taxonomy): Eukaryota > Metazoa > Chordata > Mammalia > Primates > Hominidae > Gorilla > Gorilla gorilla. Next base: position 51,754,161 of record NC_073228.2, on the reverse strand, counting down.
ACTTGCTGAAACTGTAAATCTCAGTCTCTGAATAAAAAACAATTTCTTCATTTTTAAGAAAGTGATTTTAACAACAAAATCATGGTATCGGTGACTCACCCTCCCTCTCCACCGAGCAGGCGGTGGTAGGTCTCGATCTCCACCTCCAGGCGTGTCTTGATGTCCTGCAGTTGTGCATACTCTGTGTTCGGGTATTCAGTCTCGCCCCGGATCTGGCAGATCTGCTCCTCCAGAATGCTGATATACATCTTAATTTCTGACAGCTGAGCCACGTAGCCAGCTTCTGTGTCAGCCAGGGTTCCTTCTGGGGAGCTTTGCTACAAATGCCCATGAAAATTGAAGCATTGTCAGAATAACTGCTCAGTATTCAACATATGAATCCTGAAACATATATTTTGTACAGTGAGGGTGTCTCCAAATGAACCACTTAATAGAGATTTACCTTTGATAATTAATACCAAATAATAGTAATGATAGCAAATATTAATCAGAGAGTGCTACTGTAACCATATAGCAATTCCTACTCAATATTAGGCACTGTTCAAGTATTTTATAAATATTGACTCATGTAATTCTCATAACAACCTTACGAGATAGGTACTATTATTCCCATTTACAAAAGCCAACATTTTGCTAGCTTGCTTCAAACAGTGTCTGCAAAACAATTTTTTAAAACTATAGAAGAAAATTGAGTGAGTGCCCCTTTCCCACCTACCATGGCCAAGACAGACTGCAGTTCATGCTGGAGGGACTGGAGGACTTGTTTCAGCTCCATTATCTCACTCTTGGCCGAGCTAACTGCTTCAGCATCCGTGGAGATCTGTGTCTGCAGGGATGCACTCTGCAAGCATGAAATCAACAAAGTACAGTGAAATCAAAGAAGCTCCAAGCACTCTGCCTGGCTTTCTATCTTCTCTCACTTTGCCAGGTTAGGGTTCATGTTAGGATTAGGGTTGAGCTACCTGCTTTTTGAACCACTCGGCCTCCCTAAGGTTTTGCTCAGCCAGTTCCTCTTACTGTTTTGCCTCATGCAGTTCAGCCGCTTGGTTAGATCTGCCCCTGGGGCCGAGTTCATTTCTACAGTCACGTCCCCACTGGACTGTCTCGGCAAAGTGCTCATTTCTTGGCGGAGAAGAAACACAAAGTCACAGTAGCAAAAATCCTTTGAGGTTGGGGACCTTGCTGAATGGTGATGGTGATGGGAAGTCCCTTGATGGGTTTATTTCTCCTACCTCCTTGGGGTTGTTCTGGAGATATGCCAGGTCTTCTGCTAGGCTTTCGGACTGTATTTTAAGGTCCCATGTGGTCACATTCAGCTCACTGAGTACTTTTTGCAGACCATTTACATAGGCTTCAACTGACTGGCATTAGATAGAGCTCGTTTTCATACCTTAGGAGATCTTTGGAATATGATATATGAATTAGATTAACTACTTTGAGAAGCTTTATTTTAAAAAGGACTTGTCCACTGACATCCAGCTCAAGTTGAAATTCTTTTGAAATATTTAAACAAAGACTATGAAATCATTTTTATTTCTTAATTAATTAATTTTGAGAAGGAGTCTTGCTCTGTCCCCCAGGCTGGAGTGCAATGGTATGATCTTGGCTCACTGCAACCTCCACCTCCTGGGTTCAAGTGATTCTCCTGCCTCAGCCTCCCAAGTAGCTGGGATTACAGGTGCCTGCCACCACACCTGGCTAATTTTTGTATTTTTAGTAGAAATGAGGTTTCGCCATGTTGGCCAGGCTGATCTCAGGTGACCTCCTGACCTCAGGAGATCCACCCTCCTTGGCCTCCCAAAATGCTGGGATTACAGGCACGAGCCACCATGCCCGGCCTGAAATCATTTCTAAAAATTCCAATTTTGAAATCTCTTATCATTAAATATACATTAAATTTGGCCTTTTTTCCTTCAGTGTAGATATTTTATACTAATATATTACATTTATCTGATACTTGGATCTAATTGCCTTTATATACATTTTATGTTAAAAGTAAAAACATAAGTCTTATTTTTTGTCATGGTAACAACTGATATTTTGAAACAAACTCACTTCATTTTGAAGTCATCTGCTGCAAGTCCAGCATTGTCAATTGGGGAAGTCATGCTGGCATTATTAATCATGGCTGCAATGATCTAGGAGATGCAATAAAACTCATGAACATTTTAATGAGTAACATGTCATTACTGATTTACCTTTGACTGTCAAGATATAGTTGCAGAAAATTTTTTTAGTAACTAATGTCCAGTGTGAATTACATTCTAAATAAATCTAGAGTGACATCATGGAAAGTTTTTTGTTTCTTTTCTCTCTCTGTCTCTCTTTTTACCAAATATATATCTGAAACATTCTGCATGGAACAATTGAGCAAAAAATAAAAGAACAATTTCACATTGTCTTCAAATTAATAAATAAGTACAAAAGAGGTACCATCACTGAGTTTCTCACCTGATCCCTGAGATCTTCAATTATTGGATAGTATTTGCTGCAATCTCTTCCAGATCCACTGTCTCCAGACCCAGGCCCAAATTTGTCACACCACTCCTTGATTTTGTGTTGGCCTCTTCTAGGGCTCTGACATTGTCTAGGTAATTGGCTAGGCCGTCACTGAGGTTCTGCATGGTTTGCTTTTCCCCTCCAGAGAAAAGCCCCCCGTTGACACCACCACCTCCCATACAACCACCATACTGCAGAATCCTCCACTAGCACCACCGCCTAATCCAGAACTTCCACAGAATCCAGAGATCCTGCCGAAGCTAGAACCACCTCCTACAGAGCAGTTATCAAAGCCCCCACTAAAGCTACCTCCAAAGCCACTGCTAGACATCCCCACTCAGGCCATAGCTGTCGGCTCCTCTTTGGAAGCCCCGGACAGAGCTGTCCCCCAGACCACATCTGCCTCTACTGCTGAAGCTGCTTCCACCAGCAGACAGCCTGGCCAAGCTGCTGCCTCCAGCCCTGGAGGAGGAGACATGGGAAGAGCAAGACATGCGACGTTGAGCTTATCTAGGTGTGAGAGATGGAAGTGAAAAGCACACCGATTTGAACTCCTTGGTCTTTATGTACACAGGTTTTAGGGCATTCATTTTCATTTGGCTCTGTCCTTGTTTCACGTTTCCAACCTATTCTGAGTTAATTTATTTTGAGTTAACCCCTCCTTGTTGGGCCAAATAATATTTGAAAAATTGGGTAAACATGGAGTAAGATTAGATTTGTTATTATTTCATTAGAATTTATTAGTGCTGTACAATCCATTATTTCCTGGCTATCATTTTTTCACCTTCCTAGACCTCTGTAGTTGGCAAATCATACATTTCTCTAGGTCCATTAAACTCATGCATTTTTCCTTTGTGATTCTGGGAAGATTATTAAACCAGATTCCAGTGTTAGTCACAATTCAAATACTCAGAAGTGATTTGTCAGGAAATATTTCTTTCTTTTTTAACCTAGTGATAATGATGAGTAGCTTCATATTCCCTTAACAATTTTTGGGAACAAATTGAGCATTGTAACTACTCTTGCAGAAAGAAAGCCTGACTTTGCTAATTTATGAGGATTAGCTTGGAGAGCACGCTTCGTTGATAAGGGTGGGGTTGTTAGTAAAGTGTCATTGGATTCTTCTGTGCAAGACTTTTGAGCAATAATAATGTTTCTTTTTAGCCTCCTGATTCAACAGCCAAAGGAATTGTTCCTCTTACTTAAATCCATTAGTTTTGGCCTACTCCTAAGGATTTTAAAAACATTATTCAGATTTTGTAGCCATAGTTTTCATTAAAAAAATTCCAAGATAAGAGCCCACTTTCCTCATTAATTATGGATGTCTACAGTATTTTATTTTACTCTGAAGAGGTAAGCCTATAATATTTACCTCTGTCAGCTACATAGGTGAAAAGGTGATTTCAATGTTTTAAATGAAATACGATAGAAAATTGAATTTATTGAGGTGGATAACAAGTGCCTACACTATGCGTGTCTTGGGTTTTCCTGCATATTACTGACGGAAGGACCCAACAACCCTGTGTGGTAGGCACATCTTCTCTCCCTCTCTCTCTCTTTTTAAATCTATTTTCAGTTTTTAGATGGTCTTTTCCAATGTGTAGGGTTTAATATCATCCACATGTTGACAACTCCCACATGTATATCACCAGTCCAGATTTCTCCTGGAAATCCAGATTTGCAAATGCAGCTACCTACTTGACATTGACACTGGGGTGCTAAATCAGCATCTGAAACTCAACGTGTCCAATATTGAGCTCCTAAAATTTTGTTCCCTCCTCTTCAACTCAATAGCTTCTGCAGTCTTCCCCATCTGGGTTAATGACAGCTCTATCTTCTAGCTGCTTAGGCCAAAAACTGTGTTGCCATCCTCTCTGGTCAGGAGTACTGTAGTAGCCTTCTTCTTCTTCTTCTTCTTTTTTTTTAGATGGAGTCTGGCTCTGTCACCCAGGCTGGAGTACGTGGTGTGATCTTGGCTCACTGTAATCTCTGCCTCCTGGGTTCAAGAGATTCTCCTGCCTCAGCCTCCCGAGTAGCTGGGATTACAGGCATGTGCCACCATTCCCCAGCTAATTTTTTATTTTTGGTAGAGATGAGGTTTCACCATGTTGACCAGGCTGGTCTTGAACTTCTGGCCTCGAGTGATCTGCCCGCCTTGGCCTCCCAAAGTGCTAGGATTACAGGCACGAGCCACCTCGCCCGGCTATAGTAGCCTTCTAACTGACCTGTCTGCTCTTGAGTTTACCCCCAAGCTTCTTTCAACACAGCAGAGTGAGCCCACCTGAAAGACATGCAACTCTGTAAAACTTACTAGAGGCTTCCCATCTCGTGCAGAATGAAAGCCCAAGTTCTCCCTAAACGACATGTGTTGTCTGGCCTCCAGTGGCTCCCGATATCAGCTCCTACCTCTCTCGCCCTCACTCACTCAACACTAGTTCCTCAGGCACACCAGGTCTCAAGGTCTTTGTGTTTGCTTAGCCTGGAAAGCTCTTCCCTCAGATACCTGCAGGGTTTAGCTCCCTCACTTCCTTCAGGTCTTTACTCAAGTCCACTTTGGAATAGTAAGGGCTTTCCAAGAGAATGTATCTAAAATTCTGCCCCGAGTCTTCTGCTAGTTCACATCTCTCTGCTAGTTCACATCTCCCTGATATTTTACATTCTTCTTTCATACTTTTTCTCTTTGACATTTATCAGTAACCCACTATATGTTTCATTTATTTATCTTGTCCATTGTCTTCCCCAGCCTACACTAGAATGTAAGCTCTAAGCACTTTTGGGGTTCTGTTTTGTTTACCCAAGAATCCCCAGTACCAAGAAAAGTGACTTGCATGTAGTAGGTGCTCAACACATATTTTTTTGAGTGAGAGGATTAATGAATAATTAAGTAGAAGCTGCGACAGACACATAGATGACAGACATAGAGATGCTCAGATCTCCTTTCAAGAAAGGACTCTCTGCCAGCTGCGAGTGTTATTCATTCCTGCAGGGTTCCCCGGTCCTTATTCTTGCAACTAACCCTGGCTGATATGGTTTGGCTGTGTCCCCACCAAAATCTCATCTTGAATTGTAGTTCCCATAATCCCCACGTGTCATGGGAGGGACTCAGTGGGAGGTGATTTAATCATGGGGGCCGTTATCCTCATGCTGTTCTTGTGATGGTGAGTGAGTTCTCATGAGATCTGATGGTTTTATATGAGGCTTTTCCCCCTTTTGCTCAGCACTTCTTGCTGCCGCCATGTGAAGAATGACATGTTTGCTTCCCATTCCACCAAGATTGTGAGTTTCCTGAGGTCTCCCCAGCCATGCTGAACTGTGAGTCAATTAAATCTCTTTCCTTTATAAATTACCCAGTCTCAGGTATGTCTTTATCAGCAGGATGAGAGTGGACCACTACACTGGCCAATGACTCAGCAAGACAGTGGTAGCCAAGGGCATCCTCTTCTTGGGGTGGCCACCAGCCAGTGTCTGACTAAGGGGTCTGAACAGGGCTTAGCCATTTTTCCAACACAAGGCTTCACTAACACTTGATATATCATCAGGAGCCACTGGACCCACTTTAATTTTTGACTGTCTTTTTAAAGTAGTTTTAACTATTTGTAAAGACTGATATTTTGTGACTTATAGTCTTATTAGTCTTCCAAAGAACAAAGAGAAAATTTACTTATTTTTTAAAAAGTAGAATAAAGTTTATTCTATCTTATAATTGCCATAAGGATTCCCTGGATCCTTTCATAAATCTAAGACACATTTATGGGATCTTAATGGTTTCATTTTTTTCTATATCTTGAAACATTTTGCTATTTCATTATCCTAAAAGTTATTTCATCTTCACTCATCAGTTATTCCTAACTATACTAAAAAAGGCTAAAATAAGAAAATGAAAGAATGATGGAATTGCCTGGAAGGATGATACAACAATGAAATAAATCATCATTATTCCATCATCAGTTTTCTCAATACATTGCCCAAAGTATTATATCACTTTTCAAGAAGGTATAAGAGAAGTATGGTGATACCAGCTTTGAGTCTCTCTTTTTTTAATTATAATTGAACAATATTGAAAATTTAGTTTTAGAATTTCTGCCCATAATGGCAAAGAGAAGAAAATTGAGGAATATGTTTGACAATTTTTAGAAAAATCAAAAAATGACGCATAGGAGAGATAGCAACACTTTAGACTCTAAAGAGAATGGTGAAGTTGATTGCTTAAGCAGATCTTGGACTATGAATGTCCAGATGATGATATTCTAGAATAATTTTCTCTATATCAAGATTTAAAGAGTAATTTATTTATGGTTTGGCTGTGTCCTCACCCAAATCTCATCTTGAATTGTGGCTCCAGTAATCCCCACATGTCATGGGAGGTACCTGGTGGGAGGTAATTGAATCATAGGGGCAGTTTTTCCCCTTGCTGTTCTTGTGATAGTGAATAAATCTCACGAGATCTGAGGGTTTTATAAAGTGCAGTTCCCTGCACCCTCTCCCTTGCCTGCCGCCGCGTAAGATGTGCCTTTGCTCCTCCTTCACCTTCTACCATGATTGTGAGGCTTCCCTAGCCATGTGGAACTGTGAGTCCATTAAACCTCTTTTTAAAAATAAATTACCCAGTCTCTTGTATGTCTTTACTAGCTTGAGAACAGACTAATACATCATCTATACTCATTCGACAGAAATAATTTCATCATACAATATTTTGCCACAAGCTCCTGGGCCATTCCATTTTGCTGAAAGAAGGTGGACAGTATTCTTTCATCTTTTATGATGTTTGTTCCAAAATTTATGAGATATGATTTGCAAGTGCACAGGTGTTAAAGACAGGTGTGTATACAAAGGTTGATTGGGAGGAAATAGGTAATGTAGAAATAAAAAATATTAGATTGATTATACAATTGATATTTATAAATATATATATACAAATGAAAATGTTTTGCAATTATGGAGCAAAGAGGGTGGCTCCTCTCTTAAAAAATCTTGTGAGCTATTAGAGTTCCCAAACTTATTGCATTTTGTAGCTGCAAGTGCAAGAGTTGAAAGTAATGATGAACTAGAACCTATTACAGATGCATTTGAAATCTGGAATCCATAAATACAGAATGGGTATGTTCCAGGGGCATGCATGACATGCATTCAAAGATGTTGCCCATTTTAGGTATATATACTTCCAAACCACAAAATTATAGAATAAAAATTTGGATTTTCTATGTTTTAGTTTATATTAACATTTTAAATAAATTCGTTTTGTGCTGTCTTTTAAATCTTCTGTATATTATTTGCAAAAGTCACTTGAAATTATAAAAAAATGGGCATATCTGATGCAGTTGATAAATGGTGATGACTTATTTTTGGGGCATGCTAGGGGCCAATGGGCAATCTTTGTTCCAGAACTCTCACGGGGCTGACAGAGACTTTGGTCTGCATCAGTCTGCTAACTATCCTGCAAAAGACTAAAAGCCTGCCTGGTCTTGCTTTCTCCCTTTTCCTTTCATAAGTATTACTCCTTAGGATACCTTTTGATCCTCAAACTCAGTCTCAGCATCTACTCACTGAGAGTCAACCTGCAACAAAACTCAAAGAAATGAAGTGACTTTCCCAGGGCCAGATATCTGGGAAGTGTTGGAACTGAGATTCCAACTCAGGTCTATGCACTCATATTATTTGCAGAAGTCTGCCTGGATTTAGGGTCAGAACTAGTAGAGTCCTCTAGTGGTAGAACTCTACTAGTTACCAAGAAGCCTTAACTTCATCCAGAAACTTCGATTTCTTGAGCCATAGTTTTTTCACCTTTAAAATTAAGGATAATAGTTCCTGCCCTACACATGGCATAGGATTATCACTTCAAATGTGAGAGCGCAGAGCACTCTGTAAATTGTAATTCCTTATTCAAGCATAAGGTTTCATCATTTTTATTGCTGTTTTCTTGCATTTGTACTGTATTAGTTATTCCATAAGACCATATGTTTCTAAACCGGGAGGTCAGCCTAACTTCATCTATTGAAAGGTCCGTCATAGTCCTCACCATTTTTCTATGTACATTTGGTGTTCCATTTGATGTCTTTTCTAAGGGGTTTATCTTTGAAATTTTTATATATAATTATTTACAAAAAAAGATGTAGACCCTATCTATGGATTCTTTCTGATTTAAGTTTGAGGTTGTATTCAGCTGCTCTCACATACCTTAGCTATTAGGGATTGTAGTTCAGTGTCATGTGTGTGAAGAATACGTTTTTCAGTTTCATGATCTCATATCTTGCTGCTTCAGTGGAGAACTGAGCTGGCCATGACTTACTCTGAGCTATAACATCTTGGCAAAACAGAGCTCTGAAATATACCCCTATTTTATTTACACTTATATATTTGACTAGCTACTCTATTAATTGAATTGTTCTTTAGCTTCTTAATAGTTTTGCTTGACAAAAATGTTGCGTTACGTTTATCAACATTCAAATGTTAAGACCGGTCGGCAGCTGGAGCAGCATTCCTTACAGTAATTATATGACTACTAGACTATTCCGCAATCTCATTGCCTAATCAAAAGGAACAGAAAACATTACATTAAAACAGGAAAAATCTATACTTCTATTTTCTCTGATTTTTTTTTTTTCTAAAACAAACCCTGAAGAAAATGATTGTTTTGGAGGAGAGGTGGAAAAGCATTGAGGCATGATTCCCTTCTGTGGTGAGTCACTTTCTTCAGTTTGGTTTCATATTCATTTCCAGGCCAGCAGTTGTGAAAGTTTTCAGGGCATTGCCTGTGTCGTTCACCTCCATTTTGCACTTTAGATAAACCCTGTTTTGATGCTGGTGTTTTGGAAAAGTGGTTAAAATTGTTTCAAATAAAAATATTTTCCCAAATGTTTTCTATTAAATTACGTTTATTTTTTTCCCCCCTGTTATCAAGTCCAGTAACTTCAGGCAAATTTAGTGAAATTCTCTACCATCTAGAAAGGGATGAAGAACTTAAAGGAAGGCAGATGAATTCCTTCCTTTTTTTTTTCAGACGGAGTCTCGCTCTGTCGCCCAGGCTGGAGTGCAGTGGCGCGATCTCGGCTCACTGCAAGGTCCGCCTCCCAGGTTCACGCCATTCTCCTGCCTCAGCCTCCCGTGTAGCTGGGACTACAGGCGCCCGCCACCATGCCTGGCTAATTTTTTGTATTTTGTTTAGTAGAGAAGGGGTTTCACCGTGTTAACCAGGATGGTCTCGATTTCCTGACCTCGTGATCCACCCGCCTTGGCCTCCTAAAGTGCTGGGATTACAGGCATGAGCCGCCGCGCCCGGCCTCCTTCCTTTTAAAATTCAAAAATCTTAATTTTAAAAAGTCTTAACTCAGAGTAGTGGTTTCTTTAAGATCTCAAATGAGTTAGTGACAGTGCTTGAACAAAGATCCAAGACACCTGCACTTTTGTTTACTGACAAGATGAAGATTATTCTTCCTTACATGGCTTTGTAGATTTTGGTGTTGTATCCAAAGAGGAAGTTGTATTAAAATATCTGAATAAACTGGAACCACATCTTCCTGCTATAACACACAGATTTTAAAGATTAAAGATGGAAATGTTGATAGCTTCAGAATAATTTATTTTGGACAAGGATACATGTAATGCCCATGTTGCTCATATTGTATATTGTATAACAAGGTAATATGAATATTTCAAACTCACTGTGCTGTTTATGATGAACATAGCAGTTAAAAGTTGGTGCTATTGCTTCATTCATTTACAATTTGTCTATCACTCCATTATTCTGCTTATTTATTATTCTTTTATTATTCAATTTATTATTCTATTCATTTATCAATTCTATTTAGTTATTTTATTATTGTTATATATTATACATCTTATATATAATATATAAATAAATATATATCATATATAAATGTAAATTGTATATATATATATTTGAGACAGGGTCTGGCTCTGTTACCCAGGCTAAAGTGTTGGGGAGCGATCTTGGTTTACTGCAACCTCTGCCTCCTGGGCTCAAGAGATCCTCCCCCTTTGTCCTCCCTAGTAGCTGCATGCACCACCACACCTGGCTAATTTTTGTGTTTTTTGTAGAGACGGGGTTTCATCATGTTGCCCAGGCTGGTTATTTATCTTCTATTTTACATTATCAGTAGTAAGTCAACTTTTATCAATTATTTAATATTTATTGAGCATCTTGCAGAAACATTCTGCTAAACCTTGGGAATAAAACTAACAAGTAATAGTCCCTGCTCTTAAAGAATTTCATATATAAGCCTGGTCAATATATCGAGACCTTGTCTCTACAAAAAGAAATTAAAAAGTTAGCTGGGCATAGTAGTGCATACCTGTAGTCCTGGCTACTCAGGAGGCTGAGGCGGGAGGATCACTTGAGTCCAGGAGTTTGAGGTTAGGGTGAGATATGATTGTGCCACTACATTCTAGCCTGGGAGACAGAGGCGGGGGGGTGTGGGTGAGGCAGTGGGGAGAAACCCTTCATGTATAATTTTTGTTGTATTTTATATAATTACAGCAAGTCTTCTCTTACATATTCTTCACCATGTTCAGTAAGTGTCCGAAAAATAATTTGCATTTTTTTTCGCCTGCTGAGAAACAGTAGGGAGATATTATTAATTGTCCAAGTGTTGACCTAGAGGCAGACTCTGGGCTGCAGATGGCTGATTTATCATCTTCCCTTGTTGGCAAATAGCTGCCCTAGTTACAGACCCAGTTTCCATGTGTCTCGGTACCAGAAGCTCACTTTGCCATCCCACTACCTACTTCCAGTCCACCTTCTGCCACAGACTTGCAACCATGTCCTGCTGCCCAGTAGAAACCAGATTCTCTCCCCAGTTTGCTGCTGAAGTTTTGTGTTGCAGCTTTGCTGCTAAAACCAAAACCCCATCTGTCATCTGCTGCTAAAAAGTTGTGCCATCTCCATAAGGTCCAATCACCCAAATTCCTTTCCACCACCAAACCATTGAGACCAGTGTAGGAGACGCTGTAGGGGAGCACGTCTATGTCTCTGCCATTGACTGCTCCAGTGTTCTAGAGTGTTAACATCATAAGTGGGGCACCTATTCCATCTTAAATTCAACAACACTATTGAGCACTTCCTCTGTGATAAGTACTGAGCTGGGAGCCAGGGATAGCACTTTGATAGATCAATAGAATTTCAGCTACATGTGGTTTAAATAGGGTATTGTGGAATTTTATAACTATTTATACCATTGCTTCTGTGGAGAATTACATCAAGTTCTAAAAGGTCAGCATGGCATGGCAGCTAAAAAATCCTGGAGCCACATTTTTGTACTTCCAGCTTCCCACTGATCATTTGGCTATTTACTAGATGTGTGACCTTCAGCACATGACATAACATCTCTGTGCCTTCATTTTCTCATCTGTAAGTTGAAGACAATAGCTCCTGCTTCATAAAATTATCACAAGGATTAAATAAGTTATGTTTGTAAAGGACCAGGAGTAATTCCTGGCGTACAGGATGTGTGAAATATATTATTAAATAAAAACATTTATTAACAACTCTTGGAATACAACCTTCCTTTGGATGATTGAGAACTGCTTTTGTTTTTAATGACAAATGGATGTAATCAATAACCATTATGGCTATCTATAAGATTTTAATGACTAGCAGCTGTTAACTTCAAAAATAGAAAGCAAGATTATGTTGCAATGCATTATTTTTTTTTTATTTTAAAAGCCCCTCCAAACAATTACATCTAATAAAGAGGTTGAAGAGTGTAGGTTTTTTTGCTTGACTCATCAATTCTTCAATTAGTGGATAATATTTGTTGTAATTTTTGGCTGGACCAAATCCCTGCTGACTTTGTTGAGTGAGCAGCTTGTTTAATACTGTACCCTGGTAACTGAGGGTTTCCCAGACCATCTGTTCTTCATGTGGGAAAAGCCCACTGTTGTAGAAGTTGGCCTTTACATCTGGACACTACCTAAACTGCAGGTCTGTTCATCATCATGGAAACCTACACCACCTACACCGCTATCCCTAATCTGCCTCAAGTGCCACTTTTCAAAAATATGTCCTAATGATTTATCAGATTAAACACGTTTGGCTCCTTTAAATAAGACATCATTTTCTTGTCTAATCTCTTCTGCTATCAATGCTTTTGCATTTCTACATCACTTTTGCAGTTTTCAGCTACATTTGTATGTGTCATTGTAACTGAATACTTACTAGAGCTGTGAGAGGCAATGAGGGCATTTTACAGAGAAGCAAACTGAGTCTCAAAAGTTATGTTTTCCTCTATGCAATACAATCTGTTACTGCAAGAATCAGGATTAGAATCTGAGTCTCTTGATTCCCACCTTACACTCATTTTCCTACCTAAAGTCCCCTGAGATACAGGGCTTATGGTTGCCACCTTCGCTGACAGTCTCTGAGGGTGTGTCACCGACCACCCATTTACCTTGAGGAGGTGCTAGGCTGAAAGGTGTACACGCCTGCAGAGATGAAGTTTATGGGTAAATAACATGGTTCTCCCAGTTTTTATGATTCCTTACACATGAAATTCAGTGTTCCCCTGTAAGTTCTGTCCCTTTGTAGTGATTTAAAAATTATCACCACATATTTTATGTTTCATAATATTTTATTTTTTGGGGGAAAGAAAGAACCTCTTTGTGTATGTTTGTGTTTTAACTGTGAAACAGGCAGATATAGTAATGCGGTTTTATAGCATTAAAATTTTAATCCTTTTTAATGAGTAATATTTTCTTACCTTTTACTCTAATTTCACCAACTTTGCTTTCAGATCTTCCTTGTGAGACAAGTTTGGTGAAATTATAATTCAACAAAACTTCCCATGAAATCTACCAATTTTCCTACGATTCTGAGAATCACACTTGTTTCAATAACCGAGAGGCATTCTGTCTTTGTCTTGGTGAATTCTCCTCAGTGAAGTGAATATATTTTATTTTCTCTTCATCGGCATTAACCAGTGGCATAAAATTAAACATTTTTGGTTTGCGTTGAAGAAAAGACGTGACATCTGATAGTTTGTTGCTATGCCTGCCCATAAGTTTTGAAATCATTTTCTATAAAATTGCTTTTTGTGGAATAACTTTCAAGGGGTTGAGTTTTTTGAAATCCTTGCCAAATTCCTGGGGTAGTGTGTTGAGTGGGAAGAACACTGGACTAATAATTCGTAGACCTGGGTTCAAATTCTGTACTTTCACTAAATTGCTTGTGACCCAGGACAAAACAAGTAACATCTCTAATCTGGATCTTGATCTATAAATGATCATCACACTTCTTGTAAGGGTTTTGTGAAGATCAACTTTTACTTTTTGCCTGTATATTAAAATCCTAAACTAATATATAAATGTAAAGTATAATCACTATTAAATTAATTGCCAGTGTTTGTTTTCTTAAGTTCTGTCTCTAGACGTTAAGAAAAATCTATATTGTAGGTGAAGAGGAAGGGAAGAGTGGGTTTTATGTCTTGGAAGATAAATTTTTATGTTAGATTTAAGGCAGTACCCATTTGTAATTTTGTCTTGCATTTCTGGGTCTAGAAACTTAATTGTGGCAATAGATTGAAAATACTACCTTCTGATATGTTTGAAACATGCCTATTTGCATTGCTTGAATTTCCCACTTTTGCTTTAATCACCTGGAAAATGGTTTCAGTGAATGTAAGTTTTTCTTAAGCTTGCCCTGATTCAATTATTTCTCACACAAAAACTTCATCCCTCTTCTATAGTCAAAGCTTCCGAACACTGTTAGATCCCTCTAAGCCTGAGTGGAGATTTAGGTACTCTCAGGGGTAATTGTCTTTATTTTCTGCTGAGGTGACTTCTGTGGAAAGATCTCAAGTCTTTTCTGCAATTGGGCTTTGCATACATGCATGTGCCGAAGATTGGCAGGAACCCAGCAGATGCTAAACATTAAAGACGGTCTCTAACAGAGAACTCTTTTTTTTTTTTTTGAGATGGAGTCTTGCTCTGTCACCCAGGCTGGAGTACGGTGGCGCAATCTTGGCTCACTGCAGCCTCCGCCTCCTGGGTTCAAGTGATTCTCCTGCCTCAGCCTCCCCAGTAGCTGGGATTATAGGTGCCCACCACAAGGCCCAGCTAATTTTTGTATTTTTAGTAGAGACGGGGTTTCACTGTGTTGGCCAGGCTGGTCTTGAACTCCTGACCTCGTGATCTGCCCTCCTCGGCCTCCCAAAGTGGTGGGATTACAGGCATGAGCCACTGTGTCCAGCTTTTTTTTATTTTTTATTTTTGACTGGGTCCTGCTCTGTTACCCAGGCTGGAGTGCAGTGGCATGATCTCGGCTCACTGCAACCTCTGTCTCCTGGGTTCAGGCGTTTCTCCTGCCTCAGCCTCCTGAGTAGCTGGGATTACAGGCGCCTGCCACTGCACCAACTAATTTTTGTATTTTTAGTGGAGATGGGTTTTCACTATGCTTGCCAGGCTGGTCTTGAACTCCTGACTTCAGGTGATCTGCCTGCCTCGGCCTCCCAAAGTGCTGGAATTACAGGCATGAGCCACCATGCCCAGCCCAAGAGAACTCATTTTAAGGAAAGATGGACTCCATCATGAGCCGTATGTGACAACAGAGCCTAGATGTCCAAGGGTGTGGAGGGCTTGAATGTGGGGTGCTCATGCATGCTGGCAGTTGGGGGTAGGACTTGTAGGGGATGAATGTGCTGAAGTGAAACTCCGTACTATCTTGGGGCTCTGCACAGGAGACCTCTTCTGCAGGAAAGGGTTAACTCAGCAGGCTTGGGGTGTTTAGATCTTGCACATACCAAAGAAAGGCGTAGCCCTTACCCAGCTCTTGGGGAAAAAGCTCTCAGCTTTGGAATATTCTGCCTGATAGGAGTGTCTTTGCATACCTGGGGCTTTAGGCCACGGCAGAGAGTTTATGCTAACAGTGTGACTTATAGTGGCGTTCTTGGGCTACGCTGTATCAGTTTGACTTCTGGAGGGGCTGCAGACTGAGTAACTGAGGTGAATCATGTGGGTGTCCCATACCTAAGTGACTGACCCCCAATAAAAACTCTGGACACCAAGGTTTGGGCAAGCTTCTCTGGTTGACATTACTATGTATGCATTGTCACACATCATTTCTGGGAGAATTAAGAGCTGTTTTTTGTGACTCCATGTGAAAGAACAATTGGAAGCTTATGCCTCGTCTCTCCTGGACATGGCCCTATGTGCCTTTTGCCTTTGCTGATTTTAATGTGTACCCTTTTACTGTAATAAACCATAACCATGAGTATAACATTTTTCTGAGATCTGTGAGTCCTTCTAGTGAACCACTGAAATTGAGGATGGTCTTGGGGGCCCCAACATACCCCTATAGAATGGAGCTCAGAAAAAGTAGAAGGGTGTTTCTTTTCTCCCTTTTTGGATAGAAACTTCCAAGTAATTGTAGCATATCATGAGACTTGAGAGTATCAGTGGCCTAGTGCAGAGCATTAAATTATAGTGGAAAAGGCTGGTAGCCAGAGGTTTTGTATGTAGTTTTTTATAGGTGGCAACTAAATAACTAGAAAAATTAAATTAGTGCATCAATGTTAAGAAGACTTCATGGATACCTGTAAACTGGTGGAGAGTGAGGACTTCTGGTTATGTTTCAGTTACTAAATCCTCTAGGTAATTTACAAATTATAGCCATGCTCTCTTAGATATATAAATATACCTCTTTCCATATTAAGCAGAATGCCCTCAAGAACCAATGTGGTTACATTTTTCTTCCCTTTTTGGAAAGCTTTCAATTACTTCCTGCCTTTGACATAGGAACCTTGCCACATAGAACCTCCCATCTGAGCAGGAAGGTTTAGGCTGCAATGAGCGCCGTGTTCCTGCTGGTATAAGTATCACAGAGGACAGGATTAGGAACAGTGCTCTCTGTATGTTCTTTGTAGACTTGCCATTTTGGCAACACAGTCATTGGAACTAGGTCATTTTCTCCTGAATATTTTTGTTTTAATTGGCTAATTTATTCAACTCATTGTCTGAGTCTTATGGTAAAGTAGGGAGAATTGTCATTCACCTTTAAGAGGATTGATAAGACTGGGCGTGGTGGCTCATGCCTGTCCCAGCACTTTGGGAGGTTAAGGAGGGAGGATTGCTTGAGCCCAGAGATTTGAGACTAGACAAGGCAACATAGGGAGACCCCATCTCTACAAAAATAAATAAATAAATAAATAAATAAGAGAATTGATAAGATGAAATCTCTCATTCTTCGTACTAGAAATGCCTCTGAATCAACCACTTCTCATGGGGCATTAGTTTCCTCAAGGGGAAATGACACGGACTAGTCTCTAAGCTCTCTTATATCTTTAAAGTTCTCTGATAACATACAATTAATTTTTAAATTTTTATTTCCTTTTCACCGTAGTAGCTACATTGATTGAGGGTTTAATATGAACCAGACACTCTCCAAAGCGCATAGATTAGATATTTAATCATCACACCAACTCTCTGAATAGGTGTTAATATTATTATCACCATTTTACAGGTGAGGAAATTGAGAGACAAGGTAATCAGATAACTTGCCCAAGAAAACACAGCTAGAAAGGGGTAGAAATAGTTTTAAATCCAGAAAATTCGAGGCTTGTTCCCTTAACCACTCTTCAGTGTTGCCTTCTCTGACAAGTAAGGGACTACATTTTCTTTAGCTTGATATATTCCTTTGATGCATTTATAAAATGAATTGGAGGAAAAGGTCCAAGCCATGGTGCTCTGACCTGCTCACTGAGGCTGGAACCACTCAGCTGTAGTCTGAATCCTCATAGGACTACCGCTCCTGATCACGTTCTCATGCCCTGGAAATTGATCACCTGGAATTGTGGAAATAGTTCTATGTACAACCACTAGGCCATTCCTGAGGCTACAAATGGTTTCTGAAAGATTTTCTAAGACGTGAATAAGAAAAAAGCAAGGGAAAATGAATAAAACCAGGTGTGATATCCAAAAGAGTTAACAATTATATGGCATGGGCATGGATGAGTCAGAATGAATACTAGCAGCTGGTAAGTCTGGATTGGGGTCCTGGACCCCCCCTGCTGTGCCTAGCATGTTTGGTTACTGATGGTGTACAGGGGGTCATGGGCAAGCCCTGCGGCCATCGCTGAGGCCATTCAGAGGGCCTCTGGGCGGTGGCTACTTATCATCCCTATGAGCTATTTTGGTATTTTATTATATTATTTATTTATTTAGAGACAGGGTTTCAATCTGTCACCGAGGCTGGAGTGCTGTGCTCACTGCAACCTCGACCTCACAGGTTCAAGCAATCCTCCTGCCGCAGCCCCTCAAGTAGCTGGGATGACAGGAGCACACCACCAGTCCTGGCTTATTTTCTGTATTTTTTGTAGAGACGGGGTTTTGTCATATTGCCCAGGTTGATCTCAAAATCTTGAGCATAAGCAATATGCCTGCCTTGGTCTCCCAAAGTGCTAGGATCACAGGCGTGAGCCACTGTGACCGGCCAATTTTGGCATTTTAATGACTTGTGCCGGCACCTTTGTGGCCCTTGCTGTAACTTTGTACAAATTAGAAGAATACGCCTCCTTTCCTGGGCCCTCAGCTTGGAACATGGAGTGTGGGCTGGGCACCTTAGTGCAGGGAGTAACCTGCCAAACCTCATAGGAGACCTTTGTAATAAATATTCTCTGTTGAGAGTGGAAAGGGAAGTGCGTATCAGAACTTCTAGTAGGGCTGGGATGCTGTTTCCACATTTACACCAAAGGGACATACATTCAGCTGAGCTGCTTTATAACATGATCAGCAATGGTCATTCTTTGGAGTTTGGCTACGTTACTACAGAATGGTTTCTAGTTATGATACAGATTATGGCCAAAATTTTTGCCTACATTATCTCAGGAAAACTACTGTATAATCTGCCCCTTTTCCCTGATTGATTATCTGATTGTCTTTAATAGATGCCTTTGGATATTTATGAAGCTAAGTATGGTACAGGGTAGAGTAATCCTAGTTTATTTTGGTACTGAAGAGCTTCAATAATTAATTATTTAAATTCCTTTTAGGGTGAATCTGAATAAAGTCTTTAGTTTAGTCGATAGTACTGTACTAGCGTTAATTCTTAGTTTTGACAAATGTACTGTAGTTACATAAGATATTAATACTAGAAGATATTGGATAAAGAATATGTAGTAACTCTCTACTGTCTTTGCAACTGTTATGTAAATCTAAAATTATTTCAACATAAAAGGTTTTAAGACAAAACAAAACAAAAATTAAATTCCTTTTAGGCCTTAGGTGCTGCTTCGAATTAGTTTTGATACAACTTGAGTCATATCATTCATTAATTCAGCTCTGAGTCTAGTACTGTGCTAGGTGGTAAGGATTTGAAGATGATTGAAACAGCCCCTGTTTGCAACAGCTTACACTGGGCCAAATCATGAGATGAATGGATAAACAGGCAATTCCAACATAGAGTGAAGATAGGGTCCAAAGGTGCTATAGGATGGGTGTTCTGGGAGGACCCCCACAGGAGAATGAGTAGAAACCTTCACAAACAGCCCATGCTTCTACCATATCATGTGTAGGTTACTGCAAGAGTCCCCTGCATCCACTTCAGCCTTCCTGCATTCTCCGCACTGCAAGCGGAGTGATTTTTCCAGAATCATGGCACTCTGGGGTCTGAACATACCCATGGCTTCCCGCTGAACTTTGAATGAAGTCCAGATTCCTCCATGGCCTCATCTGATCCTCCCTCTTCTTTGCTCGCTCTGCTCCGGGCACTCTGGCCATGCTTCTATTTGTGGGACATGCCAGCCTTTTTCCTGCCATGCTGGGATCTGTGCGCAAGCTGCCTGCAGAGCTTCTTGTGATTGATTCCTTCACATCATTTGGGCCTCAACTCAAACGTCACCCCTCTGAGAAGTCTTCAGTGACCACCCTTTTCAAAGGAGCCACCCCACTCCTGTATTGGTCATGTTTTTAATTTTCTATATTTTATGATATTTCAATACCTCCAAAACTTGCTGGCTGGGGAGAGAACGCCCCTCGCTGTGCTAGCCAATTTTTAGAGGTAGCAAAGGGCTCAGCCAGGAGCACGTCTTTCTTCCACAAACCAGTTAATCCTGAGTCTGGAGCTCCAACCACCTCCTTATCTAATTCACACACCAAGCCATATTTCCCCTGCCCTACATCACCCCAGGAACAGGTACCAGGCACCTTATAGACCAAAGCACACTGGAATTAATTCAAACCAGTCTGTCTTAAGCTGCCTACCCTACCCTGCCTTGGCTCTCCCATGGAAACCCCAATAAAGGCTCTGGTCTAGGCTCTTTCTCCTCATTCCTTTCTGCCTCCTGGCCCACATCGGTGCTCCCCATGTGGTCTTGCACAGAATGACATGCTTCCTTCTCTGGGAAACATAAGTAATACAAATCTTTAGTGGCACTGTCCCCTCTGTGTTGTCACTCAGTTGTGCCTGTAAATTAAATCCCAGGTATCATCTTAATACACAAGTTCCATGAAAGCAGGGGCCAGTTTGTCTGGATTCCCCTAGATTCACGTTCCCGTAGGATTGAAGTGGGCACTGTATTGATATCTGTTGACCAAACTAATGGATAACAGACATCGGTCATCCTTTGCTCAAACTGATGTATCCACATTTTTCTACAAAGATTAAAGGAGAAATGGAACCGAGTTGGAATTATTCCACACAAAAACTATGAATACACAGTTTTTAGTTAATATTTGTAAGCATTCTCCAAGGGGCAGAGTGATAGGTGTTTTAAAAGAACAAATCAGAAATGTTTGCAGAATAAAGGTGGTGACTATGAAATATCAATTTCAATGCTATCTTCCACCTTCTCTTAGCTTATCCCTAACTGAATATACATCCACCATTTGGGCAGTTTTATTACCTGTGCAGGTCTATGTGGATATAACTTTAAGCTTAAGTGAGGACAGATGCAATATTATAAGATTTGGTTTCCCTATGAAGTAAGACTTTATCTGGTAAGACATTAATGTAAATACCTGAAAATCTCATAATTGCTGTGAACCAAGAATTAGCAATGACAGCAGCCACAGTGGCAGATGGAAGAGAAACAGCTTTGCTAGGGAGCCATGAAGACACACTGGCTACACTGTGTTAGTGGAAGCTCTGGAAACATCTCCAGAAAGTTGTTTTCTTTCTGCAACATAGTAATTATTCTATTTCAAAAATCACTTTCCAAATGAAGTAGTTCTATTACTGAATAAGAGTCGTATTTTTTAGAACATTCTTCATTATTGTTATTAAATGGATGGGAACAGTGGCACAGAACCCAAGGGGCATAAAACCAACAAAGTGTTTTCTATTTAGTGGGGAATGTCTTTTATGCACACATTTGTTGGGGCTGCATTGTTTGTTCTGGGAACTGAGGACAAACAATGCAAACAAAGTCTCCTGACTTACCTTAACTCTCCTCCCTCCTGGGTTCCTCTGACCCTTTTTTTTTGTGTGTTTTTTTTTTTTTTTTTTTTTGAGACAGGGTCTTGCTCTACCACCCAAGCTGGAGTTCAGTGGTGTGATCATAGCTCACTGCAGCCTCCATCTCTGGGGCTCAAGTGGCCCTCCCACCCCACCCTCCCAAGTAGCTGGGACTATAGGCACTCCACACAATGCCTGGCTAATTTTTTTTTTTTTAAGTAGAGATGAGGTCTTGCTATGTGGCCCAGGCTTGTCTAGAACTCCTTACTTCAAGCCATCCTCCCCCTCAGCCTCTCAAAGTGCTGGGATTACAGGTGTAAGCCACCGCTTCCGTCCTAACCCTATTTTCTAATTCATGTCTATCTGCATCCTCATCCACTGCTCAATGTGTTCCTGACCTCGGATCTTCATCGTCTGCAGAGTTCTTCTTTCTGATCGACTTTCAAGGTATCAGTGGTTACCTCTCTCCTATGCAATCCAAAACCTCCCCTCCTGCTCCAGTTCTTTCTCTTAGAAAATTGATTGATTGTTCTCACCTTCGTGCTTGTGTTCTAAGCTAAACTCACCACCTTTCCATTCCACTGACATCCCTTTTCAGTTTGCTACATCTCTCAATAGCGTCATTATTTTCTAGTCATTAGTCATTTTCTTTACTTAAAATATTGGTATTATTTTTGTCATCTGCTTAAAAATTTTTCATTGTATAATTTCCTGCATGCAAAAAATTTAGAAATTGTGTAGTTTAAATGATAAATAATAGTAAAACATACCTGTATCTTAGAGACCCTGCTGTTTCTCCCCAGTGATATCTCCCCTATTACTGCTCAGATGTCATCACTATCCTGAGTTTTCTTTATTACTTGCTGTGAAATAATAAGAAATATATAGTTGGTCTTTGTCTCTATTTCCTGGCACAGAGCTTCTAAAATCCTTGTAATTTCCTCAGTGATAGAAGCATCTTCTCTTGTCCTGACACAGAGCTCCTAAATCCTTTGAAATTTCCTGTGCGATAGGAGCATCTTTGGTTCTAATAAGGTGACTCTTGGTGGGCTGCTAAGTAGCTTTAGGATGGGGGCTGGCTGCCAGAAAGACCAAACCTTGATGAGAAGCCTAGACATTTCAGCCCTAATCCTTCCCCACCCTCCAGAGAGGGGACAGAGGCTGGAGACTGAGTTAATAATCGATCATGCTTACATGATGAAACCTCAATAAAAGCTTCTAAATGAGGGGGTTCAGAGAGTTTCTGGATTGGTGAACACATCAAGGTGCTGGGAGGTGGCCCACCCGGACAGGGCATGGAAGCTCCATGTTCCTCGCCCCTGACCTTGCCCCGGGCATCTCTTGTATTCAGCTGTTGCTGAGTTGTATCCTTTATAGTAAACCCACAATAGTAAGTAAAGCACTTATCTGAGTTCCGTGAGTCATTCTAGAGAATTATTGAACTTTGCGGAGGGGGATGTTGTGAGAACCCTAAATTTGTAGCCATGTCAGACAGAAGTGTGGGTAACCTGCGGGCCTGATACTTGTGGCTGGTATCTGATGTGAGGACAGTCTTCTGGGACTGAGCCTTTAGACACGTGGAGTCTGACACTAACTCCAGGGTGTTAGTGTTAGAATTGAATTGAATTGTAGGACACTGAGTTGGTGTCAGAAGGGAAGAAAACCTTTCACCTGCCTTTAAAAAAAGTTTTGCTATCTACATATGCACCTCTAAACAATGTCTTGTTTAGTTTTTCTATTTGGAACTTTATACAAGTGGAATCCGCCTTATGCACTCTGCTGGGACTTGCTTCCTTCATTTGGCTTTATGATTCTGTAACTCATCATTGTTGATGTGTGCGGCAGTTGTAGGTTGATTCTCTGGGAAGCAGAGTCAGAGCTGAGTTCAGTGTGCAGGGTGCTTATTAAAGATTGCCCTGGGATCAATACCTGTGGAAGGGGAGAAGGAAGCAGGATTGGGCACAGGTAGAAAGTGAGCTTCCATGAGGAGCTCTGGAGCTCAGTATTGTCCTGAGTGGGGCCAAGATGGCCAAGCCTTTATACTTCTGTATCAATTATTCATTGGATGTAGGGTGTGAACTCAGGTGAGGTGACACTGCAGCTGAAGCAACCCCTGAGGGGCTGATGGCTGAGGACTGCCTGCTGCCAATACCTATGCAGCTGGGATGAAAAGCTTTCCATTGGAAGCCTGCTGGATCTGGGTAGCCAGTGGGATCACAGCATCACCACAGGGGTTTATAGTCCATTATTTTCCACTGTTGGATAGCATTTTTTGTTATAGACTTCACTTTATTTATCCATCCTACCATTGATGGCTAGTATTTGGGTTGTTCCTAGTTTTTTACTACTATGAACAATGTTGCATGAACATTCTTGGACATGTCTCCTGGTGCACCTGTGTAAGGGTCTTTCCAAGTTTTAGACCTCCTTAATCTGTTTGGTCTGCTGTAACAAAATGCCATACACTAGGTGGCTTATAAACAACAAAGATTTATTTCCCACAGTTCTGGGGGTTGGGAAGTTCAAGATCAAAGTGCTGGCCACTTTGATGTCTGATCAGAGTCCACTTCCTCGTTCATAGATGTCACCTTCTGTGCCATGTAACACTGTGTCCTCACAAGGTGGAAGGGCAAGGGAGTTCTCTGGGTCTCTTTATTAAGGGTACCATTCTCAATCATGAGGCCTCCACCCTTATGACCTAATCACTTCCCAAAGACCCCACCTCCTCATACCATCACCTAGGCTTCCACATAGAAATTTTGGAAGATTGTAAATATTCAACCCACTGCGTAGAATATGCATATATCCAAGTTGATTAGGTGAAACCGAATTTTCGAAGTTCAGAGTTACAACCTCACAAAAGTATGAGTTTCTGTTGCTCCACATACTCATATATATTTGATACAGGAAGACTTTTTGATACTTGACAAGTTGGGAAGTGTGAAATGGAAGCTAACTGTGATTTTTAATGTGCATTTCTCTGGTTACTAATAAGATTGAGTATATTTCATGTTTATTGAATGTATGGATTTCCTCTTCAGTGAGGAGCTTGTTCAAATTTTTGTGCCATTTTTAATAGGGCTGTCTCTTTTTATCCTTTATCCTCTTTTATGCTTCTCTTAAGCTTATCTATGTGTCTATCCATCTATCTACTTACCTACTTACCTACCTACCTAATTTTTTCTCTCTGTGCTGAAGTCTGGATAATTCCCTCATTCTACTTTTCAGTTTACTAATTCTTTCTCCCACTGTGTCTAATCTACTATTGGATCTAAACATTGATATTTTAAATGTTATTTCTTACCTATGTTATATCTAGAAGTTTATATTTGGTTCTTTTCAAATATCCTTAGTCATGCTTCATAGTGTTTTGGATTCTGCTTATATTTTCAAAGTTTTAGTTTTAAAAGTATATTGATCATTTTTTATGCTCTATATTTTAAAATTGTTTCTATTGGCTCTTGCTCATAGTAACTTGTTTAGCAATTTCTGATTACCAACAGCTAATTTTCCTTAAAATTTTATTTATGAGAATCATTTGAGGACTGGGATGATAGTGGGTCTATCTAAAGAGAATTTGCATTTGATTCTGTTAGGCCCCCAGGGAGGTACCAGTGGTTGGGAACCCTCTTAAAGTAAATTCCCAGCTTAAAGTTATTTTCATGCAGCAAGATAGTGTGGATTTTGGCCATAACACTATCCAAAGTTTAGCTTGTAACCATATATTCTCAGAGTTAATTTTCCCTCTTCCCTTTATGCCAGTGGTTGAGACAGGGAACTTTTTTTGCAGTTCTCTGGCAGGGAGGTGAGTTTATTTCTAGGTCATGCTTGTACTGCATGTATGGCTTTTTGGGGCTAACACTTATAAGGAAGGGTCTCTGTTTATACTCCCCATCTTAGGCAGGTGCTACGTTTTATCTCATGTCCTTCATACTCTGTGGGGTCATAAACACTGAAGTCCAAGTTCACAGCTTCAGCAAATGCCTCAAAGTGCAAGCCATCTTCAGATTTCTCCTTTTCTCTCTGGGTTCCTTCCTTCACATAGTGTTTGGTCAGGGTTTTCCTTGTTATTACAGCTCATTAATTTGAAGTCCTAATTAGGGAAAGGGAGTCAGGCTGGTGGAGGCAGGAAAAAGCAAAAAGATAAAGCAAATAAGCTACAAGTCTGCCTTTCTTCATGGTCCAGGACACACAGCCCTCCTGCACAAATAATTCACAATCTTCCTGCACCCAACTATCACCAGACACCTGCAAGTTAGCTCACTACAAGCTTTGCATTATCAATACTAAACAAAGCCCTCTTCAGCAGACAGCATAAACACCATCCTATAAAATCTCCAGCAAGCCTTTCTTTGCAGTCAGCTTCTCTTCTTCTGATCCTGCTTGTTGCCTCCTCACAATGTATTTCCTACTTTCTCTAATAAATCTACCTTTTTTGTTTTTGAGATTTTTTTGAGACAAAGTCTTGCTCTGTCGTCCATAGTGGAGTGTAATGGTATGATCTTGGCTCACTGAAACCTCCACCTCTCAGTTCAAGTGATTCTTCTGCCTCAGCCTCCTGAGTAGCAGGGACTACAGGCACATGTCACCATGCCCAGCTAATTTTTATATTTTTAGTAGAGACGGGGTTCTGCCATGTAGGCCAGGGTGGTCTCGAACTCCTGACCTCAAGTAATCCATCTGCCTCGGCTCCCAGGGGAGAGATTAAGGGCTTGAGTCATCTTGCCCAGCCAAGTCTGCCTTTCTTTATCTACTACTCTCTTGGTAAATTCTTTTACCCCTGTGCCACCGGCCCCATTGTTGCTCCCTTGCATCAATTAATGCTTTTTTAAAAATTTGAGACAGAGTCTCTTAGGTTCAAGCGATTCCCCTGCCTCAGCCTCCTGAGTATCTGGGATTACAGGCATGCACCACCATGCCCAGCTAATTTTTGTATTTTTAGTAGAGACGGGGTTTTGCCATGTTGGCCAGGCTGGTCTCGAACTCCTGACCTCAGGTGATCCACCCATCTTAGCCTCCCAAAGCGTTGGGATTACAGGTGTGAGCCACTGTACCTGGCCAATTAATGCTTTTAAAAAGATTTTAAAAGGATTTTATCCAGCATTTTTAGTTGCTTCCAGTAGGAGAACCAGTTGAAACCAAGTCTCCTGTATCATCTCTTGATTCTCCTTTTTACCCCTGTGACTGTTCCTGTTGATTGTTCTTCATAGATTTTCATTCTTCTACCTATTGCTTAAATGTTGATATTCCCATTTTAGAACATGACCCCACTTCTTTTTTATTTTACATATGTACATTTATCACATTCATTCTCTTTAATATAATTTTTCCTTCAGTAAAGCTTACCGACTCTCTACTCTCTAATGGAGATAGCTGGTAGTTCATCCCATATGAAGACTGGCTTCTGGCGAGATATCCCAGGCCCCTCACCTTGGAGGACACAGGAACACAGGGCTTTAGACTTCCCAGCGAGCCTATTATGTTCCCTTTCTCTTCAGGGACCTGTCCGTGTCTCTCTACTTTTCTCCTCCGCCATTGGAGAAATACAAAAGGTCACTCAGGGATCTAGAGTCTCTTCATTCAGGCCAAGACTTTCACTCTTCAAAAACTCATAATTGGAACAATCACTGGGGACCAAGCTGGTGCAAGGCACAGGCTTTGCTGTATGATGAGAAGCTGGTCAAGGATGTGTAGCGTAAGCTCTTCTTCTTTTAAAAGCTTACAGACTAGTTAGGGAGAGGGAGACACCTGACTCATCACAGCCGTGACCTTTTATAGTTTTAATTACCAAATTTAGTCTTACATGTTTCCAATATAAAATACTTCCTCTGGTTTTAGATGTGTATATTTATTCATTTATTGAACAAATATTTAATGTGTACCTACCATATGCCAGACACTGTCTGGTTACTGGGGATATGATGTTGAACAAAATGGGCCATATCCCTGCCTTAGAAAGCTTACATTCTGGTGCAGGGGAAGGAACAACAAATAAGAAATAAAATAAATAAACAAGATAAATCCAGGTGCTTATGGAGGTTCTGAAGAAAGTAAGGCAGTGTGATGTACTAGTGACTTCTGCTAGAGTGGTCAGGGACAGCTCTTCTCATGAGAAGGATCAAAAGGAATTAGCTATGGGAAGATCTGGGGAAGAGCATTTCAGGCAGGGGGCACAGCTAGCGCAGAGGCTCTGAGGCAGGAATGAGCTTGCTGCATCCAAGGAATAAGAGGAGGGCAATATTGTTAGGGCTTTGGGGGAGGTGAGGGCATAAGATATGAATAGAGAGATAAGCAGAACCAGGTCACATTGGGCTCTGGAGACCATAGAAAAATATTTAAATTTAGTCCTAGGTACATCAGGAATCCACTGGAGGATTTTTTTTTTTTTAAACACGGTCTCACTCTGTCACCCAGGCTAAGGTGCAATCACTGCTCTCTGCAGCTTCAACCTCCTGGGCTCAAGCAATCCCACTGTAGGATTTTAAGAAAGGTAGTGATGTATTCATCTTTCTCTCTGTCTGTGTATATAAAGAGATTAACCATTGTGTGTGTGTGTGTGTGTGTGTGTGTGTGTGTGTTTAAAGTCATCTTTGTTGGAGTACAATCATGATGTGCTGGTAAATGTGTAATAACCAGGTTTCAGAGGAGGAAGAATTTCTGATTTGTGGGGTTTGCTAATTTCTGCAAAAGTGTAAATACCTTCTCCATGCTGACATCAAGCTACCAAGTGATATCACTAAGTGAAGGGTCAGGAAGAGACGTGCAGAAGAGGCTGTCATGAGATGGTAACAGTTCTAGCACATGACTGGGTGTATTACAAACTTATATTAAAACTCACTTTTTAAGTTGTTCATGTCTGTGAATCGTGACATATATAGCTGTGTAAGGATTTACATATGGAATCATCACTCTAGTCAATAAGTATATTAGTCCATTTTCACGCTGCCGATGAAGACTGGGAAGTAAAAGAGGTTTAACTGGACTTACAGTTCCACATAACTGGGAGGCTTCAAATCATGGCAGGAGGCGAAAGGCACTTGTTACATGGCAAGAGAAAATGAGAAATATGCAAAAACGGAAATCCCTGATAAAACCATCAAATCTTGTGAGACTTATTCACTACCATGAGAATAGTATGGGGGAAACTGCCCCCATGATTCCAATTGCCTCCCACTGGGTCCCTCCCACAACATGTAGGAATTATGGGAGTACAATTCAAAATGAGATTTGGGTGGCGACACAGAGCCAAACTATATCAATGAGGGAGGATTTGATGATAGGCGGGGAAGAGTGGTGTAAATTGCTTCAGCACTTAGACAATTACAAGTTTTTTTTCTAAGTGGAATTTTTCTCTGAGATTGTAATATTTTTGTTTCACACAATCTAATGGGGAACAAAATTAGGCCTGTGGCTAAGATTGTATCAGAAGCAGGCAATAAAAACAATTCAGGGATGATTACAACACACTTAAAAGACTCTTTTTCTGCTTTATATTTTCACTTAGAGGCAGAAACCATTTTTTTTGGAATAGATCATAATATGGATAATCTATCCATACAGGATAGAGGGTCAACTAAATATCTAGAGGTAATATCTGATCTGAGGAAATTATGTTTTTAATTAATCTAATTTATTTCCCTTTAGTAGAGATAAATCTGTTGGTCAAGAGAGTTATAAACATCAGCTACAACTTTGTAGTAGAAGTGGATGGCTCTATTCCTGTAACTTGGATTCTAAACTAAAACTTTTGCTATAACCTCTATTACATTTGGAATATTGTTTAAAATATATATCCAAAAGGAAAATGAGGTTGAGAATTAATCATTATAAATATTGAGTATTAAAAATAAGTATTAGCATCTGTTGAATGCTTATCCCATAAGTGCACTTTGCATTAAGTTATTTCTTTAATCTTTACAATAACCATTTGAAAGAACTACTTTTATTATCCCCATTTACAGATGAAGAACCTGAAATGTGTATACTTTAGTTATTACTAAAGGGAATAGGCTTCTTAGTATGTCAAAATATGGCAGATTGGGGATTTAGATAAAAGTACTTTTATTCTTTCTGAATTTCTTGAATTATAGGGTAAGCCTTATGAAAACCTATGAGGAAATCTATTATTTTGAAAGAGTTTTTATATAAATAAAAGCTGTTAGATGTTCACGTATTTATATTGCACACATAAACATTCTAAAGACAGTATCACCAATGATAACTTGCTAAAGAAGAGGTTTATTGAATACAAAGAATTGACAACAGATTTCTGTAGGATAATCAAATGAGTCATATTTGTGTGTGGCATTCTTCTAGATGAATGGGGAGATGCTGTCATTGATTGCCCAGAAAGAAAGTAACAGAAAGACAACAGGATAGACATTTTTCTTAGACATGCACATTTTTCTGGACAGATACATAATGCCTTTTCTTCGCAGGGGGTATGTGGCATACGTTTTCTGTTGCATCTCAAATTAATTGCTTTGAGATTTCTCTTCCAGGGAGTGGAGCCTGGTGGTAAGTATTTTGCTGCGTTGGTCTACCTCCTCAAGAACTTTCTTAACCACTATGGCTTTGGCTGAGTCTGAGAATTAAAAATTAAAAGGAGATTTTATGTAGTTAAAAAAAGAATAAAAATTATATCATTTAAAGGAATAATAGGATTTGCATATAGAACGAACTTTGCACTAAGCACAAATACTTAGACTCATTTTTGGTGAATAATTTTGATTATTTGGTTAGAAAAAACATGATGACATGTTACTTTGTTTAAAATTAGCACACATCACTAACATTAGACATCTAGCACATATGGATATCTACTACAGATCTTTATTGTATGTATTCTTACCAAGCCATGGTAATATAAGAACAATCAAGCTATGCATTAAAAATGAAGTAGTTGGGTATATATACCCAGAGGAATAGAAAACATTCTACCATAAAGACACATGCATGTGAATGTTCATTGCAGCATTATTCACAATAACAAGAACAAGAAATCAACCTAAATGCCCATCAGTGACAGACTGGATAAAGCCATAAACACCATGGAATATTATGCAGCCACGAAAAAGAACAAGATCATGTCTTTTACAGGAACATGGATGGAGCTGGAGGCTATCATCCTTAGCAAGTTAACATAGGAACAGAAAACCAAACACCACATGTTCTCACTTATAAGTGGGAGCTAAATGATAAGGACTTATGAACACAAAGAAGGAAACAACAGATACTGGGTTCTACTTGAGGGGGAAGGGTGGGAGGAGGAAGAAGAGCAGAGAAGATAACTATTGGGTACTGGGCCTAATTCCTGGATGATCAAATAATATGCACAACAAACCTCCGTGACATGTGTTTACCTATGTAACAAACCTTCCAATGTACCCCCAAACCTAAATTAAAAGTTAAAAAATAAAAAAGTAGCATTGCACAACAGATTTCATTTTAATTACCTTTGACTTGACTTCCCACATTTCCAGATCCATAATCTTTAGACTTGTAACCCCCAGACTTACAGGCTCTGTGAAAACATCGCAAAAGAGGGTGAATTAGAGAGAACCCCATCAATTCTAGCATCACCATATGGTTTTCTTTAGCTCTTTGGTAGTTTCAACTGTGTAACCCAGTATTTGATTTATAGCATTTGCTGATTTCTGTGGAGGTATGAATACCTTCTCCATTGCTGATATCAAGTCACCAAGTGACATCACTAAGTGAGGGGTTAGGAAGAGATAGGCAGAAGAGGCTGTCATGAGATGGTAACAGCAGTTCTAGCGTGCCACTGGGTGTATTTATACAACTTAGGTTGAAATTCACCCTTTTAAGTTTTGCAGGTTTATGAATTGTGACAAATTTATATAGCTGTGTAAGGATTTACATTTGGAAGCATCACTCTAGTCAATGAGGGAGGGTTTGATGATAGGTGGGGAAGAGTGGTGTAGATCGCTTCAGCAGTTGGGCAATTACAAGTTATTTTTTCTAAGTGGGGTTTTCTCTGAGACTGTAATGTTTTTGTTCTGCTTCAGCATTAAGAAGTGATTTTTTTTCTGTATGATTCCTTTTATATTAACATCAAGAATGGATAAAATAGTAACTGCCAAGGGAAGCGGGGCACAGAAGAACTTTCTGGGGTGATGAAAATGATCTTCATTGTGAATTCAGGAAGCTTCCTGCTCCTAACAACCCTGAGCTCTAGACTTCCAGACTTGTGCCCATGGGACTTTATCAGTGCTATGAAGACAGGATTCTGTGAGTGCTGAGCTCCAGAAACCATTTCCAGAGTCAGAATCCTGGTCCACATATTGAAACTCCATTTAGCCTCCCGTTTGTTCTTTTCACTCTAGAAGTGATATTTTCAATGTTCATATCTTGAACTCGGTGCCTGCTGCATATTGGTTTAAGATATTAATTTGTATTTTGGCAGTTGAGTGTGTATTATATTTAATATTTAGTATTCATGATAATAAATGCATGCAGCCAAATTATGTCCGCTTTCCAGTGGAAAGTGGGATCTAAGTTGCAAGCAGATTTCAGTATATTTACGCCATCTATGCAGATTATTTTACCTACCCATCATCTCCTCCTATAAGGAGACAGTAGGTCTCAATTTCTTTTTCCAGGTGGAGCTTGATGTCCAGGAGCTGCTCATACTCCAGCTTCTGGCCCTCGGTCTCGGTTCTGACCTGGTGCAGCTGCTCCTCCAGGGCCCCGATCTGAGCCTGGATCTGCGCCAGCTGCGCACAGTAGTTGCTCTCGGTCTCTGTCAAGGAGCACTCCAGGGAGTGTTTCTGTCAGGAAGCAATAAAGAGAACCTGAGATGGATATGCAGATATGCAGGGATTTCTTTGATATATGATTTTCTCCTGCTGTTAACTTTACATATAATTGTTTCGGATTTCACATGGACACATAGTTAAGACTCTGTGATACTGCTTGAAAATGAGCAAATCCTTCTTTTTAGTAGAATAAACCTAAAGACATTCGTGTAGTTTTAGCTGTCAGCTATACAATCCTATTCTTTCCTTATGTTTTGAGACAATTATAAAAAAAATATTTCAATATTGTTAAGGTTTTTAAAACCAGCTGGCAAGTATCTAACATGATGACCTGGGAGATGGTAAAAAAAAATTGTTCTTTTCATACCGTGGCTAAGAGAGACTGAAGTTCAATTTCCAGGGTTTGAAGAGTGCGCTTCATTTCAGTCAGCTCATTCCGGGCTGAGGTTGTGGCTCCGACATCCTCAGAGATCTGCTGCTGCAGGGAGGCGCTCTGAAATGACATAAGTGAAGGAGCAAATCTTAGTTTTGTGAATACCAGTAACATGCAAAGGGACCGTTTTCTGGAGGAGAGTCACCTTCTCGTTGAACCAGGCCTCCGCGTCCCTGCGGTTCTGCTCTGCAAGGGCTTCGTACTCAGCTCGCATGTTGTTCAGCAGAACTGTGAGGTCCACCCCGGGGGCTGCGTTCATCTCCACGTTCACGTTGCCTCCAGCTGCGCACTGCAGAACTTGCATTTCCTAGAGGCAGAAAAGTGTTCTGCTCAGCTCTGCAGGAATCTCATGGAAAGTCTAGAAGCTTAGCTTTGGAAGGGCACTTAGAGTTCGTCTGGTTTTCCCCTCCCAGGCTGTGCATTGACCCCCTCCCACCACATTTGATACTTCCTGTCCCGTTGACCTAATTCTCAAAGACGGTGAACTCACTACCTTATGAAGTAGCCTGTTGCATTCTGGAAGAGTTTTAATTGTTCCAGAGTTCTTTATTATAGTGAGCCAAACTCCTGCTCTTATAACTTAAACTCATCAGTTTCAGTTCTACTACTCAGAATGAGTCTTAATTCCTTTTCCATATGAAAGTTTTAAACATTTAAAATGAATGGTCCTCCATCGCTTATTCTATTCTAGGCCTTTGTGGACTGGTCTTCCTTGCACTAGAGGCCAGCTTTGGTGCAGTCTTAACTCAGCTACACCCTGAGCACAGCCATGAACATGGTTAAAGGGTTGAGTAGGAATAATTCTGAACAATTGAAATGATGATAAATAAATAAATGTATGTGTGTGTGTGTGTGTGTGTGTGTGTGTGTGTGTGTGTATGTGTGTACCCCTCAGGGAAGAACACCATCCTCTAAAGAATCCCAGCTGTCTATTAAGTCTATACAGGGACATTACAGTATCATGTTGGACTTTGGAGTCACAGAGATCTCTCTGAATTTTGGTTCTGCCCTATAGTGGCTAGTGAGTTTGGGAAAGTTGCTTAACCTTTTTACGTTTCTATTTGCTTATCTGAAAATTGAGGATAATTAAAAACCCTTCTCTGAGTTGTTAAAAGAAGTCAAAGAACTAATAATAATAATAAGACTCCGTGATACTGCCTTGCACATAAATGCTAAATGAATGCTGGTTATTATGATTATTATCATCATGGAAGCTGGAATTTATTTTGCAGTCAAAGTCTACATGTTACCCTGTCTGAACTGCAAGCTGTTAGAATGTGTGAGTCAGTTCTAAGACTGTGAATGGTAGGCATCGCTGCGAAGACTGTGTATATTGGAATACCACCCATCAGCTTATGTCTGCTGCAGAAACTCTCCTCCCCATTCATGAATTGGTCTTAATGATGGTAACTAAGGCTTTCATTCCTCCCTGCAGCGAGCCCCTCAGCTATTCCAGCCTTCTTTCCTCCTGGTTGACCCTATGTCTTCCTGATCTACAGATGTGGCTTTTACTTCTGAGGATTTAGTGAAAACTTCCTGGTTCAAGCATAAAAAGAAAAAGATAAAAAAAGATTATATCTATATCTATATCTATATCTGTATCTAGGGTTGCCTGTAAATGAGGCATTACAAAAATCAATTGCTTTTAATTCATCAAAAATTGATTAAATACCATGGGCTGTAACTATATTTGAATCCGCGTAGTCAAATTAATGTTATTCAAGTAGTTATATTTATAAGACAGCCTCATGACTAATCAATTAGCTTGATCTTCTGTTTTAAGCATTTGGCTTGACCATAGAAGTCTTTTGGCTATTTAAAATATCAAATTTATTTTCAAAGGATAAAGATTTTTCCCTTTTGGAAAACAGTGCCTCTGAAAGCAATCCTAAAGATGTAATTGCTGCAATATAAAATTTGGAACTTAGCTTCCAACAGTGATCACTTTGGAAGTTTATGATTAAGTGTAAATTCTGGTATAATAGTTTAACTTCATTGTCATTATTTTTACAGCCAGACCTATTAAGAATATGTACTAGCGTTAAGTATGTATACTTAATGTGTGTATGAAGTAAATGTTTTAGTGTTTTAAATCTGCCACTGTCATTTAGAAATTGAGATCTAGTTTTCTAGTTTAAGGATGGCCTTAAAGTGTATTTATTTTATATTTATTTTATCTAATTAGACGTAATGTCCTAAGTGGATCATTTTAACTTAGTTATAATTACACAGCCAAACACTGCTCTTATAACCCTGAGTGGTCTGGAAAACATGATTCCTTTCTTTTTTTTCCCATAGGAAACTTGATGAGAGAGCAAGGGTGAATCTGTACAAAGAATCTGACATTTAAAAAGACAGCTCAGGCTGGGCGCGGTGGCTCACGCCTGTAATCCCAGCACTTTGGGAGGCTGAGGCAGGTGGATCACAAGGTCAGGAGATCGAGACCATCCTGGCTTACACAGTGAAACCCCGTCTCTACTAAAAATACAGAAAATTAGCCGGGCGCCTGTAGTCCCAGCTACTCAGGAGGCTGAGGCAGGAGAATGCCGTGAACCCAGGAGGCGGAGCTTGCAGTGAGCCGAGATCGCACCATTGCACTCCAGCCTGGAGGGCAGAGCGAGACTCCGTCTCAAAAAAAAAAAAAAAAAAAAAAAAAGACAGCTCAGCCCTCATGTCTGTCTGACAATGTGTCTTCAGCACCAACTTTTTATATGAGAGGTTATGTACATTATCTCCTGTCAGGTGCACAGTGTCTGCGGAGGGATAGCAAAATGTAGACGACCAGCTCTTACCTCTTTATGGTTCTTTTTGAGGTAAGTCATCTCCTCACTCAGGGTTTCGTACTGAATCTCCAGATCTGTTCTGCACAGGGTTATTTCATCCAAAACTCTTCGTAACCCATTGACATCAGCCTCTACACTCTGGTGAAGAGCCAGCTCATTTTCATACCTTAAAGAGTGTTAATGATTTCCTAATTTGTCACATGGTTGGAGACATAGTCACTAGTCACTGATCAATGACAAATGCTAGCATTCTGGAATTTTGAAGATTTGGCCACAAGAGGCATTTTCAAAGCTTGTTGTATAATAATTATTGTTTCTACTTTGCAGTATTTGACAGAAAAAGAACTAGGGTATTGGGCACTAGTTTTAATAGCAGTTCATGCTTTGTATTTAATAGTCAAAGCATAAAAAAGTAATAACATCCTGTTTATGTGAAATTCAAGTGTTTTATAATTTTGGAATAAGAGTTGCTAAATTTGAGGTAATGCTTTGCATGAATTGCCATGAATTCATTTCACTCTGGCAGTCTACTTACTTGAGTCTGAAATCATCAGCTGTAAGCCTGGCATTATCGATCTGCAGAACAGCATTAGCATTGCTGGTGGTGGATGCGATGATCTAGAAATGGGAATTTGACTTTTATCATGAAGTAAACCAACTGAATGTACTTAATGCTTATTTCTAATGCTAAATTGGAATTCTCTTTAAGAAATCACAAGTAGGAGGGCATGGTGGCAGGCACCTGTAATCCCAGCTACTTGGGAGGCTGAGGCAGGAGAATCTCTTGAACCCAGGAGGTGGAGGTTGCAGTGAGCCAAGATCCCACCGTTGCACTCCAGCCTGGGCAACAAGAGCAAAACTCCTTCTCAAAAAAAAAAAAAAAAATCACAAGTAGGAATGATAAATGTTTTTAGAATTTAATAAAGAAAGGAAAACAAAATTTAGAAATAAAGGTACATGAAAATGATTGTGAAGTATGATTTCTTACCTGATTTTTAAGGTCATCAATTATTGGGAAATATCTGCTATAGTCATGATCAAGACCACGGCAAGAGCCAGGCCCAAATTTCTCATACCAGCCCTTGATCTTCTGCTCCAGGTCAGCGTTGGCCTCCTCCAGAGCATGCACGCTGTCCAGGTAGGATGCCAGGCGGTCGTTGAGGTTCTGCATGGTCACCTTCTCATTGCCAGAAAGGAGCCCCCGCTCATTCACAGTGAAGCCAGCACAGGGATTACCTCCCCCTGTGTTTCCTCCCGATGAGCTGCCTCCGAAGGCACAAGAGAAGCCACTTCCAATCCCTGAAATGCCACAAGAATTTCCAGTCCCAAAGCTGGTTCCCCCACCAGAGAGTCTGAGTGATCCGGTGGTGGGACGAGGACAGGACCTCCTGGATGCACTGGAAAGTCGAAGAGACATGGTATCAGGGCAAACGCGTTGCAGAGCTGTATTTGTGAAAGCCAGAATGGAGTGCCTTCTTGTCTAAAAGGTTTGGTTTGCCTTTTTATAGGCAAGTCCCAAGTGTGTTCTGAATGAAATTCTGCCTACATAGAGTAAAACATGGCTTGCCAGTCTCAGCAAGTTGGCATAATTGGGTGATTTTTTCTAATTAGTAACTCACTTTGCTGGGCTCATTCCTGTAGGAGGGCAGTTGCCCTCAGGTTGGTGGTTATCTGAGAAATGGGTCTGGGTGGAGCAATGTCAGGTTCATTATTACGTTTTTAAATGTTGAGTGAGTCATTCTTCACTTCCATCCTTGGAAGTAAACCTCATCAGCTCATTACAGGATAGAAATTTAGCATCATGGTTTTGGGCTATTATGCCAAGGCAGATTGTGATGTTTCTGAGGCTTTTTCTGCTTTTATTTTCACAAGTTTTCCCACATAAGTAGAGAATAGAACTGTAATCATTTCCCCAACCTGGTTCTTCAACCAATAGGTTTTTGTTTTTATTTTTAAATTCCTCTTGCCACTGTTTCCCGTGGGAAGTTAACTTCCATTCTGGCTGACATGAGCATCGTATTTTGTTGACACTTATGACTGAGGAGAGTTGTCTTACCTTATCCATTTTGGTAATTAGGAGCACACCCCTAATTGGTGTTATGTTTTGTGGGAGTTTGGAAAGACATTAACTTATTTCCTGACCCTGCAAAATCTGAAGCAAACCTGGTAGGAACTATTTCTTCTGTCTTAATTTATTGTGGTTTAGCTCAGATGAAAGTCATCAGTAAGGTATTTAGTCGGTGGGAATTCACATATATTTACTGAAAACTCTACCCATTATGGAAATATAAAAAATTGACAAATAAGGCCAGGCACAGTGGCTTACGCCTGTAATCCTAGCACTTTGGGAGGCTGCAGCAGATGGATCACTTCAGGTCAGGCATCTGAGACCAGCCTCACCAACATGGTGAAACCCCGTCTCTACTAAAAATACAAAAATTAGCCAGGCATCATGGTGAGGTGCCTGTAATCCCAGCTACTCGGGAGGCTGAGGCAAGATAATCAATTGAACCTGGGAGGCAGAGGTTACAGTGAGCTAAGATTGTGTCACTGCACTCCAGCCGGAGTGACAGAATGAGACTCAGTCTCAAAAAAAAAAAATTGAGAAATAAAAATTGTATATATTTATGGTGCACGACATGATTTTTTGATACATGAATATATTGTGTAATGACCAAATCAAGCTAATTAACGTATCTATTACCTCACATACCTATTTTGTGGTAAGAACATTTAAAATCTACTTTCTTATTGTTATTAACTATAGTCTCCATATTGTACAATAGTTATCCTGAACTTATTCCTCCCACCTAAATGAAATTTTGTATTCTTTGACCAAAATTTCCCTAGTGCACTTCCCAGATGATTAGTGATGTTGAGCACCTTTTCATAAACCTGTTGGCTATTTGTATGTCTTTTGAGAAATGTCTTTTTTTTTGTTTGTCTGAGACGGAGCCTCACTCTGTCGCCAAGGCTGGAGTGCAGTGGTGCGATCTGGGCTCACTGCAAGCCCCGCCTCCTGGGTTCAAGCCATTCTCCTGCCTCAGCCTCCCGAGTAGCTGGGACTACAGGCATCCGCCACCACACCCGGCTAATTTCTTTTTGTATTTTTAGCAGAGATGGGGTTTCACTGTGTTAGCCAGGATGGTCTCGATCTCCTGACCTCGTGATCCTCCCACCTTGGCCTCCCAAAGTGCTGGGATTACAGGCATGAGCCACTGTCCCTGGCTGACAAATGTCTTTTTAATCACATTCTTTTCTTGTTATTGGGTTGTTTGAATTACTTATATATTTTGGATATTAAGCCTTGATCAGATGTATGGTTCACAGCATTTCATCCAACAGGTTCATCCATGTTGTCACAAATGACAGAATTTCCCTTTTTAAAGGCTGAATAGTATTCCATTGGGTATATATACTATATTTTCTTTATTACTTCATTTGTTGATGGATGCTTAGGTTGAATCCCTATCTTGGCTATTGTGAATCATGCTACAATGCGCATGGAATGCAGATATCTCCTTGACATACTGATTTCGTTTCCTTTCAATACTCAGTAGTGGGATTGTTGGGTCACATGGTAGTTCTACTTTTAATTTTTTGAGGAATCACTATACTGCTTTCCATAATGGCTGTATTAATTTAAATTTACACAAACAGTGTACAAGGATTTTCTTTCTCCACTTTCTTACTAACACTTGTTATTTCTTGTCATTTTCATAATAGCCATTCTAGCAGGTGTGAGGCGATATCTCATTGTGTTTTTCATTTGCATTTCATTCATGATTAGTAGTGTTGAGCATTTTTTCCCATATACCTGTTGGCCATTGGTATGTCTTCTTTTAAGAAATATCTTTTAAAATGGGTTATTTGTTTTTGTTATTGTTGTTGAGTTGCTTGAGTTTCTTATATATTTTGGGTATTAGTCCTGTGTCACATGTGTGCTTCGCAATATTTTTTCCCAATCTGTGAGTTATCTCTTCATTCTGTTAATTATTTCATTTGCTATGTAGAAGCTTTTTAGTTTAGTGTAATTCCATTTATGTATTTTTTCTTTTGTTGCCTGTGTATATGGGGTCATATAAAAAAATCTTTGCCCAGACTAATGTCAAGAAGTTTTTCCCCTATGTTTTCTTCTAGTAGTTTTACAGTTTCACGTATTATGCTTACCTGTTTAATACATTTTGAGTGGATTCTTGTATATAGGGTGAGATAAAGGTCCAATTTCATTTTTCTGAAATATAGTTTCCCCAACACCATTTACTAAAAAGACTGTTCTTTCCCCATTTTGTGTTCTTGGCACCTTTGCTTGAAAATCATTTGGCTGTAAATGCATAGATTTATTTTTGGGCTCTTTATTCTGTGTCATTGGTCTATATGTCACTTTTTGTGCCAGTGTTGTGATGTTTTGATTACTATAGATTTGTAGTAGATTTTGAGATCAGATAGTGTGATGCTTCAACTGTTCTTTTTGCTCAAGATTGCTTTGTCTATTCAGGATCTTTTGTGGTTCTATATGAATTTTAGAATTCATGTTTTTTTCTCTTTTTGTGAAAATGTCATTGGAATTTTGATAGGAATCACACTGAATCTGTATATCACTTTGGGTAATATAAACATTTTAACAATATTAATTCTTCCAATCCGTGAACATGGCATATCTTTCCATTTATTTTTGTCTTCATCAACTTATTTCATCAATGCTTTATAGTTTCACTTATTTCTCTTCTGATCCTTGGTATTTTCTCCTTCTACCAACTTTGGGCTTAGGTTGTTCTTCTTTTTTTCTAGTTCCTTCATGTGTAATGGTAGGTTATTTCTTTTTTTAAATGTAGGCATTTATTGTTATAAACTTCTCTCTTAAAACTGCTTCTGCTACATCCCATAAATTTTGTCATATGTTTCCATCTTCATTTGTCTCTAGATATTTTTTGATTTCCCTTTTGATTTCTTCTTTGCCCCATTGGTTGTTCAGGAACATATTGTTTAAATTTGTGAACTTTCCAAATTTCCTCCTGTTATTGATTTCTAATTTCATACTATTGTGGAGAAAAAATACTTGATATAATTTTAATCTGAAGTTTGTTAAGACTTGTTTGTGACCTAACATATAATCTGTCATGGAGACTGTTCTGTGTATGCTTGAGAAGAATGTGTATTCTGCTCTTGTTTGATATAATGTTCTATATACGTCTGTTAGGTCCACTTGGTCTAAAGTGTAGTTTAAGTCTAATCTTTCCTTACTAATTTTCTGTCTGGATGATTGATCCATTGTTGAAACTGTAGTACTGAAGTCCCCTACTATTGTTGCATTGTTGTCTATTGCTCCCTTCATACCTGTTAATATTTGCTTTATATATTTAGGTGCTCTGATGTTGGGTGCATATATATTTACAATTGTTATATCCTCTTGATGAATTGTCTTCTTTATCATTACATAATGACTTTCTTTCTTTTTATAGTTTTTGACTTAAAGTCTACTTTTCTCTGATATAAATATAGCTACCTTTGCTCTTTTTTGTTTCTATTTGCATGGAATATCTTTTTCCATCCCTTCACTTTTAGTCTATGTGTGTCCTTAAAGCTGAAGTGAGTCTCTTGTAGACAGCATACAGATTGTGTGTGTGTGTGTGTGTGTGTGTGTGTGTGTGTGTATGTTTGCCTTTTTAGTACCCTTAGCTATTCTGTGTCACTTGATTGGAGAATGTAATCCATTTATATTCAAGGTAATTATTGATAGGTAAGGACTTACTACTGCCATTTTGTTGTTTTCCAGTTGTTTCGTAGATCCTTTGTTTCTTTTTTCCTTTCTTGCTGTCTGCCTTTGTGATTTGACAACTTTCTGTAGTGGCATGCTTTGATTCCTTTCTCTTTCTCTTTTGTGTATCTACTATAGAATTTTGCTTTGTGGTTATCATGAGACTTACACTGAACATGTTAGAACAGGTTATTTTAGGCTGATAATTTCAACTGCATTCAAAAACTTTACAGTTTTACTACCCCTCCATCTATTTTTTTGATGTCACAATTTATATCTCTTTATATTGTGTATTCCTTAACAAATTATTGTACCTATAATTAGTTTTAATAGTTTGGTCTTTTAACCTTTATACCAGATATAAGTGATTTGTACACCACCATTACAGTAGTATATTCTGAATTTGTATATTTACCTTTAACAGTGAGTTTTTTTTAACTTTCATATGTTTTCATGTTGTTAATTAGAGTTCCTTTGTTTCAACTAATTGACCTATCTTTATCATTTCTTGTAAGGGAGGGAATGAACTCCCTCAGTTTTTGTTTGGGAATATCTCCTTAATTTATGAAGCACAGACTTTTCTGGGTATGATACTCTTGGTTGGCAGGTTTTTTTCTTTCAGCACTTTGAATATATTATCCTACTGTCCTGACTTGCAAGGTTTCTGTTGAGAAGTCTGTTGATAGCCTCATGGGGGTTCCCTTGTATGTAGTGAGTCTCTTGTCTTTTGCTGCTTTCAAGATTCTGTCTGTCTTTTGGCAATTTTTAAAAAATTTTACTTTAAGTTCTGGGATACATGTGCAGAACATGCAGGTTTGTTACATAGGTATACGTGTGCCATGGTGGTTTGCTGCACCTATCAACCTGCCATCTAGGTTTTAAGCCCCACATGCATTAATGTGCCTCAGAGTGTTTGTCTTTGGGTTGATCTTGCTTGGGATCCTTTGAATTTCGTGAATCTATATGTCCATATCCCTCTCAAGATTTGGGATGTATTTCTTTACATAAGCTTTCTTTCCTTTTCTCTCTCTCTTTCCTCCTTCTGAAACC
Organism: Gorilla gorilla gorilla; assembly: GCF_029281585.2. NCBI lineage: Eukaryota > Metazoa > Chordata > Mammalia > Primates > Hominidae > Gorilla > Gorilla gorilla. Next base: position 51,712,463 of record NC_073228.2, on the reverse strand, counting down.
CTCATAATGTATATATTTGTATGCTTGGTGGGATAGACTAGATCCTGTATGCCTTCTTTACTCTTTTTTATTATTTAAACATTTTTGTTCCTCTAATTCAGTAATTTAAAATGCCCTTTCTTTGAGTTTGCTAATTCTTTCTTCTGCATGATAGAGTCTGCTGTTGAAGCTTTCTATTGAATTTTTCAGTTTTGTCATTGTATTCTTCAGGTCTAGGATTTCTGGTTTTATTTTTATGGTCTCTATTTTAAAAATTAAGCTTCTCATCTTGTTTATGCATTGTTTTCCTAATTTCATTTAGTTATTTATCTATGTCTTTTTGCATCTTATTGAGCTTCTTTAAGATGATTATTTTGAATTTTCTTTCAGGCAATTTGTAGATCTCCCTTTCTTTGGGGTCAGTTATTGGAGCCTTATTAGTTTCCTTTGGTGGTGTCATGCTTGCCTTATTCTTCATTATTCATGTAGTCTTGCATTGGTATCTGTGCATTTGAAGGCACAAATACCTCCTTCATTTTTTTTTTTTTTGAGACAGGATCTTACTCTGTCACCCAGGCTGGAGTGCAGTGGCGTGATCTCAGCTCACTGCAATCTCTGGCTCCCAGGCTCAAGTGATCCTTCCACCTCAGCCTCCTGAGTAACTGGAATGACAGGCATATGCCACCATACTCAGCTAATTTTTATATGTTTTGTGGAGATGGGGTTTTGCCATATTGCCCAGGCTGGTCTTGAACTCCTGAGCTCAAGCCATCCACCCGCCTCAGCCTCCCAAAGTGCTGGGATTACAGGTGAAAGCCACCACACCTGGCCCTCTTTAAATCTTTATAGACTGCTTTTGGCAGTTTAAGGCCTTCTTCTATTAGGTTCCTGTGGTGATGGGATTGTGGTCAAATGGGGTTGGAGCTGGATCACATGGCTATTGCTGAGTCCACAGTGGGGTCTATAGTTGATAGGTCTGTTACCAGGGGCTGTAGTAGCTGTGGATTCTGTGTAGTCTCTGGGTTGACTGGACTGTCTGTAGAACCTTGGTCCATAGAGCTGGCACTGGGATGAGAGTCCATTTCAAGATCTGTAGATGATGGGCCATTACCAGGTGTGTGAGTGGGTGTGGCTTCTTCTGTGTCTCTGGAAAGTTTCCCAGTGGATCACTAAGTGAGACCCTGGGTATGTAGTGCTGCTCAAGTCCATGGCTGAGACAAGTTAGAACTGAGTTTTGGGGCTGCTTTAGAGCCTGTAACTGAGACTGAGCTCTTCAGACCTGTCTTTGGGGTCACAGATGGGTATGTTTTCTGGTGGGTCCCCGGGCAGGCAGGCTTGCTCTCAGACCACAGTTGATAGAGGCTGGTGCTGAATTACGGGGTCATTTCAAGATCCACAGAAGGACCAAGATCAGTGGGTCAGGCTATAGGAGCACTGATGAGCATGTCTGTCTCCAGGTCTTGTGTGCACAGCACTACTCTCAAGCCTCAGCTGAGAGGTGCTGGGACTGCTTTTCAGGGCCATTTCAGGATCTTCTGTGGGACCCAGGTCAGCTGGGCTGCCTGTGGAGCTCAGATGAGAGTGCCTCCTTCTGGATTCCTGGGCAGTTAGAACTTCTCTCTGACCACAGCTGAGAAGGGCTAGGGCCCAGATTCAGGTTTGTTTTAGGGATGCTGTAAAATTGAGATTGGCAAGCCTGCCCTGGGGACACAGAACGGTGTGTCTCCCAGCAGATCCCTGACGAGGCAGAAGTGCTTAGTCTGCAGCTAAGAGCGGCTGGGGTTGAGATTTAGAGCTATTTAGGGATCTGTTGTGGGACCAAGATTGGCAAGCCTGCCCTGCAGACTCAGATGGACATGTCTCCCTCTGGGTCCCTGTGGAAGCAGGACTAATCTCATGCTGTAGCTGACAGGGGCAGGGGATGAGTTAGAGGATATTTTTAGGATGCATAGCTGAGACAGAGGTTGGTGGGCCTGTCTTCTGATGTACTAGTATGCATAATTCCTCTTTGACAAATGTTTTTGGTAGCAGGACCAAGAGAAAATGGGGTTGTAGCCAAGCTTGCAAGGATATGGGGCAGTTTCTAGGTCTGGGGATGGGACCATGTCAGTAAGTGCCAACTGGGTGTGGGTCTGTCTTGTAAAAATGATACTCCTAGGTCTTGGGCTCTACCAGAGCTTTATAAACTCCTACCTGAATCCCAAGGCTCCTACAAAGGCACTTTTACCTGTTCATGACTATTATGAAATTATTGTTCCTTTGGGGGATATGAGTGGGGGATCTCCTATTCCACCATCTTGCTAATGTCTTTTCTGTTTTATGAATCTTTTAAATATGTAGATCCATGGATCATTTAGAAGTATGTCATTTAATTTCCAAGTGTTGAGAGATTTTTCTTTTGACTTTGTATTATTAATTTCTGGTTTGATACCATTATGATCAGAGAACATATTCAGTATAATTTCAATTCTTATAAATTTTACAAGGTTTATTATATGACCTAAGATATGGTCTATGTTCCACTGGTGCATGAGAAGAATGTGTTTTCTGCTCTTATTGAGTGCAGTGTTCTATAAATGTCAATTAAATTCTGTGGTTTGATGGTGTTCAGTTCTTCTATTCATCATCACTAATTTTCCGTCCAGTAGTTCTATCAATTGCTGAGAATTGGGCATTG